>NC_045485.1:2215006-2519381 GCF_009650955.1 Corvus moneduloides | reverse complement strand
CTCTTCAACATCCTCGTTAACAACTTGGTCACAGGACTTGAAGGAATACTAAGTGAGTTTGCAGCCATCACCAAACTGGAGGAGCTGTTGTCTCTCTGAAGGGCGGAGAGCCCTTGACAAGCCAGAGATAGGCAATCACCAACTGTGTGGGGTTTAACAAGGGCAGGTGCTGGATTCTGCACCTGGGACAGAGCCAGCCTGGCTGTGTGTATGGACTGGGTTAGGGGTAGGGCTGGAGAGCAGCTGTGAGAAGGGACCTGGGGGTCCTGGTCCATGGCAAGTTCAATATGAGTCAGCATATGCCCGGGGCACATCAGGCCCAGCATTGCCAGATGGGCCAGGGAGGGGATTGCCCTGCTCTGCTCTGCACTGGGGCGGCCTCACCTCAAGTGCTGGGGGCAGGTTTGGGCACCACAGTATGAAAAAGACATTAAGGTATTAGAGAGTGTCCAAAGGAGGCCACGAGGATGGGGAGGGGTCTGGAGAGGCCTTATGAGGGAGTGGCTGAGGGCACTTGGTTTGTTTTAGCTGGAGGAGACTGAGGTCAGACCTCACTGTGCTCTTAACATCCTCCCACGGGGAAGTGGAGGGGCAGGTACTGACCTCTTCACTCTTGGGACCAGTGACAGGACTCGAGGAAATGGTGTGAAGCTGAGTTGGGGAGGTTTAGATCAGATATCAGGAAAAGGTTTTTCATCCAGAGGATGGTTGGGCACTGGAACATGCTCCCCAAGGAAGTCGTCACAGCACCAAGCCTGTCTGAGTTCAAGAAGTGTTTTGACAATGCTCTCCAGCACACGGTGTCATTCTTGGGGTGTCTGGTGCAGGACCAGGAATTGTACTCGGTCCTGACAGGTCCCTTCCAACTCAAGGATATTCTCTGATGGAGCTAGAGCACATCAGTGCCAGGAGTGTTTTACTGGTTTGCTGGGGAGAGCATCAGCAAAGTGCCCAAAGGGGTGCAACTCTCAGGGCAGAGCAGCAGAGTCTAAAGCCACCTTCTGTACTTAAATATGGACAGAATATGCTGAACGAGGCTGCTCCTTAATTACCAGAACCTTGATGATGATGATGATGATTTAAACCCAGTGAGCAACTGTGCTGAGGGAAGATCTGCAGGGAACTGCTCAGCTGATGCTGCAGACCCCACACTTGGAAGAATCTGGGAGTTTGTTTGGGGATTTGTTTTGGGGTATTTTGGTGGGGTGTTTCTTTTTGTTGTTTGTATGGGTGTTTTTCTCAAGTTTTCTGCAAGAAGTGTTCCCCAGCTCAAGGAAATTGGTTAGCTGCCTTGTTAGCAACCGGCTGGCCGCTCGCTGCAGCTTCACTGATAAAGCTGTGTAGGAATTCGTGCCAGCTTAGCTTTCTGTGCCAGGGATCCCACTTGAGAGCCACGCCGGCTGTGTAGACATGGCCTGAGGGGGCTGTCCAGCTGCTCTGTCTGGTTTGTCTCATGGCAGGGAGAACTCAGTATCTCCTGTTGCAAAGCCTGGACAGCCAGTTCCAGGCTGACTGTGTTACAGTGCAGGGTGGGATTTGACTTGTAAACCCTCCGGGAATGGAAAGGATGTAGGAACAGTCTGTCTGTGAGTTTGGAGGGATGGAGCGGGGTCAGGTGGTGGAATGGAGCTGACCTGTGTGCTCAGGGCCTGGGCACAGCGGTTGTGGCCTGAGTGGCTTCGTGAAGGAAAGAGACCAAGGTGATCAGGTTGCTTATGGGTGTGTGGTTTTGCCTCCCAAACTGTTAGAACTCATGAGTGTTGTGGCTGATTTCAGTGAGATTTTGTAGAACCACAGGATGGTTTAGGTTGAAGAGACCTTAAAGCTCATCTTGTTCCAACCCCCTGCCGTGGGCAGGGACACCTTCCACTGCACCAGGTTGTGGTGTAAGGGGAGATGCTGGATCCCTAATGGCTTCCAGAAGGTGTGTCATCTGGTAGGAGATGGTGACTCCAGGAATGTCCCTTGTTAAGAAAGAGAATACAGAGAGAGCTTCCCTGTTGCTAGGTAAAAGAGGAGCTGTGCATATGAATGCAAGAGAATCAGCATTAAGAGGGCCTCCTGAGTGTGAAGCTTTAAGCATACACAAGGGTGACCAGATTCTCTTGTGCTGCAAATTCTCAGATGTCATTTGTGTTCCTGATATCATCATACACTTACTTTTTAAGCCACATTAGTGGGTTTTTTTGAAAAAATGGTATGCCAGGAGTTAAGACCTTTAAAAAGGGATGTACGGGCTCCTTCATCAGTGTCAGAGGAGTTTCTCTTGACAGTGACTGTATCTATAAACCTGAAGTTTGAAACAAAGCAGCTCAGCAAAGAACTTCTTGTTGCTACAATAGTCTTGCATTTACCTGCCCCAACCACGACATAAAAAAGCAAATTTCTTTTCAGATGACTCCTTTCTTTTTTGGATGGATTCAGTCAGACTCTCTCCTGTCTGCCTCCCTCTTGCTTTTCCACTCTCCCAGCCCAGCCTTCCATCACAGAAGGCTGCCAGGAAGGAAAAAAAAGTCTTAGTGCACCAGGCAGAGACCAACACTGAAGCTAAGAAGATCACTGCATGGGATGAGATCAGGATGTCTGTACTCACCTGCACTTCACTGAGTCCCTGGTCCTTATTCACTTCTGCTGCTCTCAACTTCACCAAGCCACACGAGAACTAAAGAACTCACTGGCTTTGCTGCCATCTAGGTAGTTTGGAAAACTAACAATGGTCACTTGGCCATAGTGTTTGTCCAGGTGCCAGAGACTTCAGGATGTACAGTTACATCTTCACTTTTCAGCTGCCTGGAATTCCAGCTCTTTGGGAGTGAGACCACCTTGCCAGGTCAGGCACCTCCAGCCAGGCTGGACACTGCACAGCAGGGCAGTGGGATCAAGCTGGGGGTGCTGGGAACGATCACTTGGCCTCTCTTGGTTTATAATCAAGTCTAAAGAGTGGGAATGGCTGAAGCCATTCCTTTCATCTGTTGTTTTGATGCTTTTTCCTGAAATGCAAGCAGAAGAAAGGGAGGTGCCCTATGAAAGCAGTATGGTGACAGAAACCATCCTGCTCCTGGGATGCTGACCCAGGAGAGGGCAGCAGCAGCCCAGGCTGCAGGCTCCTGCAGCTTTTCCAAAGCTATACTTTTCGGTTCAGTCACGGGAGATGAGCCTGCAAAAAGCTTGGAAAGAAATGTAGTGGTGAGTGAAAGGCAAACACCAGTTGGAGGGAGGAGCAGTACACTCCTTACCCACAGAACTGTGTGCTCTCCTCATGGAACTGGGAAGGTGAGTACAAGGAAATACTGTCCAGTACACTGACACTGCTGTACAGATTGTGGGAACTCCTTTCCAAGTCCTGGGTAAGCTGCTGGGGAATGCACAGTCTGACAGGGTGTTCTACAGATCCTGGCTCTGATGCTGTACACTTTTACCACCTATTTCCTAGTGAGCTCTCTTGTTTCCTCATGTTGCTTCCCTTGCAAAATACTTCAGGATAAAGCAGAGTAAGTAGCAGCACTTTGCTGACATGGGCTGGCTTTTAAAACCTGCTGTCTGTGGGAGAATGAGTACCACAAGTGGTTTCTTTTACCCAGGAAAGCTGCTGTTCCTTCTCCTTTGGCATTTCAGGTGTGGACTGTGTGTTCTTTCTCCTTGCTTAGTGTTTTAGCCTGACATTTCGTAAAGAGCACAGCAAAACTCAGACTGGTCAAGCGAATTTTGACCACAGCCTTACTCTTTTAGGTCGTGATTGCTCCCTGCAGTTGAGTCTGTTCCTTTTAGACCAGCCAGACAGGCAGCTTGTTCTTGTGTTCTTGATCTCACTAGGTGTGGAAAACACCCCCCTGCAACGCCCACCTTGCCAGTACAAAGCATTTATCCCATGGGGGGGAGGAGGACATGCTTTAAGCATACTTCAGTCATATTTGTCTGCATAACAGACACTGAGAGTAGCAGGCACCCCGTTTGTGTGGGAATCCATCTTTCCTGACGTCCCATAGGTGAAGTTTTGCTTTCCCACCTTAGTAATGGATCGGCTCTGCTCTTCATGTGGCTTTAAATTGTCTGTCTCCATTTTCCTGATGTATTTTTTTCAGGTCACAACCTCTGAAAGTAAAATGCAAAAGTGTTTATCAAAGCTCTCCTACAGCACCAAGCCTGACAGAGTTCAAGAAGCATTTGTGCAATGCTCTCAGGCACATGGTGTGACTCTTTGGGATGGTCCTGTGCAGGGCCAGGAGTTGAACTGGATGATCCTTGTGGGTTCCTTCCAGCTCAGCTTATTCTGTGGTTCTGTAAAATCACTTGTTAAAGAAGTTTTTACTTTGTGAAACAGACCTTGGTTGCTTTTTAATAACTGCAGTGACAAAGGGAAGTATCTTTCTCTTCCATTTACTCTTTACCTTACAGGCACTTTTTAAAATGTTTGTTTTAGTCCAGAGCCTAAGCAGTACAGCTTCTGAATGATCCCTGCTTGTCTCTTTGTACAAGTTCAGGTCATTGTTAACCTCTTAAAAAAAATATTATAGCCAAACTTTCATCTTGAATATGTACACAGCCTGATTTTCTTTTGATGTGAGGGCTCGTTTCCTTGGCCTCTGAAACAAGCAGGAACAGTATGCACTCAGTGCTTGAGAATGATTAGCCCAGAGCACTAGAGGTTTCATTATCATTTAATGATTATTCTTTATGCTGAGATTTCAGTCATCTTCTGCCCTGCATGTAGATGGGAGAGGGCTTTTTTTCAGATCAAGCTACAGAGAGGAGTCAGAAATGGACCACCTGGAAGAGAGGGCTCTATGTATGGCTAAGGGCTGGTTTGGAAGCAGGCTCACTTTCCATGACTGTTCATTTTTCCCCATCTCCCACCTTGGAGCTGGCATTGCTCTAAAGAAAAGCATTGCTGTGGTGTTGAACCATTTCTCAGGTGTTTCATGTTCACCTCCAGCCAGCTGGAGGCAACTCACAACAACCTGCAGAGCACAGATCCCTGAGGTTTTCTTTCTTCCTCCTTTCTTTTCCTCCACAGAGACTCCCCAGCTGAACCCTGTGATGGAACCCCTGTCCTGGATGCTGGGCACCTGGCTCTCAGACCCACCAGGAGATGGCACCTTCCCTACAATGAAGCCTTTCCAGTACCTGGAAGAAGTGCACATCTCTCATGTGGGGCAGCCCATGCTCAACTTCTCGTAAGTCGAGGGGTCTGTCTGTGTTGGCAGCAGCTGTTGGACTGGAGCAGGCATGGCTCCAGGGTGATTTGTTTCTTTTCAATGGCAAAGTAGACAAATTTTCATCTACCAAACAAAATGGTGTTGTGGTGTGTGACTGCACAGTCTGACTTTCATTTTCCTTGAAAACTTGTGATTAATTGGCGTTCTTTGTGAAACTCTCACTTAGAATAAATGAAGGAGCTATTGCGTGGCTACCAAGTTTGTCCATTTTAAGGTGTGGTCCTCAGTCTTCACCACTGTGAAAATCTGAGAAAAATTAGTGCTTATCAAACCATATGGGATAGGAGGCAGGTAGCTTAACTACTTGTTTTGGCTGCAAGTGATTGTTCTAAGAGAAATCAAAAGAAATCCAGAGGGAGGGAAGTGACAAGTTGGCTACTGCTCAGTACTGCTCCAGTGCTCGTTTGGGAGGGATGAGTTGGGAAGTGTGTTGCTTGGAAAACCAAGAAAAGAAGAATTACAAGATGGAAGTGCTGTGTGAGAGATGCCCTGTGTTCCTGGAGTGTGATGGAGCTGCCAGCTCAGCCTGTGACTGCTTTAGTCCAATATCCAGAAGAAACAAAGCTCTGACAGTCGTGCTCTGGCTGCTCCTCCCTCCCCAGCTTATGAACAGTTGCTTATTTGAGTCACCTGTTCTTTTTCCCCCCTCCTTTTCTTTGTGCCAAGGAGTTACACAGCTGTGAACTGTTGAGCTTTGGGAAGCACCAGGGAAATAGGCATCAGGCTTGGAGGACAGAGACTCTGTGGTTTCCTGGCTCCTGGAGCAGTCAGTAGCTGTTAAACATGGTCCCTGTATCCCTTAAATACTCCAAACACTGAGAGCTGCCTGATTTGAGTTTGTTTCTCCTTTGATCCGTATAATCACCCACATTATGGGTGACCAAACCTACGGTTCTTAGGGCCTCCTGAAGAATACCTAAGGATCTGAGGTGAACTTTTTATCTTTTTGAAGGGGTTGATGGTAGAAATATGTCTGCTCCCTTGCTGCCTACAACAAGGAATATACAGAAAAACCAACTCACCAGGTGTAAAAGCTAAATAGAGATGATACAGTAATTCCAGATATTTACTTGGGAAAAGGAAGTTTTTGAGACACATGTGGCTTCAGCATCTGTGAAACATCTGAGTTCCTGAGGGGTTTCTGAGCTAGTTCTTAGAAAGACCCAGGGGCTGTGGAAAATCTAAATCCTGAACTTAAAGACTTAACTCCAGTTCTCAGAAATAGCTGTGCCTCTGTAAAGTAACCATATTTTTCCAGGTTTACATCTCTCAACTGTAAAGCATTGTCAGTCTTTTACTCTTGAAAGAGTACTGCAGGCACTCATGTGGTTAAACAAGAGGAAACCAGGCCAAAAAGTGTCCTTTGAGTGCGAAGCACGTCAGCTTTTGTGCTCTGATTTCCCCTCAGGTTCAACGCCTTCCATCCGGATACAAGGAAGCCCATGCACCGGGAATGTGGATTCATCCGCCTCAAACCTGACACTAATAAGGTGGCTTTCATCAGTGCCCAGAACACAGGTACCCACCTGATACCCACACTGGGAAAAAGAAGACATCCTTACCCTGCTGGGCCATTTCATCACTTTTCCAGAAAGCTCTCACACCTCTCACAGTTTAGTTTAATTATTTTCCCTGTCAGAATTGCTGCTCTTTGGCGCTGGACCCACAGTGATTCCTAAACTAGGAGAACCTCCCAGTGTGTGGACGTAGCACCTTGCTACTCCTGACCTTATGGGGACTGAATGAGAGAGAACCGCATCTCAGTTATTATAAGTGACAGTGTTAAACCCCAGTTGATGCTTAAATTGCATCTAAAATGGCAAGTGCTGAAGGGAAGAGTGCCAGTTGCGCTGTGATACTCATCCCACATGGCGTGAATAAGTCTGGCTGGATTTTTCTGAGCAGCATTCCCTGTCTGAGGTTGTGTGGGTCTGCAGTTGTCAGTAGTGCTAGGGCAAATAAAACCGTTCTTCTTAGGGAGTGCTGGTCTGTAACACAGCCTAGTAGATCATGGAATGGTTTGGGTTGGAAGGGACCTTAAAGCCCATCTTGTCCCACCTCCCTGCTATGGTCAGGGACACCTTCCATTATCCCAGGTTATTCCAACCTGGCCTTGGGCACTTCCAGGGATGGGGCAGCTACAGTTTCTCTGGGCAACCTGTGCCAGGGCCTCCCCACCCTCACAGGGAAGAATTTCTTCCTAATATCTAACCTAATTTCTCCTCTTACAGATTAAAACCTTTCTCCTTGTCCTATCCTTGTCTGCATGTGTAAAAAGTCCCTCTTCCTCTTTTTTATAAGCCCCCCCCTTAAGTACTGAAAGGCCAAAATAGTAATTGTGACATGCTTAAATAACTTTTGCAGCCTAATAAATATGTATGCCCTTGCTTTTCCCTAGGTCTGGTGGAGGTGGAGGAAGGGGAGGTGAATGGACAAGAGCTGTCTATAGCTTCTCACTCCATAGCCAGGATCTCCTTTGCCAAGAAGCCCCATGTAGAGCAGGTGAGTGCACACAGAGTGAGCCATTCCCGTAGCATTGCTCGCCCCAGAAGGAGTCTAGTTGAGAGGATAAGTTATTTAGCATGCTTTAATTACAGAATGCCATCAGGAGTTCTTGGAAATACTGCATGGCATCCTGACTTATTCTTTCTGTAAGAGCCTTCAGAAGATACTTTGTACATTACGAGACCCAGAGGGATCGTTATGATAAAACCTGACAGGCTGCATCAGACCAGCTAACCCAGAATCCTGTCTCCAGCAGTGGCCAGTAGCAGGTCCTTAGGGAAGAAAATAGGAAAGTCTTGGCTAAATACTCTTTTATGGCACTGGGATTAGTTATTAATGCTGGTTTTCGGGATTGGTTGCGGTATGAGGATGCACATTTAAGGTCTGGTCAGTATTGGGCCTCATGAGGATATTTTAGGAACACCTGCAGATCTTGCTCACTTGCTTTTCAGAGCATTCACACCTTGCTCTGGTCTCTTTTCCCATCTGTGGCTTCAGGGTAGGGCTGGCACTTGCTGTCAGCTCTACCTTTGGTTGGCTGCTTTTGGGGCTTTGACATTTTTGAGTGTATAGCAGGGGTTTGTTGATAGAGCTGGTGGGGGTACAGCCACTGTGAGTACAGTGGCACTGCTGGAGTCAGTGTGGCATCCTGAGGTCACTGCTGCAAGTGTCACTGTCACATCTGAAGCTGTTGTGGCTGAACAGCAGCTGAGAGACAGCGAGGCTGAACAAGCTCTCACCTCCTGGTTTTTGTGTGCTATAAAACTGACCCTTAGATAACAGAGAGCACAAGTTTGTGCAGATGTAGACAAAAATTGTACTTGCTTACATAGATAGTGAGCGTCCTAACTTTGGAAAGTCCCAACTCCCCTGCCTTTGGATGCATGTTTTCAGTTGCTGGGATTCCCCTTTCCCAGGAACAGCTGTATTGCCTCCTTCCCGTAGCAGAAGTAAAGCCATGAGATACTGTGGATGTCAGCAGGCGAGCAGAGCTCTTAACTGCAAACATTTAAATAAAAGGGACTGTCCTCTTTGAATCACTGCCTGAACTGTGGGCAGATAGACTGGCAGGAGGAGAGGGGAAAGCACAGGAAGCCAGAAGATGTCTTTCTAGTTGAGGGCTCCGAAGCTGGCTTTGGCTGAAAGAAGGAAGCTCTGGAGCTGGAGGTCCAGGCTCATCTGGTACCTGAGGGAAGCTCAGGTCCTAGTGAGTATCTGGGAGGCCCTTGCTGGTGAAGGAGGGTGTGGAATGAGAGAGGTTTTCAGGGAACCAGCTCCCAGTGCCTTTTCTCATTCACCAAGAGCAGCTTAAATTGCCTGTGGAAACAAAGAGGCCACAGGTTTGTGAGAAGGACACATGTGCTGCTGCAGTAGTTGCTCATTTTGAGAAAACTTCACCATATTGTTGCATTCCTGGTGAGAAGTGATTCAGGGTGGCTGTGGCTCGGCTGAGCTGTCACTGAGGCAGGAATGCCCATTTCCTGCACCAGGCTGTGTCATGAGCAGTTTAGGTTGCTTGAAGAATCACCTTTAAAGGTGTTATCAATGCAGATTTAATACAAATTTGGGAGAGCACAGCTTAACAAAATTTGCTGGCAAGGTTCCCTCTGTTAACTACTCATAGATGAAACATCCAAAGGAAAAGTGGATTTGAATCAATTTAGAATGATTTACATGGAGACTGAAGACACAAAGGGTAAGGGAGACCCTCCCACTGAGTCACAAGGTTCCAAGAGGACTGTCTTGCTTTCCAGGCTCCTGATGAAGCTCAGGTGTGGCAGAGTCCAGTCTTGGTCCCAGACTTGGTCAGTGGTTTATGTTTAAAGGGACAAATATAAGGAGTAAGGGAGACCCTCATGTTGAGTCACTGGGTTTGTGATGAGTGTCCAGAGGACCAACCCGTTTTCAAATTACCTTTAGAGCTCAGGACAGTCCTTGCTGTGGGTACTGCGGGCACTGGCTGATGCACCTGCAGGGCTGCTGTGTTTCCTGTGAAAGATGGTGGAGATTAGTGGGATTTCCCAATGGCTGGAGACCCATGGCACATGGGAAGTGCCTGAACATCAGGCTGGAGAGGTCCAGCTGCTCAACCTCACTTCACCCCCTGGAGATCTCAGCATCCTCAGATGGAGGAGGAGGTCAGTGTCACCACACACAGTGTGGTTTCACCACCATCAATGGTGCCTGGCTGACCTGGTTGACTTCTGAGAAGAAAGGACTGGATTTGTGGACAAGGGGAGAGCAGTGGATGTTGCTTCCCTTGAATTCAGCCATTTCCCATGTCCATTTCCCAGTGCTTCATGTTTCCTCTCCAATGTGGGAAGTCTCCCCGTGTGTCTTGGCTGTACACAGAGCTTGGCCTCACACTTTTCCACCAGCCAGCCTTTGCCTGAAGCTTGCTTTTAAGAGAAAAATCTCCCTCTTCATTTTTGTCCAGTTCCTTTCATTTCCTTCTTTTGCATTTAGGATTTTATTGCCTGGTCTGCAATGGTCCATTCAGGAAAAAATGGGCCATTCAGGGAGCCCTGAGCTAAAGTCACACACGTTAAAGACGAGTGACTTTTGTATTCCTTTTAACTGCGTTTTCATTCTTAGGGCATTTGAAGAACACTGATGCATTACAGTCACCAGATAGGAATCCAAACATCATCTGTGTGTGACCTTGTTCATGCTGTTGTTGCCCTGTGGATGCTGGAATGACAACATGTCCTCCACAGCCCTGTGTAGCTCCGCTTCTGGGAGGAGTGTTGTCAGATGTGGGCTTTGAGGGCACACTGTGGCCATAGCAAGGGTTCTGTTAACAGAGAGGATGGAGCACACAGACTGGCAAGAGCTCATGGACGTGCCCTTGAGTGACCTCAAGGAAGTGAAGAGTTTGGAAAAACCTCTGTATTCTAGGAATTTCTAAATGGTGCTGGTTGAAGTGATTGTGAATGAGTTGTGCTTGCAGCTGCCGTGCCCTGGTGTCATCCATGTGGTGTCGTGGCCATTCTCTGCTGGGCTGGGCAGCTGGAGTGACACCCTGCATCCTTCTGAAACAGCACCTGAGGTTCAAAAAGCCTTGGTGAATGCTGTCTCATCCACCTCCCTGAGCTGCCAGCCAGGAGCCATCCTTCTGGTGGAGGGATGTGGTGGACAGGGCAGGGGCATGTAACTCAGGAGGTGTTTCAAGATGTCACTAGGTCATGTAGGAAGAAAATTAGAGAGGCAAAAGCCCAATTAGAATTTAATCTGGCCACTTGTGTGAAGGATAATCTAAAATGTTTTTATAAATACATTAAGGGCAAAAGGAGGGGTGAGGACAACCTTTATTCTTTATTGGATGCAGGGGGAATATAGGAGCTGAAGGTGAGGAAAAGGCAGAGGTACTCAACACCTTCTTTGCCTCAGTTTTCAACAGTAAGACAGGCCTTCCTCAGGACAGCTGGCCTCCAGAGTGGGTAGATGGGGGCAGGGGACAGAATAGCCCCCTTGTAACCCAGGAGGAATCAGTTAGAGATGTGCCGAGTCACTCAGATGCTCACAGGTCTCTGGGACCAGATGGGATCCACCCTAGCGGGATGAGGGAGCTGGTGGATGAGCTCCCCAAGCTGCTCTCCATCATTTATTGTCAGTCCTGCCTCACTGGGGAGGCCCCAGAGGACTGGAGGTGCCAGTGTGACCCTGTCCATATAAGGAGGATCTGGGAAACTCCAGGCCTGTCAGCCTGACCTCAGTGCCCAGCAAGATTATGGAACAGATCATCCTGAGTGCCGTCACGTGGCACCTACAGGACAGCCAGGGGCTCAGACCCAGCCAGCGTGGATTTAGGAGGGGCTGGTCCTGCCTGACCAACCTGATCTCCTTTTATGACCAGGTGACCCAACTGGTGGATGTGGGGAAGGCTGTGGATGTGTCTACCTGGACTTCAGCAGAGCCTTTGACACGGTGTGCCGCAGCATTCCCTGGAAAAGCTGCAGCCCATGGCTTTGGACAGGAGCACTCTTCACTGGGTTAAGAACTGGCTGGATGGCCAGGCCCAGAGAGTGGTGGGGATGGTGCTGCATCCAGCTGGCTGCCAGTCACCACTGGTGTCCCCCAGGGATCTGTGCTGGGCCCAGTCCTGTTTAATGTCTTCACTGATAATCTGGACAAGGGGATTGAGTCCACCATCAGCAGATTTGTGGATGACACCCAGCTGGGTGCCAGTGTGGATCTGCTGGAGGGTCGGAGGGCTCTGCACAGCGACCTGGACAGGCTGCATAGATGGGCCGAGTCTTAACAATGTGTGAAGTTTAACAAGTCCAAGTGCCAGCTCCTGCACTTTGGCCACAACAACCCCTGCAGTGCTACAGGCTGGGGACAGAGTGGCTGGACAGTGGCCAGGCAGATGGGGACATGGGGGTACTGGCCAACAGCAGCTGAACATGAGCCAGCAGTGTGCCCAGGTGGCCAAGAAGCCAATGGCACCTGGCCTGGATCAGGAATGGTGTGGCCAGCAGGAGCAGGGAAATCATTCTTTCCCTGTGCTCGGCTCTGGTGAGGCCGCACCTCGAGTGCTGTGTCCAGTTCTGGGCCCCTCAATTTAGAAAGGCCATTGAGATGCTTGGACACATCCAGATAGGGGCTGGTGAAAGGTCTGGAACACAGGTCCTCTGAGGAGCAGCTGAGGGAGCTGGGATTGTTTAGCCTGGAGAAGAGGAGGCTGAGGGGACACCTGATCACTCTCTGCAACTCCCTGAAAGGAAGGTGTGGACAGCGTTTGGTCTCTTCTCCCAGGCAACCAGTGGCAGGACAAGAGGACACAGCCTTAAGCTGCACCAGGGGAAGTTTAGGTTGGACATTAGGAAAAATTCTTCACAGAAAGCATGATTAGGCACTGGAATGAGCTGTCCAGGGTGGGGATGGAGTCACTGTCCCTGGAGGTGTTTAAGAAAAGTCTGGATGTGGCACTGAATGCCATGGTTTAGTTGATAAGGTGGTGTTAGGTCACAGGTTGGACTTGACGACCTCAAAGGTCTTTTCCAACTCATTTAATTCTGTGGTTCTATGAACCTGCCTTGTTCCATGGATAAGGGGCTTGGAGCTGCTTTCTTTAAGAAGAGAAAACTCCTTGCTTATTTGCCTGCTGTAGTGAGGATATCCTTCCTTCGTGGTGTGTTGACAGCAGCCATGTGGATGGCAAAGGGCAGAAAGCACAGGTATAAGGGATTTAGCTTGTGGATGCTGGTTGCTTGATTTCCTTATTTCTTTCCCTACCCCCTCTTTAGATTACCAGAAAATTCAGGCTCAATTCCGATGGGAAACTCGAACAAACTGTCTCAATGGCAACCACTACGCAGCCCATGACTCAGCACTTCCACATTACCTACAAGAAGGTGACGCCCTGACGCTGGGAGTGCCGGGTCTCCTCGCTGGGGGCAAGGAGCAGGACATCGTGCACCAAGAGCAGCAGCAGCTCGGGAGCACGGAGAGCATGGCAGACCCTGGAGCCGGCTGCCTGCGCTCGTCCCCTGGGCCCCGGAGCTGCCCGTCCTATTGAGAATGTTACTCAGATGTTTCTGTAATGGTATATAAAAAAAATAAATAAAAAGCTTTTATTTTTATGGCTGTGTCTTTGGTGTGATTGCAGGGTGGTGTGTGCTGCCTGTTCATGAGTAGGTGTTGGATTGGAGATCCAGCCTCGTGGACAACCTGCATAACTTTGGGGAAGCCGCAGGTTCTGGAATGGATTTGCACTGCAGGGAAAGACCCTGAGAACTCCAGAGCCTGTCCAGTGAAACTTGGCTTAAGTATCGGGAGGGAGCACCTACATCTTGCTCTGGGATAGAGGAAACTGGCACAGGCCCCCATCCCAACGGTGCTGTCCAGCAGTTTGAAGGGAATTGCTGCAGTGCTGGAGGTCAGGGCCAGACTTCAGTGCAGAATATCACAAGAGTTTGGGGGACAACCATGAACCAACAAGCACTCAGCCTGTGACACACCAGCAGCTGAGGAGCTTCCGAGTGCTGCCAGTGTCCAAGGAACCTCTGAATGACACCAGTGACTGACAGAGCCTGAGTGCTCCCAGTGACTGAGGAGCCTCCAAGTGCCACCAGTGGAAGCCAAGCCTTCGAGTCCTGCCAGCAGCTGAGAGGAGTCAGGTCCGGGAGCAGCAATGGAGGAGGCCAGGCAAGAGCCAGCAGCGCCGCGAGCCGTCAGGATCTGCCGCATCTGCGTGGATCCCCTCCGCAGCCCCGCTGCCGTGGAGCCCTGCGGACACGTGTTCTGCCACGCCTGCATCCAGCCCCGGGCTGCCCCCGACGCCGCTGCCACCTGCCCCATCTGCCAAGAGCCCATTGGGGCCATCCGCCTGCTGCAGGGGCAGGACAACCGTGCCGGGCTGGCCCCGCGTCGCCACCGCCGCCGCCTCCATCCCTTCGTGGCGCGGTGGCGGCAGCGGCAGCAGCAGGAGCAGCAGGAGGAGGCAGCTGCTGGAGGTCGCTGGCACCAGAGATTCTCCAGTGCCCCCACCCCGTGCCCCAGCAGCGTGTCCAGAGAGTGTTGGAGGAGCTGGACAGAAACGGGCCAGGCCAGGACGGTCCATTGTGGCTGCTGAGGGAGCGGGGCAGAAGAGTTGGCCTCAGGGGACCACCTGCACCTCCTCTCCTTGGTCCCATTTGAAGTGGAGCCTCCATGGCCCCTCTGAAATGAAAACCGGGATGCTGAGAAGGGCCTTGCCTTGTTTTTCTGCCCGTTTGCTCATTACTGCAGCACTGGGGGAATGGGAGCTGTGGAAGAGGGAAGGATACGATTGTGGGATCTTGGGTAGAGGGTGGGATATGGCTGAAGAACTGGTGGAGAGGGATGAATGTGGTTGTTGAAAGTGGAAGAGGGGCCATTCCTGGTTGCTCCTGCTTTGCTTATTCCTCTGGAAATGCAGCCCAGAAAGAACAAAGGGAAGGGAGAGTCCCCTGCAACTCTCAGCAAATTCCAAGGGGAGCAGTGTCTGCTCTTCCTGAGGGCCAGGGCAGGGACAGGACTGAGATGGAGGTTGGGGCAGACTCTCCTCTCCTCTCTCCTCTCTCCTCTCTCCTCTCTCCTCTCTCCTCTCTCCTCTCCTCTCCTCGCCCCACAGCAGCTCTGCAGTCCTGGGGAGGCTCTCCAGGCTGGAGGAGGCAGCCCTGGCACAGGCGCCAGCTGAAGGGCACTGCCTGTGGGAGAAGCGGCCCCAGCTGGGATAGACCTATTCAGGGGGTCTCCTCTGAAGCAGCCCAGAGCCCTTCCCCACTCTGGGGCACCCCAAGAGCTGTGCAGTGTCCAAAGGGTGCATCCCAAAGGATGCCAGGTCCTCACTGCCACCCTGCTCCATCCCCTTCCATGACCCCGGTGGCTGCAGAGCTCCTGGCACTGGGGCCGAGCTTCTGCCCACCCCTCCCTGCTGCCTTGGCAGACCTTGTTTCCCAGGAATAGCCCCCAAGTATCAGTGTCAAGAGTGTTGGGGGCTGAGTCTGCCCCATCCAGGGCAGCTGAGCACGGGGTGAGGCTGCTCAGGGTGACCACGGCCTCACGGTGCCTTCTGCCCTGGAGACAGATGGAGATCTCATGGAGGTGTAGGTGGGAAAACCCTGGCAAGCGGGAGGTGGCTCTTTGGTACTGGCCAGCGGCTCCCCCTGAGCAGCACCCTCCTGTTGGAGGCCCCAGGCTGTCTGTAACAGGTCCCTTGGAAGGAAGCATCCTTCATGGGAACTGCTCAGAGACAGGGGTCCAAAGGATGTCTTTGGGGCATGGAGGAAAGAGGGAAAGAGTGTCCTCCCTTACCAGGGCATTGGAATGCCTTCCCCCCTGAGGAGAGGGACATGGTCCATGTTCTGCAGTGAGGTTCCTCCTTGGGGATGCAGGACAGCCTGCAGCACCCAAGGCAGCAGCACGATGGCTTCGGGGAGGGTCAAGCTCTGTCTGGAGAGGGGGCACAGGTGAGAGAGACTTTGAGTGAGATCCCAGTGGAGGCCCTGCAGTGCTGGCAGGAGGTTTGCTGCTATTTTTGGCAGGAAAAAGCATCCTGGATCACAAACATCAGTATGGCTGAATGGGACCTGGGGCATGGGACATGTGCAGGCACAGCCCCCGGAGCGCAGCCAGACTCCTCTGTGTTCCCGCTTCCGTCCTCCTGCTGCTGCAAATGGATGTTAACTTGCTGGGAATTGCTCTCAGCCTTGCTGCTTTTTAGCTGGGCTTTTAGGAGGAGCAGTGGGAACCACCCCAGTGCTGGCTCCAGGCGAGTCCCACCAGACCATGGTGGTTTTGGCATGTGCAAAAATGAAATAAAAGCCCCGGTCTCCGGGGAGCCAGCCAGCCGAGAGCGGATGAGCGCTCCCATTAATGTGTCATTCATGTGCGGCTCTGGCGTCGGCTCTTTCGGCAGTGCAGAGGTAATTACAACCCAACTGTAAAGCCTTGCACATGGATTTATTTACTGCCTTATTAGTGGCATCTGTTCTCCCAGCGCAGTGGCTCAGCTGTTTGCTCTTGTTCGGGGAAACCAGTGGAGCTCATCGCGTGGATGGTCCGTGCTAACTCACACCCTTGGGCTGGAAAGTGGGCTCAGGGAGGTGAGCGCACCACTGGGGCTGCATTTTGACCCTGCTTGTTGGTTTGGTGCTTCTCCCCAGCACCTGAGCCCAGCACAGCATGAAGGGGGCACAGAGCTTCACCCCAAACCTGGAGGACATGGCTGTGTTTGAGATCCAGCAGCATTTCTCTTCCCGCCTGACTCCCGGCACTGCCCCACAATGTTTTACTATCAGAAAACCACAGAATCATCGAATCATGGAATCATCCGGGTTAGAAAAGCCCTCTAATATCAAGTCCAGCCATCAACCCAGCACCTCCACTGTGTTCCACCACTAAACCATGTCCTCAAGTGCTACATCCACACATTCTTTTGAACACTTCCAGGGATGGGGACTCCACCACTGCCCTGAGTAGCCTGTTCAAATGCATGGCAAGCCTTTCAGTGAAGAATTTTTCCCTAATATCCAGCTTAAACCTCCCCTGGTGCAGCTTGAAGCTGTTTCCTCTTGTCCCTGGGAACAGATCCCACCCCCCCCTGGCTGCCCCCTCCTGTCAGGGAGTTGTGAACAGCGAGAAGGTCCCCCCTGAGCCTCCTTTTCTCCAGGCCAAGCCCCCCAGCTCCCTCAGCCATTCCTTGTAAGGCGTGTGCTCCAGACCCTTCACATCTCTGTTTCCTTCTGTGGACACCACTCTCTTCTCCAGCAAGAGCCAGGGGGTGTCTGGGCCTGGTGCTGCAGGACCCTCAGCTCGCTCAGAGCCGCAGTTGCCTGGGCTCCCCAGTGTGCTGCTGCTGCAGCCAAATCACTGCTGCAGCATCCACTGCCTTGGCTGCTGTCCTGGCCTGGCTTTGCTGCTCAGCACATTTCCCAAGGAAAATGGATGCTGGGTTTGTTAACTGAATGTTGTGGCAAATGTGAGTTATGTGGCTGCAAATCCACTGGAGAAGCCCATTCAGGGCACAGAGCATAATGGGAGGAGGAGAGCACCTGGAATGGGGAGGTGGGAAGCACCATCCAAAAGGCTTTTGTTGCCTCTGGTGGGACATGAATGAAATAAAAATTCCTCAATAAAAAGTTCCCCGATTAAAATTCACATGTGGCCCGTGCTGACCCAGGTGCCAGGTTGGGATGCGAAGCATGGAGTTACAAGTGTAAATATTTATTCATGGGCATGAGATGTCCCAGCCAAATCAGGGCACACAGATACGGTTCTTTATGAGGTTCTTACATCCAGCAAGCACTCAGGTGCAACACAATTTCACTGAGCACTGACTCCCACACTAACACATCTCCAGCCACAGTAAAACTTGGCAACAGCGCCCTGTTTCTGCTTGTCTATCGATCCAGGTGTCCTTGAGTCCCTCTGGCTGCAGTGACTGACCTGTGACACCAGACGAGGCTGGCAGTGTCTCAGAGCCTGGGATGCTGTGGTGCCTTGGTCATGCCAGGGATAAAGCTGTTCTTTACCCCTCAGGGACCGCTCTAAGCCTCCCAAAAGCAAAGCCCTTCTCTCCAGGGCCGGGCTGTCCTTTTGTTTGTTTTACTTCAGCACGAAGTCTGCAATAAAACTCCACTGCTTCTTTACATCACAGTGTTTAATTAACACATATATAGTATATATATACACAAATTCTGTATACTTGTGTAATACAAAGGATGCTTGACAGTTAGGGAAGGGATTTTTCACCACATTTACCAAGCCTGCCGCACACCCGGGCCTCCATCAGCGCTGCCGGGCTGCCGCTCCTTCCCGGCAGCATCCAGCCCCGAGCAGCCCCTGCCCGTCACCTCCGCCCGCAGCGGTTCGGGTGCGAGTGTCTTGCCCCTCGTGGGGCTGACGGACTGCGGGCAGTGCGAGAGTGACTCAGCCACTCCAGCAAACTCGGGACTTGCCTGGGCGCTGCAGCTCCTCGGCGGGGATCGCTTCTGCAGCCTGATTTGCTGGGAAGCTGCCAGCCGACTGCCACCTCCTCCTCCTCTCTGCAGGCAGCTCTGCCCTGTTCTCCGCTCGTCGCCTGTGTTTCCAGTGACAAAATGACCCACCGGACTAGAGGGACGCGGGGCTGAATCCCTCCGGCAGGGCACGGAGCGGAGGAGCCGGGGATGCGGCCGGAGGATGCGGCGGGGAAGGTACGGGCAGCCTCGCTGCGGTCGTGCCGGCGGAGGGGCGGCGGGGAGGGCAGGTTCACGGGCAGGATTCAGTCTTGCACCCCGTCCTGGTGGGTGCTGTGACCACCCCGTGCGACCGAGGGACGACCTGACCCCCTCAAACTGGGGGGGTGGGGGGCGGGGAAGGCAGAGCGTGCCGCGGGAGAGGTTCTGTCCTTGTCCCCGAGCCCTTAAGGACAGGTATTCCAGGTGTTGGAGGACCTGGCGTGGGAGCCCTTCCTGCATGGGCTTATGAGCTGCTTGTGGCCATGCCCCAAGCCCCCACGAGCCTGTCTGCCTTGTGGGGCCACGAACAGGAATTAAGAGTGCATTTGACCTTCTTTCAACTGCTCTTTCTCCAAAAATCAGATCTGCTGGGGGTTGTGCTGATGTGGAAAGCCAGTCCGACAAAATCTGCCTCCCAAGGTCAGTGGGGCTGTGTAGATCCTTGAAGGGAGGCTGATAAAATTGCTTTTCCTTGCTGCTCCATGATTTTGCATCAGCACTCCTTGTCCCCACAAGGACTCCCCACCCTTGGCTGAAATGCAGAATTTGGCTTGAAGAAAGCAGACAAAATCCTCCTTAGCACAGACCACACAGCTTGACCAGAGCATCACCTGAGCCCGGTGCTTCCTCCATTACCTAATCGCAGCTCTCCTGAGAGGACACCATCCCCCTTCAGGCTCCAGAGACACCCAGGAGCATTTCCACCTTTGCTCCAGCAGCTCTCCCATCTCAGCAAAGGGGGCTGTGAGTGTTTGCAGCCCCTACTTGCAGCAAGCCCATGTGCCTCTTGGGGCTCTCAGGGCACCTTTGCAGGGGACAGAGGACCCCTCCACAGAGGAGCACCCGGTCTCTGCAGCCAGCGTGTCCATATTCCCAGATTTTCCATGCAGGGCCATGCTCAGGCTGCTCACATAAGAGACCTAGTTTCTGCTCTCCCTGCTGCCAGAAATATCCCAGCTGCCTGCAGTGGAGAGCAGGTGAGGAGAGGTATAGGCTGGCAGGCTGCAAGTGGTGGGGCCACTTTGTGGACATTGATGGGCTTCCCTGGGGAAGCGTGGTGCATGCTGAGGCTGGTCACCACACACACGGCCCCTGTGTCAGGATTGTGGTGAGGGGATGGCAGGTTTCCCATGGACCAATCTCCACCCAGGGAACAATGGATGGGGCACCTCAGTGCTCTTGGTTCGTGGGCATCCTTTTTGGTTGAAGCCCAGGTTGCTCGGGGCTGGGAGCAACCTGGTCTAGGGGAAGGTGTCCCTGCCCATGGCAGGGAGGTGGAATGAGATGAACTTTAAGGCCCTTCCCAATCCAGACCGTTCTGGGATTCTCTGATTCTCTTCCACTGCCCTCAGGATGGGGATGTTCAGGAGCTCCCAGCCTAGGAACAGGAGAGAGGAGGCTGAGAAGCACAAGACACAGGAGCCATGTCCACGCGTGGCCGGTGCGCCAAGGTGCTCCCCTCCGAACTGAACAAGGTGTGCCCCGAGAGAGGAGATGAGCCTGCCACACAGCCCAGGAAGATGAGCGACTTTGAGGTGGTGCCCAACCTGCAGCAGAGCAGTAGCAGCGTCTCGAAGAGCAGGCGGAAGGCTCATTTCCCCACTGGCAGCAATGAAAAGGCAAGTTCAGGAGGTGCTGGAAGAGGGCACGGTTGGGCACACACATGAAATAGTGTTCATGAGTGTCTCACTAACAGGAGCATTAATAACCGATCAGGTTAGTTTTAGGGACAGACAGAAAACCTCCAAACATCTGAGGTACGTGGCCAGCACCCATATCCCCTCTCCTTGGAGTACATCTTTGTCCTTGCAGACAGCAATGGAGCTTTCATCCATCACACCCAAAGAAGCACCTATCACCACGGTGTCTGGCCCCTGGCATAACTTCTGGCTCTTTCCAGAAACCCTGACCCCTTGCTGCTTTTCTTGCTCTGTCAGGAAAATCTCATCTCCTGGATTCCTGAAAACATCCGGAAGAAGGAATGCACCTATTTTGTAGAAAGCTCCCAGACATCAGATTCTGGGTAAGTGAGACAGTCCCTCCTTCCCTACCCTGCCAGAAGAGCAGAAGTGAGGGTTGGTGACAAAGTTACAGCACCAGAAAATCCCACCTTTCTGTCACAGGGATTTAAAACCCCTCTGTTAACTGGTTCTCCACCACGTGGTGAGTCATCACACAGCTGAGATTCTGTGTGCAGAGAAAAACCTTTCCAATGCTTTTGCAGGCAGTCATTTCCATCCTAAATATTTCTCTCCCAAATCTCTACCAGTGGAGGGGGTTTTTTCCCCCTTAATTTCCCCCCAAACAATGCCTTTGTTTCTGCACAAGTTCTGAGCTGGAGGAGCAGCTGGGTGGGAGATGTGGACGCCTGTGTTGTTCCTCTGGAGAGCAGCACCTGCACCCAGCTGAGGTTGGGCTTTGCTTTTTGGGTTTCAGCTGTCATCAACCAAGTTGTTGGGGTGTGTTTCAGGAGGATCGTTTGCGAGTGTGGCTATCTCAGGGAACAGCACCTGGACGATGCTGCCAAACCTCCCATCTTCCTGGGGAAGGAATGGGATCCCCGCAGGCACATCCAGGAAATGCCAACGGATGCCTTCGGCGATATCCGCTTCACAGGCCTGGGACAGAAGACAGGGAAGGTGATCTGTTTGTCCCATCTGTGAGTGCGTGGGGAGCCAGTGGTTGGGTCTTGCCATGGCAGATGGTGTGGGAGTATTTCCCTCCTGAGTGAGAGGAGGTTGGGAAAGCGTGGAATTGCCCCAAAGGCAATTCAAGCAATGGAAGGGTTGAGACAGGACCCCTTCTCTCAGCCTTAGACCCTTTCTGAATCCACAGGACTCATGATTCAAGGAGTGGCTGTTGCCTGTCCTCATCCTTAGCTTTGTCTGGGGAACGTTTGTTCGAAGGGAAGAGAATGGGAATAGGGTCATGGAGAAAGACCTGGACCAGCAGCAGCAGCATGACTCTGCTGTGGAATGGTGTTGGGAAGCCTCTGGTTCTTTGGTGGGACAGGAGGAATTGTGGTGGGGGTGTCCTGTTACCCTGACCCCGTTGTTCATGCCCAAAACGTGTGCACATCCCTTTTTTTGCAGTACGTGCGTGTCTCCTCGGATACCCCTCCACGGGTCATCTACCACCTCATGACACAGCACTGGGGCCTCGACGCACCCAACCTGCTCATCTCAGTCACCGGGGGAGCCAAAAACTTCATCATGAAGCCAAGGCTGAAGAACATCTTCCGGCAAGGGCTAGTCAAGGTGGCCCAGACCACAGGTAAGAGATCATAGGATAATAAAATCACAGAATCACGGAATAGTTTGGGTTGAAAGGGACTTTTAAAGGTTATCTGGGTGCAGAGGGTCTCCCTGCGATTGTACCTGGCCATGCCAGGTTCAGTAAGTTGGGCTGTGCTGGTGATGCTGAGCTGTTTCAGGAGACCTGTAGGTCCCTTACCTGGACCACAATCACCAGGGATGGGCTGCTCCTGCTCAGTCTCTGCCAAGAGGCTCAAAAGGAGCTGGACTCAGAGATGTGCTGAAGGAGGCATTGCATGTGCTGCTAGGGCAGGGAGGAGACATCTTCTGGGGGATGGAGCATCCCCAAGGACACACAGCCATATGGGGGAGGCTGGGAGATCGCTGTGGGCAGAGCCTCTCCCTTCCCATGCCCCTCTGTGACCCCCAGGAGCCTGGATCATCACGGGGGGGTCCCACACTGGTGTGATGAAACAGGTGGGAGAGGCAGTGCGAGACTTCATCCTGAGCTGCAGCCACAAGGACGGCGACATCGTCACCATCGGCATTGCCACCTGGGGGACCGTGTACAACCGGGACAGCCTCGTCTGCCCCATGGTGAGCCACGCAAGGCTGGAGAGGGGATTGCTTTGCCTGTGCCTGGGCTGTCAGGGACGTCCTGCCAGGGACTGTGGTAGGAACAGGTGCTTCTAGATGTCACTGGGGCTGGCAGCCCTGGAAAATCCAACTCCAGAATGGTTTGGGTTGGAAGGAACCTTAAGGCTCACCTTGTTCCACCCCCTGTCATGGGCAGGGAACCTTTCATTAGACCAGGCTGCTCCAAGCTCCTTCCAGCCTGGCCTTGAACTCTTCCAGGGATGGTCCCAGGCTGGTATTTGCTGAGAAGCCCCTCCACCCTACCCAGTGTCTTGAGTAGGTTCTGTGCTCCTGGGAGGACTCTGGTGGGTGTGAGGGCCAGTGGAGCACGGGTCAAGGCTGATGTGAGCACTGTAGGGGCACAGGGACTGTTTGGCCCCACATGCTGACCCATTCCTGTCCCCACGTGCTGTTGGCTGTCTGGTGCTCCTCTGCCAGGCTTCTCCCAGAGTGTCTCCTCCTGCACCTTACAGGGGGGCTTTCCTGCTGAGTATGTGCTGGATGAGGAGAACCAAGGCAGCCTGTCATGCCTGGACAGCAACCATTCCCACTTCATCCTGGTGGATGATGGCACCCACGGGAGGTATGGGGTGGAAATCCCCCTGAGGACCAGGCTGGAGAAGTTCATTTCAGAGCAGACGAAGGTGAAAGGAGGTAATGGCAATGCACAGCCCAGCCTGAGGCAGGGATGGCCCCTCCCCCTGGAATGGTGTCCTTCCTGGGCTCCAGCAAGAGGCTGTGGCTTCCCCAGAGGATCCAGGCACAGGGTCTGAGAGGATTGCCATGATAAATGTGGAACCTGGTTCCTCAGCGACACAGATCAAAGAACCTTTCTCTGCCAGACTTATGGGATCACTAAAGGAGTCCCCAAACCTCGTGATGCTGAGCTGATCGGGGAGAGTAATTTCTCCCAAAGGGTCCCAAAGGAGCTTCCAGGCATCATCTTCTCACTGTGCAAAGGATATCCTGTTATAACACATGCACACGTGTGCTCACAGAATCCCAGAATCCCCTGAGCTGGAAGAGACCCATAAGGATCCCCAAGTCCAACTCCTGTCCCTGCACAAAACACCCCCAAAAATCCCACCACGTCTCTGACCTGCCCTGCCAGACAATCCCTGGGCATGGTTTTCCTCCCCTCTCCTGAAGCCTGACACTTCAGGGACAGTGCTCCCACCTTGCCTTTCGCACTCCACCACTCAGAGGAGACCGTGTGGGGGGGATCAGCCCTATGAGAAGGTGACCCTGGATTTTGCTTCCCTGCAGGCGTGGCTATCAAGATCCCCATCGTGTGTGTGGTGCTGGAAGGAGGCCCTGGGACTCTTGATGTAAGGAACCGCTTGTGGCAAGCTGAGGAGTGGGTGGAGGAGGGACAGCTCCTTCCCAGGGTGCTGCTCTCAGCGGTGCCACACTGACAGGAGTGCTGGGAGCAGCGCTGGTGACCCAAGCTCAGAGAGGGTCTGCTGGTGTCTGGGTGGGATCAGGACCAACCTCCCTGCTCTGTTGCAGACCATCTACAACGCCATCACCAACGGGACCCCGTGTGTGATTGTGGAAGGGTCCGGCCGTGTGGCCGATGTCATCGCCCAGGTGGCCAATCTGCCCGTGGCCAAGATAACCATCGCCTTGATCCAGAAGAAACTGAGCATCCTCTTCCACGACACCTATGAGCTCTTCACCGAGAGCAAACTGGTGGAGTGGACCAAGAAGGTGAGTCCCTTGCAGGCTCCTCTGAGCTTTGGGACACCAAAGGGGTCCCAGGGGTCCTGGCCCATGAGCAGCAAGGGTCCCAGCAGGACGTTTAAGGCTCATCTGCCTCCAGCCATCCTCATCATTGTCCTGGTGGGCACCCCAAGGGCTCAAACTCTGCTCCTCCACTGCCTGCTGCCTTTGGGCACAGAGGGAGTGTTTGTGACCAGCCCTCTCCATGAAGAGGACACAGCACAGGGTTTCTGCAGGCGACGGAGGAATTGCCCTGCACGGTGCAGGGGCCTGTGGGAAGCAGCAGGGAGGAGCTGCTGCTGCTCATTGCTTGCCCACGGCTCTCCTTGTAGATCCAAGACATAGTGCGGAGCCGGCAGCTCCTGACCATCTTCAGAGAGGGCAAATACGGCCAGCAGGACGTGGATGTGGCCATCCTCCAGGCCCTCTTCAAAGGTGAGGCGGGGGAGCCTTCCGGTGAGGATGGGACAAGGTGAACAGGATGGGGGTCAAGTCACCTCCTACTGCTACTGGACTTATGGGGTGACCAAAGAACTGCCCAAAGCTTGTTACTGGGGAGAGATGATTATCCAAAGGGCCACACCTCCAAGGAGGCTTCCATGTGGTGTCTTCTCACCGGATGATCCTCTGTTCTGACCTGTGCCCTTTGCATGCAGCATCCCGAAACCAGGACCACTTTGGTCGTGAGAACTGGGACCACCAGCTGAAGTTGGCTGTGGCCTGGAACAGGGTGGACATTGCCCGAAGCGAGATCTTCACCGATGACCACGACTGGAAGGTAAGGCCGTACCTGTGCTGCTTGTCTGGTCAGGCTTACAGCTTGTCAGGCCTGTGGATATGGAGGGCACTTCTCACCTTGGCCATGCCTGGGGAGAGTTTTAAAGGGATTTCTCTTGGACCCTGAACTCCCAGTGCATTAACTGGGGCTGTTCTTCAAAAATGCTCTCAAACCCCCGAAGCAGAGCTAAACACACACAAAGACAATTGGTATTTGGTTCAAACCCAGTGTTTTTAGCTAAACACACACAAACGCAATTGGTATTTTGTTCAAAACCAGTGTTTTTAAAGACCCATGTAGAACTTAAAATACCGCTTGACAGCTCTGCCCTGTGGTCACTGCTCAAATAGCAATTTGTCTCTAAAATCTCACCCAGCCTGGCGCTTCCCTGTTCACACCTTACTACAGAGTGGGGCAGGGGCCAGCTCTGCCATCCCATGCCTGATCCTGCTGTTGGGAAGTCGAGGCTGAGCAAGGTTGTCTGTCCTTTCTGTTGGGGCTGTGGGACTTGGAAGGGATTTTCCTGTTTCAGTCAACAGTTTGGGTTCCCCCAGCCCACATACCTTTGATAGGACTGGGAATGGCTGGTGGGAACCAGGAACCCAAAAGTGAAGCATTTGAGGATATGTGCCCCATCCCTGGAGAAGTTGAAGGTCAGGCTGGCAACCTGGACACCTGCAAGGTGTCCCTGCCCCTGGCCATGGATTGGAATGAGATGAGCTTCCAACCCAAACCATCCTGTGATTTTGTGATATTCATAAACTTGGGCTACTCTACCCATCCCTCTGCCCAGCAGCCAAGGGGGCAGAGGGCTCCACTGCCAGAGAAGAGTGCCCTCTTCTAACTCCCTGGGAATGTCCCACGAGTTTTAATGCATCCCAGATGCTCTTCCACATCCAGGGACTCCTCGTGTGCTCAGGGATAAAATCCTCCCCCCAAGTGAGGAGCAGGGTAGGGTCCTGCTCTGAGACCACAGAGCCCCTCACCTCTGCCTCCGGCCTGCCAGCCCTCAGATCTCCACCCCGTGATGGCAGCTGCCCTGATTTCCAACAAGCCAGAGTTTGTGAAGCTGTTCCTGGAGCAGGGAGTGCGTCTCAAGGAGTTTGTCACCTGGGACACCCTGGTTTACCTCTACGACAACCTGGCCCCGTCCTGCCTGTTCCACAGCAAGCTGCAGAAGGTGCTGCTGGAGGAGAGAGAGCACACAGCCGGCTCCAAAATGCCAAGGCTCCAGATGCACCACGTCTCCCAGGTGCTGCGGGAGCTGCTGGGCTGCTCCACACAGCCGCTGTACCCCAAGCCCAAGCACACGGAGCGGCCCCGGCTCTCCATCCCCGTGCCGCACATCAAGCTGAACGTACGCATCTCCAGGTTACCTGGCGGCAGGGGCGCGGCAGGGAGGGGACACTGGCTCAGGGAGCAGTCCTGGGGGTTGCAGCTGGGTCTCTGTCCTCTCGTCTGCTCAATAATCCTGTTTAAAGTGCCTTAAAGCCCCGCCCAAGTCATCTGCCCTGCATTCCAGGTGCAATACCCACCTTCCTACAGCTGTAGCACTGTGTGGTTGTGTGATGCTGGTGCGCGGGACCCAGTGGGGTGGGTGCACAGCTCCACATGATCCCAGCCCTAGAAAAAGTGGAATTACCAGGATGAGTCCAGTCTTGGCCACCCCTCTATCTGGGCAAAGTCCTTTCCATGGGTGGTGGAGGCAGCACCCAGGGTTTGAGTGGCTCTGTGCTGAGGGAGCAGGTCTGAGCACTGCACACCTTGCAGGTGCAGGGGTCAAGTCTCCGGTCCCTCTGCAAGCGCTCTGCTGGCCGAGTCACCTTCACCATGGACCCCGTCCGGGACCTGCTCATCTGGGCCGTGGTCCAGAACTGCAAGGAGCTGGCAGAAATCATCTGGGCCCAGGTATCACAGCTCTGAGCTCCTGTCATGGCTGAGGGGCTCATATGAAGCCACACCTCCCAGCCCCGAGGGGAACAGTGGAAACTGCTGGGATTTGGGATAGTGGGAGAGCTGCCCTGAGCCTGACCTCAGCCAAACAGGAGCCAGCCTGAGGGCACTTGGTGTCCATCCCCTGCCACACCATGAGGCCAGATCCCCCCCTCCCTTCCCAGCCAAAAGGTAGAGGGGATGTGTTGGGCCAGAAGTGGGCTAGTCAGGCTGAGAGAGCACACAGGGACGCGGCAGCTGAGGTGGAGAAGGCTTCCACCCATGAACAGCATTCTGGGACAAGAGGCAGTGTAGCTGGTGGCACAGTGAACATGCCAAGGAGTCACTCTGTCCCATCAGCCAAGACATCCCACAAATTCCCCGTGGCAGTGGGTTATCCAGAGGCGAGCTTGGCTTAGCCCTTGTCATGGCAAGCTGTCCATCCTGAGCACCCATCTGCTTGGGACACCCTCCTTCCCTCCTGTGGGAGCTGGGGAGGGCTTGTCAGGACTTCTGGGACTTGACAGACAGAGTGTCCATGCTTTCCTTATCCTCTTCTGTGCCAGAGCCAGGACTGCATGGCAGCTGCGCTGGCCTGCAGCAAAATCCTGAAGGAGCTGGCCAAGGAGGAGGAGGACACGGACACCACCGATGACATGCTGGCCCTGGCTGAGGAGTACGAGCACAAGGCAATTGGTGAGCGGGAGGGCACCAGCACCCCAGAGCTGCTCCTGCACCCCAGAGCTGCTCCTGCACCCCATAGGGCTGGTGAGCTTTACCCAGGAGATGGCTGGGGGGTGATAAATGAGGGTCCCATCCTCACAGTCAGGGCCATGATGCTCCAAAGGCTGTGCCTGCATGGTGGTGGGAGTGCAGCGAGTACCACTGTGTGGTGCAATGTCCCGATCCTGCTTGAAGGGTGACTCTGTGGGTGCTTGGCCCCAGAGCTCAGCCTCATCTTCCTGGTACCGGCCCCTCCAGGCGTGTTCACAGACTGCTACCGCAAGGATGAAGAGAGAGCCCAGAAGCTTCTCACCCGTGTCTCTGAAGCCTGGGGGAAGACAACCTGTCTGCAGCTGGCGTTGGAGGCCAAGAACATGAATTTTGTGTCCCATGGGGGTGTCCAGGTGGGCTCCCAGCAGCGGCCCTTGGAGGGAATGTGCGCAAGTGCCCCCAAGATCCAGAGTTCCTTGTGGGCAGCAGTGGGACTCTGCCCTGCAGCCTCTGTAACCAGCACTCCTCTTGCTCCCTCTTCACAGGCTTTTCTAACCAAGGTCTGGTGGGGGAAGCTGTGTGTGGACAACGGGCTTTGGCGGGTGATTACGTGCATGCTGTTCTTCCCCCTGCTCTACACCAACCTCATCACCTTCAGGTACTCCTGGCAGCAGGGATTTCCTCTGGCTGGGGGAAGCTGCTGCGGCATCCCCTGGGCAGCCGAGCCCACATCCCTCCCTGCTCTCAGCAGGGAGAAGAGGCTGCAGCCCATGGGCTGCCTGACACGTCTCCGAGCCTTCTTCACAGCACCCATCGTCATCTTCCTCATGAACATCCTCTCCTACTTCACCTTCCTCCTGCTCTTCGCATACGTCCTGATGGTTGACTTCCAGCCGATGCCAACCTGGCGGGAATACCTCATCTACTTCTGGCTCTTCTCCCTGGTGTGCGAGGAGACCCGCCAGGTGTGGGCAGGCAGAGCTGAGGCTGGGAGGTGGCAGAGGAGGAGAGACACCCCTCTGGGTGCTCCTGGGAGGTCCCACACAGCTCATGTTCCCATGCTGCTTCTCATGTCACCACCTATTCAGAGAGGTCCCAGCACGTGGGACCACCAGATCCCCCAGCTCTGAGGCCAGGGATTCTCCTTAGCTGCATCTGGCTTGGCCCTGTATATTTGCAGAAGAAAATGCTGTAGGTCTGGTGGGCTTTGCCCAGGAGGTGTCTGGTGTCTGTTTTGGGAATGTCAGGAGATGGAGGGAGCACTTCCTTTGGGTGAATTCCCAGCAGGATTTCCAGGCTTTGCTTGACATTTGAGATTTTTCAGCTTTTGCTTCAACAACTCAGTGCCTTTCTCCTCCAGCCTGAAGAGCCCCAATGTCCCAGGTGTCCCCATGCTCCTTCCCAGGTGTCCCCATGCTCCTCCCATGCCCGTAAAGAAAACCTCATAAGTTCAGGTTACCTTTGGGTCAGCGAGAGTGTCCAGAGATGGCCAGATGATCTGTGTGGTCTCTCTCCTCTCTGAGGCACACGAGTATCTTACACCCAGCCCTTCCTCTCTTCCCGACAGCTGTTGTATGACCCAGACGGACTCGGGGTAGTGAAAATGGCTTCCCTGTACATCAAGGACTTCTGGAATAAGCTGGACATCTGCGCCATTCTGGTCTTTATCGCCGGGCTGACTTGCAGGTGAGCTGCAGAGCTCAGTAGTATTTTCATAGAATCCCGGAATCCCAGAATGGGTTGGGTTGGAAGGGACCTTAAAGCTCACCCAGTCCCACCCCCTGCCATGGGCAGGGACACCTTCCACTATCCCAGGTTGCTCCAAGCCCCGTCCAACCTGGCCTTGGACACTGCCAGGGATGGGGCAGCCACAGCTTCTCTGGGCACCCTGTGCCAGGGCCTCCCCACCCTCACAGTGATTCCAACCCAAATGATCCTATATGGTTCTATGGTGGCGCTGAGGTGTTTCCTTTCCTCTCTTCCGTGTCCAGGCTGATCCCATCAACATTATATCCTGGGCGCATCATACTGTCCCTGGCTTTTATCATTTTCTGCCTGCGCCTGATGCACATTTTCACAGTCAGTAAAACACTGGGGCCCAAGATCATCATTGTGAAGCGGATGGTGAGAGCTCCCCTCTGTCATGCCAGGGTGATGCTGGACCATCCTGCTAGAGCAGCTGGATATGCCACCCATGTTATCCCATCCTGGAGAGGGGCTTGCTCCAGCACACAGCTATCCTTCCCCTCTGTCTTTGCAGATGAAGGATGTCTTCTTCTTTCTCTTCCTGCTGGCAGTGTGGGTGGTGTCCTTTGGGGTGGCCAAGCAGGCTATCCTGATCCACAACGAGGAACGCGTGGAGTGGCTTTTCCGTGGCGTGGTCTATCACTCCTACCTGACCATCTTTGGGCAGATTCCCTCCTACATCGATGGTAAGGGACTCTGGCCTGTGACAGAGCATGGCACGAGCAGGGTGGCTGTGACAAAGCTGATGTACCGAACTTAATGCCCTGTTGGCCCATGGAAGTCCCACACAGTGAACAGAGCACCTGGGATGACACAGATGGAGGTCAAATCCCTGCCTGGTGCTAAGCTCCCTGGATGCTGGCTACTTTCAGAATGTGCTCCCCAAGACGCTTGAGGTTTGGCCACCACAGAGTCACGCTGTGCTCTCCCATAGGGGTCAACTTCAACATCGACCAGTGCAGCCCCAATGGGACCGACCCCTACAAGCCCAAGTGTCCAGAGACAAACGCGGACAACAAGAAACCCATCTTCCCAGAATGGCTGACGGTCATCTTGCTGTGCCTGTACCTGCTCTTCACCAACATCCTCCTCCTCAACCTCCTCATCGCCATGTTCAAGTGAGTCTGGGGGGCTCTAGATGTGGTGGAAGTAGTGGGATCCCACTTGGGAGTTATGGATGTGGTGGAGGTCATGGCAGGTCAGGGCTGATCAGGGAGGTGGGTGGAACTGGGACACCATTCAGACACGATGTGCCCCCTCATCCCCACGGCATGCCTGACACCTGGGCTCTGCCCCAGCTACACCTTCCAGCAGGTGCAGGAGCACACGGACCAGATCTGGAAGTTCCAGCGGCACGACCTGATCGAGGAGTACCACGGCCGCCCACCCGCGCCCCCACCCCTCATCCTGCTCAACCACCTGCAGCTCCTGGTCCGGCGGGGCTTGCTCCGCCGGCCGGCCACACACCACAAGCTCAGTGAGGACCAGCATCTCCCTCCTTCCCTTTGCCCCCCGCCTCAGGGCATGGTGCCATGTGCCGAGGCACAAGGCTGGGCATACGGGCTGTGGTCCTGGGGTTTGGGATGCCCAGAGATGTGACAGCACTGCCATCCCCTTCCTTTGGCAGAGGAGAAGCTGGAGAAGAACGAAGAAGCTGCCCTTCTCTCGTGGGAGATGTACCTGAAGGAGAACTACCTGCAGCACCAGCAGTGCCAGGAGAAGCAGAACACGGAGCAGATGATCCGGGACATTGCACAGAGGTACTGATGCTCCTGAGAAAGGATGTTCTTTCTGTCCTTCCATGTCCTGGGCAGGGAAGAGTTGGGATCAGTGGCTGTCGAGGGTGTTCCAACCAGCCCTGTCCCTCCAGGGTTGATGTACTGGCAGAGCTGCTGGACTTGGACCGGGTGAAGAGGACAGGGGTAGTGGAGCAAAGACTGGGCTCTCTGGAGGACCAGGTGAGGCAAAACGAAGGCAACTACCCAAGAAAGGTGAAATTTTTCCAGGGCCTGAGTCAATCGAACCAGAGCACAAAATCTCTCTGAATCAATACCCTCTGAGACAGTTCGAGTTTCATTGCCGTCAGCATCTGAGGGGAAAAGGTTTATAGGAATACTTCTGTTTGACCCCAAAGTAAACAAGATGCAGATGGGATGTGGTGGGATGGGCCACTGCCTCCACTAGCCACCCAAACAGTTAGAGCTGACCCAGCTCTTCTCCTTGGCCTGAGAGGACCCTCCAGACCTCCTGGGGACACAGACTCTCTGTCCCCTCCCTTTGGAGCTGCACGAGCAGTGGGATGCCCAGGGAGCCGGCCCAGCCCTGCCATATCCTGTTTCCATTTCCCTTTCCACCTGCTTTGTAAAAATATTTCCCTGGAGAAGGTTTTCCAAGGCAAACATCAGGACCTAGCCAGGACCACTGCTGCCCGCAGGGTGCAGCAGGCAGTGCCAAGGGCAGCATTCCCTGCCCGCTGACAGGGCTGAATCCCATGGTATTCGGGGGGCAGTGGGGCCGGGGTGACCCTCTCCTGTGCCCTGCAGGTGCAGCAGAGTGCCCAGGCCCTGAGGTGGATGATGCAGGCGCTGAGGGGCAATGGCTTCAGCTCAGGCGAGGATGTGCCGCCCGTGGGTAAGCGGGGCCCGACTCCTCCCCAGCAGCACCGGGGAAGCCTTGGGCCCTGGACAGGGGCTGAGCAGCCCCTCACACCCCTCTGTCAAGCAGTGAGGCAGAGGTTCCTTTGGTTCTGGGAGGTTTGATGTCTCCATGAGGTCATCCAGCCCCTTCTGAGTGCATTCTCACCCTCCCTGGGGTTTCTTCCAGGGCCTGCCAGAAGGGGAGCCAAGGTCCACGTCCCCAGGGGACATCAGCATCCCCATGGAGACACCCAGCCAGCCCCCTCAGCAGAGCCCCGGTCCACAGTGCTGGACTTGGTGCCCTGCTTTGTGGCACCCTGCTGTCTGTGTCTGCCTCACAGGCTCCTCCAAAGCCTTGGACACGAAGGAGATTGACCTGGAGGGGAGACCCGAGGAGAGCCAGCCCCCGTACCACGTGCTTGCCCGAAACCTCCTGTACCCTGGGTCTCACACTCTCCGCTTCCCTGTGCCAGATGAGAAGGTGCCCTGGGAGGTAGGAGCTGTGACGCTGGGCAGTGGGGCTGGGAGGAGGAGGCTTGAGGCGTATCCTGACAGTGGTGGGAAGAGGAACCCATCATCCCATTTGAGAACTTTTGTTCTTCCCAGCCCTGGAGCCTTTAGCTTCCTGGAGTCACTGCTTGAGGCTCCCCCAGAGAAAATAGCATCATTCCTGCTAGGATCTGCAGTGCTAGGAATGCCTGGGGATGCTTGGTTGGACACAGAGGGTACAACCACCCACCTCTGCATTTCCTGAAGCACAGCTGCCTCAGGGTCAGGGTCCAGGGCAGGATCTGGCACTGTCTTCCACGGGGGTGTGAGCCCTCCAGCCAAGGCCCTGAGCTCAGCCCCCAGCAGAGCCTGGAGCATCACTTGGGGAGTGATGCCACAAACTGGGCAGAGGAAGAGACTGGGGCATAAGGTGTTCCCGGGGTCCCAGAACCTGTCTGCTGTGAGAGCAGGGGCACAAGCTGGGGGCTCACACAGCCATGTGTTGTGCAGGTGGATTTCCCACTCTACGACCCCCCTGCCTACTCGGCCGACCACAAGGACATGGCTGTGCAGGACCCCTTCAGCCTGTGAGTCTTCCCCCACGGCTCCGCAGCCCTCCACCCCTTCCCTGGGTGGCACAGCCAGCCCTCCCTGCCGGGCTGCCTCCCACCCTCCAGCTCCTTGGAGTCTCTCCTGAAGATCAACTACAACACCATGGACGGGCTGATCGACCGGCAGAGCTTCCACGGGCTCTACGCCGTGCAGGACGGGCTGCCACTGTGAGTGCCACCACCACGGGCTCGCTGGGAGCCAGGGGGGAGGCAAAGCACTGGGACACGGAGAGGCCAGGGGTGCCTGGGCACATCCATCCTGTTCCCACTTTCCTATGGCTAATGGTGGGGCAGGGATAATTGCGTGCATTGTCCTTAGGGCTGACCCCAAAGGAAACACCCCAAAAGACATGGGGTGCAGCGGCAGGGAAGTGTTATAGGGGTGCACAGAGGGAGTCTGGCGCTGCCCCAGCCCCCTCACTCTCACTCTGGCAGGAACCCCATGGGCAGGACGGGGCTGCGAGGCCGTGGGAGGCTGCACTGCTTTGGGCCCAACCATGCCCTGCACCCTGTTGTGACCCGGTGAGTGTGTCCTGCTCCAGCACGGGGCTGAGGACGTGGCGTGGAAAAGGGGGCATGGGGTCACCTCAGAGACCTGGCCAAACCCCGCACAGCCAGTGTGACCACTGCTGGGCAGAGGGGAGCCAAGTCCAGCTGCAGCATGGCAGGGGCCTCTCTCACAGCTGGAGGAGGAATTTGGATGGGTCCATTATAAGGAAGAGCCTGAAGAAGATGCTGGAAGTCCTGGTGGCCCAATATCCGTTGTCAGATGTCTGGGCTCTGCCTGGGGTAAGAGCTGGTGGAAACCAGGGCTGGTGCAGAGGGAGCTGAGGAGATGGGAGAGAGAGAGGGAGGGAGAGAGGGAGGGAGGGAGGGAGGGAGGGAGGAAGAAAGTCCCACAGAAAGGGGGAACCACAGGCATGTGGCAGCCGTGGCTGAGGAGGTACCTCTGCCCCTCCTGCAGAGCCTCTGCATGCCAGGGGTGCTCCCTACACACACTCCCCCACCCTGACCTGCTGCCTCCTGCCTCTCCCTGCTTCCCCTCCGCGGCTTCAATCCTCACATGTCCTTCATGTGAGCCTGTTAAGCCAGTGGCAAAGCATCCTTTGGCAGACATTGGATCAGGCAAACTCAGACATCCGCTTGGGCAGAGCTGAGGACTTTGGGCAGGAGAGGGAGGATGGGAGGCACCAGCAGACCTCGTGGTATCTTCTGCAGTGGTGGCAGGCCACTGCCTGATGGCCAAGCTGGTGGCAGGGAGGGAGGCTGGGCTGTGCTGATGGCAGGCCCCATAGCTGACATCTGCTTTGGCACAGGGGTCACTGGAGCCAGGTGAGACACTGCCACTGAAGCTCAAGTGGATCCTGCGCCGGGAGTTCTGGCCCCAGTTCCAGAACCTGCTGAAACAAGGCACTGAGGTGGGTGGCACACAGGTGTCTCTGTGGTATCGGGCCACAGGAGGGTTCAGGGCTACAGGGGCATGTGGGCATCACCCCAACACAGGGACACGCAGGTGTCATGGTGGTACAGGCACATGGGGACATCACCACAGCACGGGGACATGTGGACATCGTGGTGTGACCCAGGGTACAGGAGCAGGGTGCGTCACCTCTTGGCAGCAGCTCCCACCAGAGAGGAAGGGCTAGGGGAGGTGAAGACATGCCATAATGCACGTGTGGGGGTCAGGGAGCAGCCCAGAGACCCCGGGGGAAGGCTGCCCACACCAGTGTCTGTGCCTGCCGCAGTGACTCCCCATGGCTCCAGCTGTAGTGGGAACAGGGCTCTGGTCTCCAGCAGGGCAGAAGAGCTGCAGGACAATGCCCCACCCACCCCCAGGGCCCCCAGGGTGCCTTCAGAGAGGTGATGAGGGCTCTGCTTGTGTGGCATCTCCATGCACAGGTACACAAGGGGTACCTCGACGACCCACGCAACACAGATAACGCCTGGGTGGAGACGGTCGCCATCAGCGTGCACTTCGACACCCAGAACGACGTGGAGATGAAGCGGCTGAATTCGGTACAGGGCTGTCACCCCTGAGGGCTCCCTGACCTGGCCCACAGCGGGCCTGGGGTGCAGGAGCCAGATCTCCAGACCCAGATCTCCACAGGACTGGGATTCTCTGGCTGCATACAGTGGGGGAAGAACATGGGGATGAACGTGGGTGGCACCTCAGTGTGTGCCCTGAAAAGAAAGGGCAGGAGGCTGGGGACTAGAGGGGCTGTTGAGCGTGGCTGGCATGGCCCCTTGCTGGCAGCACATGCCTGACATCTGTCCCCTTCCAGTTCCTCCAGGGCTGCGACCCAGAGCTGTGCATCCGCTGGCAGGTGCTGGACAAGAGGATCCCCCTGCACGCCAACCACAAGGAGCTCCTGCACAAGGTCTCAACCCTCCTCGGTGCCTACTACTGAGGCCTCATGCACAGGCCAGGGCTCCTGCTGCCCCAGACCAGGGTCTGGCTGGGACCTGCAGCTCCACCCCAGCTCACCTGTGAGAACATGGGAGCTGCTGGGGTTGAGGTACTCTGGGTGCCTCTGTGAATGTATGCTGCAGGTGGCTGGGAGGAAAAGTGCCCCCTCCCTGGGGGCAGGGGCTGCCTGGGCAGTGCATCCCAGTCACCTGAGCCACCAAGCTCAGCCCCAGCTTGTGTCTTGGTGCTTCCACATCAGCCCACAGCACTGGCCCGGAGCTTGGGCCACACAGAGCCACAGGGCTTTTGCTGTGAGATGGTCCTTCTGTCCACTCCAACCTGCTCTTGGCTTTGGGATGGGCACTGAGGGCTCACCCATCCCAGCTATCCCTCTGCCAGAATATCCATCACTGCTCCCTGCTCCTTCTCTGAGCCCTGGCAGCCCCACTGCCACAGATCCCAAAGCATTGCTCTGGACAAGGCTTGGAGTCACTCCTGTGGTCGCTGTACCCATATCTCTGGTTGCCTCAGACCCAACAACATGGTCCTGAGCTGTGATCCAGCACTTCTGAAAGTGTGGGCAGCTCTTGGCTCATATACCTATGGTTTCATAGCTCTGCACAGGCCCACCTGCCATGCCCCAAACTGATACGTGATCCTGCGTGTGTATGCTGAGCACTGGCTTGTAGCTAAACTTCCTTCCTCCCTCTGAGCCAAGGCCCCAGCTAAACGTCACCTGCCTGTCCCCATCTCCTCGTGCACATGGATGGAAAGGGGCAGCTTGCTGGGACACGGGTGATCCATGCCCTGTGGTTCCTTGGGCAGGCAGGGACAGGAGAGGGGACATCAGTGTGTCGATCCCTGCTTTAAAGGGTCTTTCATTCACATTTTCTGTTGCCTGCCATGGGGGGAACAAGGCCCAGTGGACACATTTTTTGATCATCCAGAAGAGCCTCACAGTGGCATGTTATGCCTGGGACTGCTCAGGAAGGGATTTCAGGTCCCCCACCTTCTCCCAGTGGATCAGACACTGGCAGCCAAGGCTGCTCATCCCACACTGGTGGCCACCACAGCACAACTGCAGTTTCACCAGTGACACATTGGGGTTTGGCAAGGGGAGGAGGCTCAGTCTGGCAATGTATTCAACCCAGCTCAATAAACCATGTATTAAACAACTGCAGGCTGGTGGTGTCTTATGGCTGTTGAACCAGGGGCTGTTCCTGGAGGCCATGCAAGCTGTTTGTGGAGGCCACGCTTGGAGCTCACTTCCAGGATAAGCCCAATTCCCACCCCAATCTTGTTGTACAAACTCACTTTGCCTGTAGACTGACCCCCAGTGATGGATGAATCACAGAATGGTTCGGGTTGGAAGGGACTTTAATGATCATTTCATTCCAAGCCCCCTGCCTTGGGCAGGAACACCCTGCAGCAGACCAGGGTGATGGAGACGACTTGATCCGTTTAGAGCTGGTATGGGAGCTGTGCTCCAAAGTGATGGCACAGCACCTTCTCCCATTGCTCCTGGACTGTTCCATGCCTGCTCCTGGCCTCCTGTCACCGAGGGAGACAGGAGACCATCTGCTGAGAGCCCACGTGCCCCGGGGAGGTGCAGGCCGGGGCACGGCCGGGGAGGGAAGATTGTGCGGTACAGCAGCTGATGAAGCTTCTAGACGCGCAGCCCGGACCGCAGCCTCCGAAAAATAGCTGAACTCTCATTAGCAGCACTTAATTTCTGCACATCGGGGCTCCACGCGGCCACTCTCCCGCAGCCCCGAGGGGGTGCTGCCTGGCTGTCCCACCACCCTGGTCCCCTCATCCCCCCGCCCCCCGCCCCCGCACCGCCCCCGCACCGCCCGGTGCCGCCGCGGCGGGACCGCCCGGCCCGGCAACAGGTGGGGCCAGCGCGATCGCGGCCGGACCGCATCACACAGCACCGCACAGCACCGCACAGCACCGCACAGCACAGCACCCGCACCGCACCGCACGGCACCGCACAGCACCGCACCGCACAGCACAGCACCGCACCCGCACCGCACCGCACAGCACCGCATCGCACAGCACTGCACAGCACCGCACCCGCACCGCACCCGCACCGCACCCGCACCGCACAGCACCGCATCGCACAGCACCGCACAGCACCGCACCCGCACCGCACCGCACCGCACCCGCACCGCGCCGCACCCGCACCGCACAGCACCGCACAGCACCGCACCGCACAGCACCGCACCCGCACAGCACCGCACCACACAGCACCGCACCCGCACAGCACCGCACCGCATCGCACAGCACCGCACAGCACCGCACCGCACAGCACCGCACAGCACCGCACAGCACCGCACCCGCACCGCACAGCACCGCATCGCACAGCACAGCACCGCACCCGCACAGCACCGCACAGCACCGCACAGCACCGCACCCGCACAGCACCGCACAGCACCGCACAGCACAGCACCGCACCCGCACCGCACAGCACCGCACCGCACCCGCACCGCACAGCACCGCACAGCACCGCACCGCACAGCACCGCACAGCACCGCACCCGCAGAGCACCGCAGAGCACCGCATCGCACAGCACAGCACAGCACCGCACCGCACCGCACCCGCACCGCACAGCACCGCACAGCACCGCACCGCACAGCACCGCACAGCACCGCACCCGCAGAGCACCGCAGAGCACCGCACCCGCACAGCACCGCACGGCACCGCACCGCACCGCACCGCACAGCACCGCACCGCACCGCACCGCATCGCACAGCACCGCACAGCACCGCACCGCACAGCACCGCACAGCACCGCACCGCACCGCATCGCACAGCACCGCACGGCACCGCACAGCACCGCACCGCACCGCACCGCATCACACAGCACCGCACAGCACAGCACAGCACCGCACCGCACCGCACAGCACAGCACCGCACAGCACCGCACCGCACCGCACAGCACCGCACAGCACAGCACCGCACAGCACAGCACAGCACCGCACAGCACCGCACAGCACCGCACCGCACAGCACCGCACCGCATCACACCGCACAGCACCGCACAGCACCGCACAGCACCGCACAGCACCGCACCCGCACCGCACAGCACCGCATCGCACAGCACAGCACCGCACCCGCACAGCACAGCACAGCACCGCACCCGCACCGCACAGCACCGCACCGCACCGCACAGCACCGCACAGCACCGCACAGCACAGCACCGCACAGCACCGCACCCGCACCGCACAGCACCGCACAGCACAGCACCGCACCCGCACAGCACCGCACAGCACCGCACAGCACCGCACAGCACAGCACCGCACAGCACCGCACCCGCACCGCACAGCACCGCACAGCACAGCACCGCACCCGCACAGCACAGCACCGCACCGCACCGCACCGCACCGCATCACACAGCACCGCACGGCACCGCACCGCACCGCACCGCACAGCACCGCACGGCACCGCACCGCATAGCACCGCACCGCACCGCACCGCACGGCACCGCACCCGCACCGCACCCGCACCGCACCTGCACCGCACAGCACAGCACCGCACAGCACCGCACCTGCACCGCATAGCACCCGCACCGCACAGCACCGCACCCGCACCGCACCCGCACCGCACAGCACAGCACCGCACCGCACAGCACCGCACAGCACAGCACCGCACAGCACCGCACAGCACCTACGGGCGGAGCCGGAGCAAAGCACAGCCGCCCTGGCCGAGCCGGTAAGGGACTCCCGGGCGCCGGGGGACGGTGGGGGTCCATCGTGCTGCGCGGAGGGGTCCCGGCTCCCCGGCCCCCGGGCAGGGCAGGAGGGCGGGTCGGGGCATCACCCCCGGGGTCCGGGAAGGCTTCAACTCCTGAGAGCCCCTCGGAGCCCTTCCACGCGGTGGGAACCGGCATCGCATAACCCGTCCTTGTTGCCCCGGAGAGACGGAGCTGCCAGAGCTGCCAGAGCCCGGTACATTTTGCAGGGCCAGAAGGATTCCCAGGAAGCTCAGCTTCATCTCCTGGGGCAGAATCCACAGCTCTGGGCAGGGCCGCGGGCAAAGCTACAGAGAGATCCTTCAGGTATGAGCATCCCTCCGGTGTGACCATCCTCAGGGTACCACAGAGGGATGCTCACACCTGAGGGATGCTGCTGTTACCAGGGGAATGCCATTAGCAGAAGGGTGCTGGTACCAGAGGGACAACAACTTGGTGCCCATAATGACATCATATGGGCCACCTAATTCCCGTGAGAAAGGTTCCCATGGCCTCCCACATCTCCCGTCCATGGGGATCTCTTCTCCCAGGCTGGCCAAGGCAGCAGGAAGGCCGTGAGCAGCACCAAAGGCAGAGGAAAGGTGTTCCACCTGCTTCATCTCCTGCCTTGCCCCTGGCAGCACTGGGGTGTCCTTTTGGGTTCCTACATCACCACTTTTACTGTGCTAGGCAGTGGCTCCTCTCTTCACCTCCTGCCCCCAGAGTCAGGCTATCAAACCATACTCTGTTTACTTTAAGAAGCAAACTCGCCTCCAAACACTTCTTTGGTGAAACCCTTGGAAACATGACTTGTACCAATTCACAGACCAGAAGGGAAGGAAAAGGAAAGCAAAAGAGCTCCACATCTTGTTATTTAAAATCCTGGTGGTGATTAAGTCAGTCTGATGATCCTCAGAGTCTGACTCATCATTTTTTTTTAAACACTCAGGGTTGGTGAGGTAGGATTTTACTGCTGCTGTTCTCCAGCAGCAAACTACCACATCCCCCCTGGAAACTGGTAGCAGGATGGGGCAGAGGCTCCCAGGCCCATCTCCACACCTCCATCCTGCCACTCCCTTTGTCCACCTGAGTGGTCTCCGCACAGATAGGGGTAGGGGAGCTGGGGTTTCAATCTCCACAGCTCTAATTCAACCAAATCAAGCTGTCCTGGAAAAGATAGCCAGTGCCACTCCACCCTTGTTTTCTGGTCTCCTGAGCCCAGCCTCTCACCCCTTTGCCAGGGCACACCATACAAGAGCCATACCCCGTGTTCCAGGAAATAATGCCGTGTCATATCCCCTCCACCCACAGCTTCCCTTCAGTGATGGGAGAGGCCTTGCAGGAACACCGAGGGGCCGTCCTGCTGCCCAGGAGCTGCTGCCACCCCCAGGGAGCTGCCAGCAGCCATGCTGAGCTGGCTGGCAGCAAGATGACCCTCACCACCACCACGCCAGCCACCAGTGTGGCCCAGGCTTTCTTCTGCCTCCTGCTCTGCATCCCCTGGGGCAGCTCGTGCCCCCCCAGCTGCCAGTGCACAGAGCAGGCAGGGGCAAAGGCTGTCCTCTGCAGCTCCCAGCACCTGGAGGAGATCCCCAAGGACATCCCCACCGATGCGGTGTTCCTCAAGCTGGATGCCAACAGCATAACCAGGATCCCCAGCAATGCCTTCAGGCACCTATCCCACCTGGAGGAAATCGACCTCTCCAGGAATGCCATCGAGAAGATCGACAGGGCAGCTTTCAAAGGGCTGGCAGCTGGGCTGCGGACCCTCGACCTCTCCAGCAACCGCATCCGCAGCATTCCCAAGGAGGCCTTGCTGGCACTCAACGCCAAGCTCCGGCTGGCCAACAACCCTTGGCACTGCGAGTGTGCCTTGCAGGAGGTGCTGTGGGAGGCACGGCTGGACCCCGACTCCGTCCAGGACATCACCTGCCACACGGCCCCGCGGCAGGAGTACGTGGGCAAGCCGCTGCTCCAGGTCCTGGATGCCGGCGTCAACTTCTGCAGCGTGCGCCAGAGGACCATGGACGTGGCCATGTTCATCACCATGTTCGGCTGGTTCGCCATGGTCATCGTCTACGTGATCTGCTACGTCCGGCACAACAGGGAGGCCGCCTGCAAGCACGGGGATTACCTGAAGTCACTGCCGAGCACCCAGGCCCACGCAGAGGCCACCAGCACTGCCCTGTAGTGCAGGGCTGGGGTGCCACCTTCCAGCTTCTTTGCAGGGAGCCAGTGGCCACCTGGTGGGCATCAAAGCTTCTTGGCGGGATTCTCCAGTGCTTTCTTCAGGCAAGTGCCACCAATGTCCCCTCCCCAGAGACACCGGACTGAGTGTGAGCAAACGACACGGGGCAGGGATGCCAGGGACACCCCATGCAGGCCTGTCCGTCGAGATCAGGTTGCTGGGGACGAACATGCCCAGCCAGACGCTTTCTCCCTACCAGAGCTGGATGCAGCCCCAGTCACATACTTGTGGTCTGGAGAGAACAAGTCCCTGGCACAGAGAGATGGGAGGAGAGATGGGTTGTGGGGCCAGGAGGTCCCTGGGGTGCAGAGGGTCACTGCAGAGGGGTTACCCCATCCTGGCTCCAGTGAGGGATCAGCCTTGCCGAGGGCAGGACACCCTCCCCGAGGCCCCACGGTACCTTGGCAGCCTCTGCCTGCCTCCAGCAAGCCGGGGGGAACTCCAAAAACCGTTTTTTCCCTCATTTCCTCAATAAAGCCCTGCACTTAGGAAAAGCCCTGAGGGTTTGTGCTGCACTGGGAGCTGAGTGTCCAGGGAGGGTGGTGGTGCTCGTGGTGCCTGGGGGGCTTGTTCCAATTCAATCTCTCCCAAAGCACACCCACCTAAATTCAATGTACCAGCACAACCCCCATTAGGTGCCACCCCCTCCACCCTCAGCTCAATCTGCCTCGAGCGGCGACCAGCTGCCCAAATACATGTGCTCTTGCCTTATCTCACCTTATCTTGCCCTTCCTGATGGAAGCAAATCAAATTCTGCCTTTTCTCACGAGGCAGAAATGGTCCTTCCTGGCAGAGCCAGCTGCAGCTGCACCGAACAGGGAGAGGAGGGAGGGATGCAGAGGCTCACCCTGCAGGTCTGGACCCTGGGAAGGCTCAGGCTGTGACCCACCAGCCCTTCTTGATGGGGCTGGCACCTCCTGAGTGCTCCCCAGTGCCAGGGTGGGTGGCCCAAGCTCAGCAGGAAACCTGGGTCTGGGGAAGGCTGAGAGATGCTCTGGGACACTCAGGTGAGGCAGTGGGTCCTGGGTGGGGGGAACAGAGGGGCACCCTCACCCTGGCACATTGCTGTGCTCAGGGCCACCTTGTCCTCACTGGGCCACCGACAGCTGTGGACATTTGGGGGTGACTTGCTGGGTGAAGGGATGCCTCTGCCATGGGCAGAGCAGCTAGGTTACCCATGTGGGAGAAAGGCTGGGTGCACACAGTTTATTAGAGCTCTGGTTAAGCAAAAGAGTCCCCCAGCAAAGGCGAGGAAAAGAAAAGAGGCCACAGTTTCACCTGAAGCAGTTTTGGGCTTTTCCCATGCCCATGGGAGCTGGAACGGTCCAAATGCAAAGCAGGTTTTGTCAGGAGTCGCCAACCCCACGCAAAGGTGCACGGACCAGCAAGGACCAGCACTGCTCCTTGAACACACCAACAGGTCTGTACAACACACACAACACTCGTTGAGGGAGACCCAAACCAGCCATGGCAGAGTGGGAGGGTGGGCAGGCACCCGTGGCAGTGGCATGGGATGGCGAGGCCACCAAAGATGACATGAAGAATGGCTGCAATGTCAAACCGGATGGTCCTCAGGAACATCACAGCCCCAGGCAGGCAGAGCCAAGCCTGGACCCACCTTTTTCTGCAATTTCTCACAGGTTTACTCCCCTCTGCCATGCACCCACCCCAGCAGCTCATGCTCTGCTCTGTCTCTTCCTTCCCTGGCTTTGTGCAAGCTTTGACCACAGCTACTGGCAGCTCTGGGTCCCTCCAGGGGACTGCAAATTGCCAAGTGTCACGGTCCTGGTAAGCCAGGGGATGCACCTGGGCTCCAGGAACCTTGGGTAGGACATGGAGCGTGGTGGCAGAGCTTTCCCAGGAGAAACAGCCCTTTTGCCAGCCCCTGGACCAGGCTGCAGGGAGCCCCGCTCTCCTTCTCCTCCCCCTCCTCTTCCTCCCCCTTCTCCTCCTCCTCCTCCTTCCCCCTTCCTGCAGAGAGCTCAGCCAGCCACTGCCCAGCTGACGCTGCAGCTATTCCTGGGCTCAGTGGTCCATCTTCACCTGGATGCCCAGCTTGTCCTGGTGCTGGCGATGAGCTGAGCGTGTCTCGGCCGCCTCAGGTGGTTTTCAGCTTGAGCACCTTGGAAAGTGGCTCCTTGGCGCTGGAGTAGAACAGGTAGGAGCCCTCAGCGGTGTGAAATGCCTCCCAGTCTCTACAGCCCACGGTGGGGAGGTGGTGGGCTGCCACAAAGCCTTCGTAGCCTTGCCACCTGCACAGGGAAGGCAGTTAGCTCCTGGGGCATGAGCTGGGCACCTGGGAAGGGCAGGGAAGCTGAGCCATGGGGCTGGCATCTCCCATCTCCCTGCTGTGGTTCAGGGTGGGATGTCCCTCACTGGGGCTTCCCACTCCTGCCTGAAAACAGGGATCAATCCTATCCATCCTCCCCGGGCAGATGCACCAGGCTGTGCCCATGCAGGGTTGTTCTCGCTGGGAACAGCCCCCGAGCCCCCCAGGCCTGCCCTCTGCAGTACCTGTAGATGATGCTGTTAACAGAGAAGGTGAAGCCATCAAAGGAGTTTGCTACCACCAGAAAAGAGTCGTCTCCCACTGAGAAGAACTCCCAGTCCAGGGCACTGGGGATGGAAGAAGCAGAGGGGCAGGTGAGGTGACCCCTGTGTGGCCAGTTGAAGGAGGGGCTGTGTGTCCATGGGGCTGAGCCCACCCCACCCCAATCTCTGACACCCTGATGACACACACAAAACCCTGCTCTTCCCAGGCCGTTCCTGAAAGAAATCCACCCTCATTCCCAAATCTAGGGCCTTCTCCCAGCTCCCACCGGGATTTGGTATCAAGGAGCCATCACCGTCCCTACCAGCCTCAGTCCCTGGGAGTGTGAAGCCTGTAGGAACCCTCCAGGAGACAACTGAGTATAGTTTTAAACTAAAAGAGGAGAGGCCCTGGCACAGGGTGTCCAGAGAAGCGGTGGCTGCCCCTGGATCCCTGGCAGTGTCCAAGGCCAGGCTGGACGGGGCTTGGAGCGGCCTGGGCTAGTGGAAGTTGTCCCTGCCCATGGCAGGGGGTGGAACTGGATGGGCTTTAAGGTCCCTTCCCACCCAAACCAGTCTGGGATTCTAGGGGGCCTCTGGGTTGCTCAGGGGAAGGACGCGGACCGAGGAGCACCCTGAGTCCTTGCACAGGTACCTGTAGGTGAGAAGGTCCTGGAATTTAACAAACATCTGGGCCGTGATGTTCAGCTCATAGATGGAGGAGTTGATGGCGTAGAAGTTGGAGGGTGCTGGCATCCCGCTGTCATAGCTGTGGCTGTTGGCAACAGCCAGAAAGACTCTGTCCCCAATATGAAAAACCTCCCAGTCGGCAGCACCGAATGTCTGTGGAGAAGGAGGCCCATGAGAAGCTGGATGTGGCTGCCCTGCCTAAACACAGAGCAGGGACTGAGGAGCAGTGGCCAAGCCTTACCAGGATAGACTGGAAGAGCTGGAAAGAGCCACTGAGCCAGATGTAGATGTGTGAGTAGATCTTAGTGGATGTGCCATTGAACGTGTTAGCTACCGCCAGGAAGGAATATGGTCCGATGGTGAAAAATTCCCAGTCGTAGGCTCCAGAGGTAGGAATGGTCTGGTTAGTTTCAAACAGCCCTGTCCTGGGGTTCCACCTGTATATCACACTGTCTATATTGTGGTTGTTCCCTGGGAGAGACAGACGGACAGATGTGCACCGTGAGGGAAAGCAATTCCTGGTTTGTGTAAGAAACAAGACCCAGAAACAGGCTTGGCTATGCGACTATTTGCCAGCAGGTCATGAGGCTGTTCACAAGCGAACTATTGCTCCCCAAGAAGTAGCCAGAGAGATTCTACAGCCTCCATCCCTACCTGAAGACCGCCTCCATCCCTACCTCGTGTCTCCATTCCTAGAGCCTCCATCCCAACCTAGAGCCTCCATCCCGCGGAACATACCAACAGCTTGTCCCGAGCGCATGGTGGTGGCTTTGTGGCAGCCCTGGCAGAGAAGGGACAGGCAGGTGCTTTATCCCCACACAAGCAGCACTCCAGAGGCACTGTGCCAGCATCCCAGGGTGGATGAGCTCTGCTGGCTGTCCCACAGGGTGGCCCTGTGTAGTGGGGCCAGTCCCAGCTGTGTCCCTAAGCTCCTGACATCGGGGGCTTCCCCCCAGCCCTGAAGCACGAACTCCATCCAGCTCCTGGGCTCTGCTCAAGCACCTTGACCTCATGTCTGTGTGGGACCCAGCTGCCTTTAAATCCTCATTGCCACAGGGACTTGGGCAAAGAAAGGCTGCAGGAAGAATGGGAATGGCCACAGGGATAAGTGGCAGCTGCTCAGGGACTGACCCTCCAGCCCCCTCTAAGGGAAACATCCCCAGTTTGGCTTGCCCACGATGGTCTTGGCCCCTGCGTGATGTGCATGGCTGCCAAAGGGACCACGCTGCCACGAGGGCAGGTCTCACCCAAAGTGGCCCTGATGGAGCCCAACAGGTGCCACAGGGAGTTTCCAGCCCAGCTCAAGGTGCCCAAGCAGCCTGCTGCCAGCTCTGAGCCTGGTGCCAGAGGAGCTGCTGCCCCCTGAGCCAGCCCTGATGGCAGGGAAGGAGCCCACTGGCCCATCATCTGCACCCATCTGGGAGCACCCTGGAGTGCTAGGGCTGTGCTATCAACCCATTCATCCTCTGCACATCCCAGCCCAGAACAACTCATGGCCTGGGAGGGGAATGAGGCTGGATCATGTCTGCAGGGTATCCAGGGAGGGATGTCAGCAGGCTCTCAGTTTCCTGAGTGCCCACAAGGATCTGGCTTCACAAAAGGCTCAGCCTGGGGTGCTACCAGGTGATGTATTATTGGGGATAAAAATGAAAAGAAGCAGAGAGATTCAGCACAGACACCATCCCCACTCCTGTCCTTGTCCCCCGCAGTCAGAAACCCAGAGGGTGACTGTGTCAGCCACTTCCCCAAAGGCTTTTCTCTCCTCTGCAAGGCTTTGGGTGTCCTGAGGGACCCCACGCTGGCAGCTGTGTGCACACCTCCCTGGCTTTGCCCTGCACCCCGTTCCACCAGAGGATGCACAGGGACCGTGCTCTGAGGAGGGCACCTGCCAGGGTCCCACATACCACCCCAGGGCCTGGAGGGAATATTGAGGGCTGGGTACCTTGTCTGTGGTTGACCACAGCGAGGAAAGCCTCTCCCTCGATGACAAAGGCCTCCCAGTCCCTGGCGCTGTGCGTGGTGATCCGTTGGTAGGTGATGAACTTCGCTTTCCTGCGGCTCCACTTGTATATCACTGAGAACTCCTGACCCCTCTCGTTCTGCTCAAAATTCGCCACTGCCAGGAAGATCTGGAAAAGGAAAAGCCAGGACAGCTTGGTTTTCTCCTCTCAAAGGAGCAGGGACAAGAAAACGCAGGGGGAGGTGGGATGGAGGGCAAGGGATGGAGGTGGCTGGTGTGGGACAAGATGGCCCTGGCTGGGGTCCCTGAGCAGTCCCCAAGAAACACAAAGAGGGGACAGGGATGTAGTGGCCTGTGGGGGTCTTTGCACATGGCAGGGGCACAACTGGCAGCCAGCAGCCTCTTAGGCAGGGGGAGGGAGAGCTGAGCTGTCTCCACTCACGCCCCTCCAGCCCCAGGAATGGTGAGCATGGACACGAAATGCGCTGGGGAAGGAGGGAGGTTCAGCTCACAAACCCTCCTGCAAGGAAAGGCGGTTCAGAACAAAAAAAGACAGGTATGATAATGATAACAAGGATAATAATGATAGCAATTCCCTGAGACAAAACATCTTCCAGACCAAGAAACCCCCGCTCAAGTGTAAGAGACAAGCGTGGTGCAGCAGAGGTGGCCAAGTGCAAGGCAGGGAGCACATCCAAGCTCTCTCGTGCCGGCTCTGTGCCACTCCAGTGCCCTTCAGATGGAGCAGCAGAGATTATGCCCCAGTTTGGGCCACAAAGAGGCACAGCACCACAGCCCACAAAGAAGAAAGAGTCAGTGGGGATGTCTCCTGCCTCCTGGCCTGCACAGGACTCTGCCAGCACCAGCCTGGGGCTTTGTTCAGCCAAGGAGTGGCCACCCCCAAGGACAGGACTGTGCTGAGTCCCCCTGTCCCCTCACAGAAGGCGAATCCCCAGCTCTGCTCTCTCTGCAAGCACCAGTGCAGGGAGCCCCTTTGAGGCATCTCCAGAAACAGCTTCAGTAGGAAGAGAAACACCTGGATACATCCCCACAACCCAGGAGTCTCAAGTCCCCTGGTCTGCACCCACAGGGACCCCCAGGAGCCCCCACCCCAGCGGAGCAGCAGCAGATCCCAGGGCAGTAACGAGGTGCTGCCACCCACAGAAGTGCATCCCACCTGCCCCTGTGAGGGGAACCTGGGCTACTGGAATCACCAGTACTGGGGGTGCTGCTGGTGTAGCACCTCTTTGGCCACCACCTCCATGAAGAAACGTGCCAAGCTGACGGGAACCACCTTGAGACTCCCCAGAGTTCCCATCTCCTGCCTGTGAGGGTGCAGCTGGAGTGATGGGGAGCAATGCTGGGGACGTCAGGCACGTTCCCAGCACAAAGCCAGCGCTGCAACACAGCTGCACTTCCAGGCCTTCTGCAGAAGCCCAGCATCAGGGACCGTCCCCACCACCACCACACCCCCTTTCAGAGATGGTGCCCAGCATCAGTTCCCACTGCCACCAACAGGGGACATGGCCTGTTTGTACCCAGCCAGCAGGGCTGCCGGTGTCCCCAAGCCTGGAGGCAGCAGTTTTGCCCACCCCTCTGTACCCTGGAGCACGTGGCTGGCAATGGGAGAGCCCTGCAGTCACCCTGGGGACAAAGCCAGGGTGGGTCACGACAGGGGGGGAACAATCCCAGCTTCCCTGGGAGCCCTGCACAGAGCTGGCTCTGGCTTTCCTGGGGCTCCTCCAAAGTGCTAAGTAGCTTCCCAGGGAGAGGAACCAGGCAGATCCTCTGCTCAAGTCCCAAGGCAGATTGCCCAGGGGAGGAGAGGAGGCTCTGAAGTCCCGGAATAATTTAAAGGCAAGCGAGTTTAAAAATGCAGCAGGTTGGACTCAGTGGGTTTCAAGAGGGAACTGCAGGCTCTGGTGGCTCTTTAAGACCACAGGTGGACCTCTGAGATGCAGTTACCGACTGTGCCAGGTGCTGGCAATCACCTGGGTGGATGTAGATGCGTCTCAGCAACATAAAAAAACACAGCAGGCAGTCCACAGATGAGCCAGCAGCCCCTGGAGAGGCTCAGATGATGTGCATCAGCAGGACCCCATCAAACACAGTAGAGAGAGACATTCACCCCTAAACCACGCCCAGGACGCCGGGCTTCAGAGAAGCCAGGGTGGAGCAACTGCAATTTAATATCCTGAAACGTGGGGGCATCTTCCTGGCACACTCACCTTCTTCCCAATGGTGAAATACTTCCAGGACTGAGCTTGGTAGGTGGGGATGTTCTGGTAGTGCACGAACTTCCCGTCAATCCACCTGTAGATGGCCGATCCCGGGGGCGTGACCCGGTTGGCCACGGCTGCAAACAGTCCCACCTTTGGGATGGTGAAGACCTCAATGCCCATTGTCTCTGAGTTGGTCACCAGGTTCTGGTACTCCTCCACGTAGTCCAGCCTGTGTTGGACTGGGAGCCCACAAAAGAGAGGGATGAGGTTAAAACCAGGTGATTTTAGCTGGACAGGGGCCCCCTGAGGGCTGGCTTGGCAGCACTTGCTGCTGTGCAGAGCAAATGAAGATCCTGGTGTCACTGGGGGTGAAGGGCCAAACCAAGGGGTGGTAAGAGGCTGATTCCACCTCGATGGGCAGCACATCCAGCCCCATCCAGCCCTGCCTGTTCTCCAGCGGGGAGCAGAGTGTGTCCTTTGGGAGCAGGAAAGAACCCCATGCCACGGATTTCTATCGCTTGGATATATTTATCCTCAAGAGAACGAGGAGGAGATGAGAGGAGGAGAGGTTAGAGAAGACTAAGACAGAATTAATGCCAGAAATTGGAGCAGAAACCTCCAGAGGAGCCCTGATGGCAGATGGATGGGCACTGGAAGGGACAAATGGCAGGAGAAGGGCCAGTGCTGGTGGCACCAAGGGGCACAGGTCACTAAGATCCCAGCATGAGTTCTCCTTGGGGAAACAGGGACACAGTGCCAATCCTGATGACTTCCAGAGGTAGGGAAGGACAGGGAGTCCAGTCACTGCTAGCTCCTGTGAGGAACAAATGGCTCATCCAAACCCACCCTGTGGATATCAGCAGAAGAAAAATGCTGGGAGAGGAGGGAAGGGAAGGACAGTTCAGTTAGGGCCATATCCCATCCTCCATGTGCTCTCCAGGGATCCTGGGAAGACAGCCTGGAGTGAGTGGGAGAGTGCCAGTGGATGAAATCCATTGTCATCATTGAAGAACACCCATCCAAGCCAGGCTCTGGTTGCCTTTTCCCCCTTGGTACTCCCACTGTTTTCCTTACCAAGTGTCCCACCAGAGCCTGGATGACATTGAGACCTGTGTCTGCCACCCTCCCAATCCCCCCCAGTACTTCTGGCAGCTGATGGGTCTCTTTGTGTCCCCTTATCCATCCCACAAATGCTTCAGCACCAGGAGCACCAGTGCCTTTGGAAACCCACGGAAAGGAGCACCCCAACTCCCTGAGCATGGCTCTCCATGGGGTGAGCTGTCCTGCTCAGACAGGTCAGGAGCTCATCCTGCCCAGAAAATCCCCAGGGGGGACAGATAATGTGGAGAAGGTGGAGGCACCACAGAGGCACTTGAATCCAGAGCTGCTCTGGAAGTTTCGTGGGCACCGAGAGCAAAGCAAAGCCTGGCCAAGCAGGGGAGAGACTGGGAGACACCCCAGCCCCTCACTCTGCTGCTGATTCCCATCCCAAAGTGGTCTCAAGGGCAAATCTCAGCTCCTGCTCTGCTGCAAAGGTCTCCTTCCCTCCCCACCAGTACCTTCCAGCATGGAGAGCCAGGTGCTGCCATTGCAGAGGTACAGCCCTCGTCGGGAGGCGTTGAACCAGAACTGCGCCTTCTCCTGCTTGGTGCAGCGTGGACGGGCCCCCAGGGTCACCTTCATGTCGGTCTCTGGGCACAGAGAGGAGAGAGGCAGGAGCCTCTTAGTGCACAGTGGAGGAGCAGAGAGGCAGGAGGAGCGAATGTCCTGGTCTCATCCTGACGATGGGCACCAGGCAATGGGGGAAATGGAACCCCAGCACAAATCTGGGAAGCCACAGACTGGGAAAACCCTGTGTGGGGCCACTGACATGAGCCCAGCTCTGCCAAGCAACCCAGGCAGGGCCACCCCGTCTTTTCGGGGAGATTTCGGATAGGGATCCCAACACACACACATTGAGAAGCAGGGTGCTGGGAACACCCTCTTCCCCTCTGCTCCTGCTTCGTTCCCAGCCCCATGCAAAGACCCTTCCTCAGAGAGGCAGCCAACAGAGCCTGTGCCAGAGGGCACTGACCATAGGGGCACTGACCATGGGGGCACTGACCGTAGGGGTATTTGAGCACCTCGTTGCTCACTGGCTTTGCAGGGACATCCTGGAGGACAGTGGGGACAGAGAGCGTTGCTACTTTGAAGTTCACGGCGTGGCATATCCGAGGGGTGGCATCGGCTCCTGGCAGCAGGACAAGCTGTCTCAGCAAGCCCTGGGAAAGTGGGAGTGGAGGGATGGAGACCAAGTCCAGCCAGATCACAGAATGGGAACTACAGGGAATTCATGCCATGGATTCCCTGCCTGACTTCCGCTTGTTGCCCTCCCTCCTGGGATACAGAAGTGTCCGTGGGATTCATGCACATTTACCAGATCCCAGATGCCCAGGGGGGCAATCTAACAGCTGATGTGAGGGGAGCACCAGCACAGGGCTTGGAGCTGCAGCTGCCTTTCACCGCCTCCACATGGGAAGGACCCACAGCCACCTCTGCTTCCTGCGCCATGGCCCAAGCCCTGCCAGCGTAGGGGACTGCGAGAGGGCTGTGGGTACCCCCGGCCACTCCACACCACGGGGCACCTACCGTGAACACGCCTTTCCTTCTCCGCCTGTTGCCCAGGTAGAAGCTGGCTCTCCTCACCGACAGCGAGGCTGGAAATGGTGTCTCCACCACCCTGGGGATGGGCAGAAAAGAGGTAGGGGACAATTTCACAGCATCTGCTGGTGGCCGGAGGAGACGCTGGGGGAGGAACATCACCCTGCCCACCCTGCTGAGCCCCCCACCGCCGCCCCCAACCTACACATCCTTGGGGATGCTGCAGTCCACCGTCAAGGAGAAGGACTGGCCGGAGACAGCCAGGACGAGCGTGTGCCACTGGTTGTCGGAGAGGGACACGTTGGGGAAGGTGACACGGGTCTGCCAGCCGCCGGCGCGCTCCTGGCTCCAGAAGAGGAAGTGCAGCTTGTCGGGGGCGTAGCGCAGCCCCACCAGCACGCTGGGGCTCTCCTCCACCATCAGCGTGAAGATGTACTCGTTCCTCTGCGGGAGGGACGGGCTCTCACCTGCGGGGCCGGGCCGTGCCCGCGCCGTGCCCGCCGGCCGCGCTTACCTTGGCGGGGCCGCGGAGCGCCCGCAGCGTGACGATGATGGAGAACTCCTCGGGGAAGCGGTCGCAGTGGATGAAGAGCCGCGAGGCGGGGAAGCCCAGGGCGCGGGGCCGCGAGGCGGAGAGCTGGAAGCCGCGCACCCCCTGCACCTGGAACACCCGCATGCCGCGGGCCAGCCCCCCGGCCGGCACCGCCTCCGACAGGATGTCCAGCGGGCGCAGGTCTGTGCCGAGAGACAGAGCACGTCACGGCGGGGGAAGCCACGCCACCCTGTCCCGCTGTGGGATGGGGGTACCACAGCTCCGGCTGAGGTGCTCCACAGCAGCAGCATGGCCTGGCGTGCCACGGTAGCCTGCTGGCCCTTGCCTGGGGTCTGCCCCGAGCCCCTGATCCAGGGCCAGAGGCAAGATTTGCCGTTCAGACACGAGGTTGGCATCGCCATCGCCACAGCAGGAACACCAAGTGTGCAGAACCATCTCACTGATGCAGCTCTGAAGGATGACACTGGAGCTGGGACCTGCCAGCCATCAGCAACCGCAGCCGGAGCCAGGAGAGCAGGCAAGGAACCGGTAGCACAGATTTGCTCGCACGGCAACCCGTCCCCATCTCTGTCCACAGGGCGCCGGGGACAGCTCTGCCCCTGCAGTCCTGGTTCAGGCTCTCCCGACCCAGCCCTAATTGCACACATGCACACGCACTCTCCCAGCAGGCACCAAAACCACTCATTATAAGCAATTACCCTCTCCCCAGAGAAGAAAACGCCGTGCCCTGCCCCAGGGCATCGCCCCGGTGAGAACACACAGCACAACAGCACCACAAGGTGCCACCCCACAGAACAGTGCCAGGTCCAATGTCTCAGCACTGGAAGGGCTGTGGGGACTTCTCCGACCTTCCTGGCCTTGGGCCGTCCTGGTTTTATTTTTGAATGCTATGCTGGCAGAGAAAGGAGATGATGCCCGAGAGATGAAGCAGCACTTGGCTACACTAAAACATCCCTGATTCCATCCCACCCCGCTGAGACCTGGCTTTTAGCTCCAATTTGTACTAATAAATCCGGGCTGCTGGGGCACAGCGGGAGAGCTGGGAAGGAGGGAGCTGGGAGCAAGTTTGGACTGTGTGTCTGAATCCAAACCAGCTGGAGAAGGGAAGCGCTTCCTCCGGACACGCCTGGCCAGCCCAGTTCCAGGTGGGCAGGAACAAGGAGGAATCTGCTCATGTGGCTCCATCCAGCCCAGAGCAGGGAGATCAGTGAAGTCCTTCCCACCCTGGCAGCTCTGTGTGCCCCCTGCCCACCCCACTGCTGGTTTAAGCTGTTCCTAAAGCAAAGTCTTGGCAGGGGAGTTTTAACTGGAACAGCTTATTTCAGAAATGCATTGCTCAGGGAACGGCCAGTTCCTGTTTTTTCCAGCAAAAAGTACAAGCTGAATTCAGGCTTGGATTTGCAGAGGGGTTTAGGAGCCCCTAGTTGCCCCTGAGATGGTGAGGATGAGCTGGGGGAGAGCTCAGCTGTGGCTGGAGGTTATGGGCCAGGAAGGGGCCAAGTCCTAAGACCAAACCCAAATCCCTAAACCCAAAGATCTGCATCCCAGTCTGCCTCCCACATCCATCACTGCTAAGGCTGGGAGTGCAGGCCCAGCTTGGGCAGCACAAGTGGTGTCAGGGGACCTCGTGCTGGGGTCCCCAGGATGATGCTGGGCTCTCGGCACCCCCAGGATCCCTCCAGCCAAAGCTGCTTGGGGACAGCGAGGACACGCCCAGAGAGATTGGAGCGCCTCGGGGAGGAGGCAGTGGGCAGAAACTCTCCGATCTCTCACATCATCTGGGCTGTAACAAAATGCAAACACAGTTGCCACCTAACTGGGACAAGCCCTAAGCACACAGAGCCTGGGCCCAAGCAGCCCCGAAAACTGAGCTCAGGCTTTGCTGCCCACACAGCACAGGCATGGGGATGGGACGGCAGAGCCAGGGCATGGGGATCCTCTTCGGCTCAGGCTCGTCTTGGAAATGCCACTGGAGCTGCCAGCTCCTCGGCTGGGGACGGTGGGACGGGAACTTTGTCTGCCGGGAGGGCGGAGGTGGTGCCTGCCAAAGCACAGAAGAGTCCGGGACAGGAGGGACTTTCCAAAAGGATTTCATGGCTCTCTTCTCCTTCTTCCAGTCCTTCCCCTCCCCTCCCGTCTGCCTCCAGCAGAGCCTGGGACAACGCTTGTGCCACAGGGACAGACCCACAGCTCTTCCCAGAGCTCCGAGAGGGCTGGTTGCTCCCCGGTTGGCATTGTGGGGGCTGCAGGCACAGGAATGACCCCACATCCTGCTGTCCGTGGGTGCTGGCAGGGCTCTGGCAGCACCTGAAGCATCACTTGAGTGGACACCGAGCACCGAAATACTGGGGCTGGGCTGCCAGCGAGAGGCTGACCCACGTGGGGCATGCCCCCCAAAACAGAGCACGCCTTCTGGGGTCTGCCCTGGCAGCGTGGCGAGCAGCCCACCCATGGGGGCACAGCAGTCCCAGCACGTTTCCCAGCAGGGTTAACACCCTGCAGCCAGCCCGCCCTTCGCTCCTACCTGTGCAGTGCTGCCACGTCCGGCCTCCCCGCATGGAGCCCCCGCCGCTGGCCCAGCGGAGGAGAACGACCCAGAGCAGCAGTGCCGCCGACATCGGAGGCCTGGCTTTAGGGGGTCCATCCACTGGGACCCCCCCGCTGTCCACTCCTCCGTGCCCTGGCCGGCGCTGCTCGGCTCAGCGCGCTGGGGGCTCTCCCATGCTCTGCAGCGGGACCCCCCGGGCACCCCGGCACCGCTCCGTCCTCGCCGGGGCCGAGTCACCCCAGGCTGCCAAACCCCGGCTCTGTGCCGGTGCTTTGCGTGGGCATCGCCCCCGGGAGCTGGCGGGGGTCTCCCGGGGCGGCCGCCGAGGCAGTGCCGGCTGCAGCCTGCACACAGACATTTAAATGAGAGGTCGGTGGTGGGAGAGGAGGAGTCCCGGCTCCTCCGAGAGCTTTTATCTTTTGCCCAACCCTCTGGAAGGCGGCTCTGGGGAGGGATTTTTTAATCATTATTTTTTTGCTTGCTTTCTTTGCTTCCTTTCATTTTTGGTGATTCATTTTCCCGGGCTCACGTGGGAGTAGGTGGGAGATTCGCCCCTGCCTGGAGACACCTGGGTGGGAACCCTCCTGCCCCTAAACGCATTGGTTTTCAGCTTGTATTGGATGAGAGACCCTCTGGACCCTCTGGCCCATTCCACCATGCCCAAAAATAAGCCAGATCCCCAAACCTGCATGTTTCTCCCCCAATATTGTCCCAGGCCGGTGATGCACATCCCATGCCCCAGGCAAGGCTCCATCCCAAGGGCCAGCCACAAAAATGCCACTGATTCAGAAACCCTCCAGGTTCTGCTGTTCCAAGGGGAGCATCAGCAGTGGGGAAGCTCCCTGCACACAGTGAGCTCTGCTGGGCTCCTCCAGCCACAGAACGAGTCTCTTCCATTCCCCAAACAATTGAAACAGGCTCCCACCCCCCTCGTCCCCAAAGCCTTCCCGCAAGGCGAGCGCTGGAATAGAAAGCGGATGGCGAGGACCAAACGCCAAAAATTGTGTCGCAAACTGGGGGTTTTGTCAGTGAGGAACAGCCAGAGCCAGACCCATGGCCATATTTGCTGCCAGTCTGTCCACACCCCGAAATCAGCCGTGCTGGGACTTAGAGTGCAGCCCAAGGAGTGCAGCCCATGGTGGAGCGCAGCACCATGCACGCACCTTGGTCCCAAATCCCAAGAGGAGCTGTACTGAAACACCAGAACGCTGGTTCCTCTGTCCCAGAGCCTGGGGAGTGGCTGTGTGCCTGTCCAACAGCTTAGCAGGGCAGCGTGGAGCTCCCCCTCTCCAAACAGCCTCCCTTTGGGCATCCCCCAAATTAGGGTTCTTCCAGGATCGGACTTAAACAGAGCTTAACCTCTCTGCAAGAGAGAGCTGCAGAGGTGAGGCACTGCTGTCTCCTCATCACCCTCATCCTCATGCTAGGGCTGGTGTACAATGGCAGAGTCATAACCAAACCTGGGGGGCCCAAGTGGCAACTGGGGGCCCTGAATGGCAGCTGGGAGTCCCAAATGGCAGCTGCAGGAGCTGAACCCAAGGGATGCAGGAGGACAAATCATCCCATCTCCTCTGACAGGCACAGTCCCTCCTGGTTCTCCCCGCACCCTTGAGGACATCCACCAGGGCTGGGACTGGGAGCAGCCACCTCACTGGAACCCCAAGCCATGGCAAGATGGAGACTGGTGTTCCAAGCATGTCCGGCAGTGAGGTGGCGAATTGGAGGAGAGGCTCCCATCAGGTTGGAACTGCAGAAGGCATCACAAATAAGAATCAGAGCCACCACATTTCCCAGGGTTGCACACATGTGTCAAGTTAAGTATGGCTTTGGGAGCTGGCAGCACCGCCCTGAGCAGGGGATGGATTTGGGGAAGGCTCCTGCTGAGGCTCTGCGAGGGTCCAGAGGGAAGGAGGGAGGGAAAGTCCTGGCAGAGATTCCAGGTCGATTGGTTTTCCGAAGGGAATGCAGCCACCTTAGAGTGCTTCCTTGGCCAAAAAAATAGTCAGTGGGGACATCTTCAGAGCCACGGACACAGCTCTGGGTGTCCCCTCCAGATGCAGAGGGATCTGTGGACTTCCAGGCAGGAGGTGGAGGGACTGAAGCCCCCACCAAAGAGCACAGAGGACATGGTGGGCTCAGGCTGCTGTTCAGCCACATTAAGGAACAGTCTCCTGGTCGGGACAGGGATGTTGAAGGTCCTCAAGGGTTTTCCCTTTGCTGGGCTGGGGATGCTGGCATGGCAGAAGATGGTGGAGTGGCTTGGGCAGTGCCCGGCACTTTCCTCCCTGCCTGGGGACCCGAGCTGTGATGTGAAGTAAGGACAGGGACACATCACTCCTGGCTGCCACACTGGGTCCAGGACCTGCTCCGTGTCCCAAGGACAGTCGGAAGTGGTCTGCAAAATAGTTCCTAAGCACACAGGCACACATTCCTATGTGCAGAAGCAAGCACGAGGGGATGAAATGAAAGAGACAAACAGTGAGACGTTTGCCTAATTCGCATGGGACATAAATAAAACCATGTGGTGGCTCCGAACAAAATGATCCTTGGATGTTCACCAGAAAGGTTTGGCCATCCCTGGGTTAGGAAAGGTTGAGAAACCCATCTGTAGGCAATCCATTGCAAGCAGAGCTTTCACGCAGGGAATGGTGCGAGGAGGGCACCTCATCCATGCCAGGATCGGCTGGACCCTGCACACGGGGGAACGTTCCTGCTCTTCCAAGGCTGTAACTCATTCCTTATTATTTGCAGACACAAAGTCATGTTTCAGGGCTTCATGCCTTATTCATTTCAGTCTTTATTCCTGACATCTGTATATAATCAGAGAATCCTTTAGGTTGAAAAAGACCTCTAAATTCATCAAGTATTTTTTCCCTGAAACGCCGTGCAGGCATCAGCAAGGGCAAAGCTTTGAGGGACCCCATAAATAACTGACGGACAAATGCCCATCTCACGGTGTCCCCAGCCTTTGCCCACTCTCCTGCCTGCACCAGAAGAGCCAGCAGAGCCTGCCACACTCACATCCACAGGGGTAGAGCTGGAGGTCAGTGGTGAACATGCAGAGCTGGTCTCACCTGCGTGAGCAGCAGGGTGAAGATCAGCCCCTTGGGATCAGTTATGAAGGGGACGGGGGGAATTGTTCTCAGAGTGACATCCCAGATCACAGTTCCCCAAACCACAGTTTGGGTTCAGCAACTGGAACACCATCCCCAGGATGGTGGGATGAGGTCTCCATCCTCAGCCGTTTCCAAGGCTCCTCCCTTTGTCACCTCTGCCCTTTTTCCCAGGCTGAAAATCTTCCCTGTGTTTCCTGGAGCAACTTCAGCCCCCTGAGTCCAACCCACCATCATAAAGCAGAGTTCCGGCAAGAAATCTCCACACCAGGAAACCTGTCAGCATTGTACAGAAGCACAAATGTCTTTAACCCCAACGCCTTTCAAAAGCTGAATTCCCAGAAGTTTTGGAGAGGTTCTGCCAGGAAAAGTTTTGTGAAAGACTGGGAGGATTGCAAAAGGCACCGTTTTTAGGAAAACCACCAAAAAAAAGCACAAAGCCACCCCAACGCAGCAAGTCCTGCTGCCAGCTTCCCAGCATGGAGCTGCCTTCGGGAGCAATCCCTGCCAGGCAGTGGCAAGCCACCAGCATCGCTCGTGTCCCAGGGCCCTCCATGTCCCCACACCCACTGCCAGCCTCAGGGAGCGAAGGAGCCGGGAGCCCCCAGCCTGCTCTGGCCATGGCAGCAGGCCGTGGGGTTGCAGCGCATGTCCCTGTCCAGGCAGCCAGGAGCAAGCTGAGCATCCTGCCCCGCATTTGGAGGACACATGGCAGCTGAGCTGGCAGGCTCTGAAAGGGCTCCAGAAAGCAGACACTTAACTTTCGCCAGTCCAAGGGAAGCCAGGCTTTGGGACCACGCTTCCACACCGGAGCTGTTTCGGATGGGGCTGTGCAGCACCCACAGCTGCATCTCCCCTTGGTTCACCCTTGCCTGTGACCAACAGCCCTTCACTATTGCCTGTCCCTTGTTGATACAGTTGGTTTAATTTTTGTCACCTTCCCCCAGTGTGCCCAAACCTGTTGAAGAGGCTGAGCCACCTCCCTGCAGCTGTAGGATCCCCAGACTCACCACTTTCCGGTAGGGCAGCTCTGTATGGATGGACAGCATCCAACCCAGGCAGCCATGAGCATGCCAACTATGGGAACAGTGCTCCGGGTATTTTCTGTAGATTTCAGGTCTACATGGAGGCAAAAGAGCAGGAGAGGGGCTCACAGGTCACTTGGTGGTGGTGCAGGAGATCCAGGAGCTCTGCCTGGATTCCCTGCTCCACCTGTAATGGGAAAATTCTGCTTGGCTTTGAGCTCAGCTGAGATCTCTCCACAAAGGGAATAAACAGCGTTCCCGAAGCCAAGGGGAAGGAGGCAACATTCCTGTTCCATGCTTACTGCCTGTGCTTTAATCTCCTTCAGTGACAGCTCTTGTCCCAACAGCCTGGGGTTGTGCAGAGCAGCTGGGGGTTTGGAAACATCCGAGCTTTCCTGCATCAGGATCAGCAGCTCACCAGGCTGAACAATCACACCTAGGGGCTCTGTGTGCGGGGGAACTGTCAGCTTGGCCAGGCAAACCCCATGCCAAGTGCCCCGTGCTGAGTGTTGCCCAGAGATGTTGTGGACTCTCCATCCCTGCAAATGTTCAAGCCCAGGTTGGATGGGGCTTGGAGCAACCTGGGCTAGTGGAAGGTGTGCCTGCCCGTGGCAGGGGATTGGAGCGAGATGAGCTTTAATATCCCTTCCAACACAAACCATTTGGGGATTCTGATTCTATAATCTCTCTCTGTAGGCTGCCTTGGAGTAACACCTGAGCCCCAGGGCTGGCTCTGGCATGGGGAGAGGAATCTCCCTTGGCAGTGCTGGGGGAAGTCCTCCTCCGCCTTTGCTTGTAGCCCTTTGATCTGGGCAGTGACCGCACGCACTAGCTCTCAACAGGCAGATGGTGGTAAGCAGCACAAAGAGCCACAGCAGGGAAACCCAGGGATTTGCCCCCACATGCTCGGGCCCATTGAGGACTGGCAGGGATAGCGAATGGGAAGCACAGTGCTGCTTGGACCGAAATGGCCCCGTGGCTCCCAGGTTAGGAACCAGTCAGCAACTTCTCTGCCACAAGCCCACCTCAGACCACCCGCCCCGGGAGGGTGTGGGCACCACAATCCCCTCCCCAGTGCTGGCAGCAAATCTGGGCTGTGATCATGGGCTGAGGTCCCTGCAGCAAACAGCAGCTTTAGCATCGTTCTGCCCTGCAGCCCTAAGAAAACCTCCTGCCCCCTGACACAGAATTGCTGGCCAATTTTATCGCTCACTCGTATGACAGCGTCAAGCTTTAATTATTCTACGAGCGACGATTCCGGCTCTGGAGGAGCCGGCAGGCGGCAGAGCGGGCGGTGGGCTCGGCAGCTCCCCGGGTGCCAAGGCGGGAGCGCCGGCAGCCGAGCTCTGCCCACCCGCCGGCAGCCGAGCGCGGCTCCATCTCCTCCGACATCCGGGAAGGAAAGGGAACAAAGGCAGAGAACAATTCCCATTGTTTTCCATGACTTTCTTCAGGGCAGTTCTTCCAGCGCAATGCTGCAGCCCAGGCACTCCGGCTGCAGCACCACGGCCCCCTGCGCTCGGAGCTGTGCAGATGCCGCTGGGGACAGTGGGGACATGGTTCCCGTGCCGAGGTGCCTGCCACCCAACCCTCGGAACCTGGTCTCCACCAGCACAGAGACAGCATTCTCGGCAGGGTTATCCCGCTCACCACAGCTCCTGTGCTACTCCCCAGCACCACTGGGCTCACTGAGATAGGCAGGGGAACATGGCAGTGCTGGGTTAATGGTTTGACTCCACGATCTTAGAGGTCTTTTCCAACTAAACGATTCCATGATGACACCCAGGTTGCTGTAACCGACCAAGGCACGACGCCTGTGGTGGGGAAGGGGCGAGCTCAGCCTGGGCTCAGAGTGAAGGAGATCACCCGGATCACTTCCATGGGGGAACAGGAGCATCTACAGAAGAATCATAGAATGGCTTGGGTGGGAAGGAACCTTAAAACCTATCTCATTCCACCCCCTACCATGGGCAGGGACACCTTCCACTAGACCAGGTTGCTCCAAACCCGGTCCAACCTGGCCTTGGACACTTCCAGGGATGAGGCAGCCACAGCTTCTGCTCTGAGCAAAGAAGAAGGCATCTAACATGAGAGAGAATTCAACTTACGAGTCTTGTTGGATGGGGATGAATGGATAAAAGAAATCAAACGCCCCCTGCTCACTGGCTGGGTGTTGCAGGGACAGACACTGAAAGTATCAAATGCTAAGTGAGGCTGGATGGGAACACTTTGGACAAGTGGCTTCTCCAATAACACAGATGTTTTTGTAAAACCACTCTTCATATAGAGCCTTAAGAGCTCCCTACAGCCCACAAACCCCAGCCCTCCCACCAAGGCCATGCCTAGGCTCTAAGGAGAAGATCCCATATCAAAGCAGGATCTGGCCAAGGACTAAGCTCAACTTCTAACTGCGTCTCCAGACAGAGTGGGTTTGAAAACACTTGGACTCCAGCCTGCCTGTATGGCATCCTCCTCCATTGCAAGAACTGGTGTGAAAAGCTGAGCTCTGGCTGAGTGAGGCCCCTCTGGAGCCACCTTCACAGCAAGCCTATAGATGCCAAGGAAGGATCTCCAGCCCCAGAGGTTTTTGCTTCAGAACAAGTTCACCTGATCCAATCCGCTCTGTATTTCACCATTTCCTAGCTCCCAGAAGAATGAATGGCAAGGGGAAGCAAGGCATCCCTGGAGATGAGCTCTGCTGGTCATTTTCAGATTGGAGACATGGGCATGTCTCTAACACACCTGTCTCACAGAGGGAGATCCCCCAGCACCTGACCTGCTGACCAAGCTTGGAGGGATCTGACTGGGATTGGATTTGATCAGATCTCTGAGGGGTCTTACTCTGACTGGGAGAAGAAGACAGGGATCCTGGTGAAGCACCACACCAGGAGAGGAGTCTGTGTGAGCCCATCCCAGGCAGACTTAGCAAAGAAACCCCTATTCATCGACATCCCCATTCCACCCCAGTTGGGTTCAATCTGCCAAATTATTTTGGCATGGGGAAAATCTGTGTTGGGCCCAAACTCCCATCCCAGCCGTGGGTGGAGAGCCTCCCTACGCTGGGCCCTGCACCCAAGCGCGTGGGTGCCCCCCACCCCCTGCGTGTTGCATCCTGCATTTCTGCTGCTTTGAACCCGCCTCTGGTGTCACCCTGCAGCCCCTGGCTGCAGCAGGGGCGTTTTCCTTCGCTCCTCAGTGAGCCCTGTCCCAGGACACCCCATCCTGGCACCCCCGCAGTCCCTCCAGCCGGGGACACCCGGCTCCGGTCAGAGCTGTGACAGAGCCACAGCCTCGTTCCCCACTCAGGATGCCCCATGCACAGAGGAGGGGGACTCAGGCCAGGATTTAGCTCATCTCCCCCCCGTGCCCTTCAGGGACATGACCGGACAGACCCGCTCCCAAATCCCTCCCGAGAGCTCACACACACTGCTCACCCTGTAATAACCCACAGGCCGTGTCATTGCCATTAATTATGGATTAACACACCCCATCATCTTACCTACTGCCCAGTCCCAACTCGGGGGGTGTGAGCCACCTTCAAAAGCCACCTGGCTGGTTCTCCTGGGGCTCTCACACCACCTGCCCTGGGAGAAGACCCATTGGAGCAGGCTGGGATAGGCAGGAAGATCACCAGGGCTGGAGTCATGGGGAAGGCACACACCTCCCAGCCATCCCACGCTCCCTCCCGTGGGGCCATGACAGCACCAGGCAGGACCACTGAATGTTCAATGGCTTGAACAATTCCCTCCTCAGCAATGGGCTTCATCCCTGCAGCACCAGGGAGCCTGGCACAGCACTTTTGGCGCCCAAGACATCGGGTGGCACCTGGCACCAGGAGAGGGGACACCAGGAGCTCTCACTGGGGCTGGCAGCTCAGGCCATCAGATGCTAGAGGAATTCTCCAGATGCCTGCACCTTCCCCTTCCTGTGCTACCCCCAACCCTGCCTCCAGCTGGCAGCAAGACCCCCAGCATCTCTTCCCTCACACTCCTCCTTCCTGAAGTGCAGGGATTTTCTTCTTCCCCTGAGCCAGGGAAATCTGAAAGAGAAAGCACACAGGACATGTGACCTGTGCTGTGTCTTGCCAGGGTACTGTGAGGGCCTCCCTTGTTCAGCCTCCGTCCCTGCCCTGGCACAGCCCCACACCACGGGACAGGGGAGGCTGCTGCACCAATCCCACATCCCAGACAACCCCAGGATCAGCAGCACAGCTGGCGTTGGGGACATTTCAGACCCGGGCTGCTTCTCCTTTCCATTCTCACAGGGGTAAAACACACAGAGCATGCCCACCAAGACACAACTTCAGGAAGACAGCAAGGGCCTTCCCAAGGCACAGAGCTTCCCTGTTGCATCCATCCCAATGCACAGCACCACCTTCCATTCAAGATACCGCTCCAGAAAGGCAAAAAAAAAGTTGGCAGGGAGCCCAGGGCTGGCTCTGCCCCCGAGCTGCAGCCGTTTCATGTGGCTCCAACGCCTCTCACACTTTCAAAGGCACACCAACCCAGCTAATGGATGTCTCACAGCCCACTGTGTGTGTTCTGACACAGCCCCTCTGCCAAGGAAAAACAACAGTGAGCGTGTGTGGATGTGTGTATATACAAAGGCTTTAAAGAGGATGTTGCTTGCATTTTTACAGCTTTGTTGAAGGGTTTGGTTGGGGTTCTTCTTTTAATACAAAAGGCTAAAGCAAATACAATCCAGAGAAAAGGATTTAAAAAAAATCTTTAATACTTTACCTACATGCAGAATACCTGTAGAGCTCTGACACTCCCCAAGGAACATGTTTTATAATAAGTGTTTCAGGCTGAAAAATGACAACTGCTCAGAAAAACATTGCTACTGGCCAGTACTGCACATCCTGCCAACATGAGTGTTCATTCATTCAGGGACACGATGAAGTCTTTCAGGGAAGTCTATCCCAGGATCCACACACCAGCTTTACAAGCTTTACCTTTCAGGTGTTCCCCACCTGCAGGAAGGTGCCAGTGCCATGAGACCCTCTCAGCGGGTCACAGCAGGAGCCCACACACCTCCACTGTGTGAGCTGAATCCTCCTGCTTTATGCAAGGATTTTTAGTTTTAGTTCTTTCTGGCAAATAGAAACAGGAATCTAACATGCCAAGCACACTGCCACCTTTAAACCTTTCACAGAATCCCAGAATCGTTTGGGTGAGAAGGGAACTTAAAGCCCATCCAGTCCCACCCCCTACCATGGGCAGGGACACCTCCCACTATCCCAGGCTGCTCCAAGCCCTGTCCAACCTGGCCTGGGACACTTCCAGAGATGGAGCAGCCACAGCTGCTCTGGGCACCCTGTGCCAGGGCCTCACCTCCCTCACAGGGAAGAATTCCTTCCAAAATGAACACAATGAACAACCAACTTCTTTTGATGAACACAAATGCTCACCACTGGCTTCAGCTGAGTAAATAGCCACCAACTAGGACAGTTCTCGTGCCAACACCAAGTTTTAGTCCTCTGAGGTGAACTTCTGCCTACATTTTGTCACCTTCAAGACTGTGAGGTAGGTATGGTCACTGGGTGGCTTCAAACGCCCATGAGCAAGCCCACTGCATGTCAGTCACTGAAAAATAAAGGATTTGTATTTCTGAACAGAGATTTGGGGACTATGGAAGCTCTGAGTAGGAACTGGACATCTGAGAAACCTGGCCAAGTGGAAGGCATCCCTGTGCATGGCAGGGGGGTGGAATGAGATGGTCTTTAAGGTCCCTTCCCATTCAAACTATTGAGTGATTCTATGATCTACGTGTCCTCCTCGAATCCAAGGGCTGATATCAGCACATTCTGAATGAATTCACCTGTTGTACGTTCACAAGAACTTCCTAGGCCAGGCACATGGATATAATAATGTTTCTAAGGAGCAAACTACAGCACATCTGCTGTAGTTTTTTACAGTTTTCTTTGAGATTTTTACAGTTTTCTTTGAATTTACAGTTTTCTTTGAATTACCCAGCCACTGCCAGCATTAGAGGCAAGACATTTGCCTGGAAAGTCCATGTAATAATGTCAGCTCTTCCACTCCTCCTAAAGTATCCCAAGTTTTAACTGGGTTAGAATAAACCCCTCCACTCCTCTGGAGCAAGTCTCTTGGCCGGGTGGTCACCCATATACAACACTCATTGCAATACATTTGTGTACAACTATAAAAGGAGAAAATAGAATCACTTTATTTTCAGTATACAGACTAAATCCCACCATAAAATCAAGATAATGAGCAAGCACACATGAATAAAACACTCTGCACTTAAGCAAACCCCACTTTTGCCATGTGTGTGTTTCTGCAGGGGCTCTTGCAGCTCTCTGGCTGCAGCACTCCAGGAGCAATCCTCCCTCTCCTCCAACTCAAAAAACACTCCCAGTGTTCGTAAAGTGCTACATTTTCCTGTATGCCTTGAAATACTAGTTAGGTACAACACTATTTCATCATCTCTGCTCCCAAGCTACGTCCAGTCCCACTCCCACCCCTACATCAAAGCCACAATTATTTCTACAAGGAGGTAAAATCAGCAGGTTGTAGCAATACAACTCTTCAGAGGTGCAGAACGATGGCAAAGCGTGATCTGCAGCACAGACAGCAAGACAGAAATGCTCAACAGTTGTACCACACACATGCGCATGATCACCTGTGTACAGCCTTCTTCATGGTGTGACTCCTTCCACGTCACATTCACATTTAAAAACAAAAAACAGCCCTTGTCAAATTTAGCCCGTTTAAAGCTGCCAACAAAATTGGATTCCGTGTGCTATAAATGGGCATGTTATTGCTTGTAGTAAACTGGAGAAGTTTGGACCTACACATGAGATTGGCTTGCACAGCGGCAAGGTCAGCAGAGGCCCCTCAGCAGTTTTAGGAAGGGACCAGCTGGTATTTCCTGCACCCTTCACACTGGCTACAACACTGCAGTCCAAAACACACGTCGTACCATCCTCGAGCAAACAGCCCGTCTCCTCTGGCTCCTATTTGATACACAAGAGTGGCACAGGTAATTTTTGTATGTCCATCATGCTCATCTTGGCTCGGTCACCTGAAAATGGGTGGCGGGGCTGTAATGGCAAAGCAGTGCCAAATCTTCCCAGCACTCGTGTGTCACCAGAGCGAGCCGATATTCCTGCAGAGTTATGAGTTATCCAGCAAACACATGCTCACTGGATTTTCCAACTGCCAATGACCTACCTGGCCCAGGTGAACTTGGACGAAAGTGTTTAACAATCCAACCTTTACACCTTGTGCCTCCGAGTGTAAAGTTTACAACTCAGTGTCTTCAAGGAGTAATAAAGCAGCTCTTGGGATTTCTGCCAAGCCAACACTGACTCAAAGGCTCAGTACAAACTCATAGTGGTACAGGGCGACACCAGCCCATTCCAGACCCCCAGCCAGTCCTCACAGCTCACTCCCCAAAGTTCCTTTCTTTGCTAACACACCCTGACTACAACCCTGCTTTATAGCCTCTCCTGCTAACTATACTCTTCAGATCTGATTGCAACTGCTGCCCTTAACCTAACAAATATCATAGAATGGAGAGATTTTTTCCTGTCTACTGCTGCTCCAGATGCAATGCTATCTATAAAACCACAACTAATTCTTCCAGCAGATGATCCAAACCAGCACTGCTCTCCCACAGGACATGGGTGAGGGAGGGCTGCAGATTGCCAAGTCTCCAGGCTTTCTGCACCACAAAGTAAGGCAGCAACAAGCAGCCTTTGAAACAGCATCGTCTCTGTATTTTTCTCTACCATCAAATCCCTTTCCCACATAATTTAGTGAGTGAACTAGAGGCTTCTCTGGAGCAGTGGAAAAAAAGAGATGGTAAATAAATAACAAATTATAAGAACTAGGCCAATAGTTTTACAAAGTTTTCCTTTTTGGTACCAGCACTGAGCACTGCTCGTTTCCAGATGGAGAGAAATATAAAACACTTCAGTCTCTCTGTGAGCTTAAAGTCCAAGTGACTTCTGCACAATCTGCTTGGCAATTTTGTTAAATTGTTCTCTGTCTTCCCGCCACATCTTGGAGGCATCTACATTGGCTCCACTTTCATCATTTGGCTCTGAAACGAGAAAGACAAATGCAGGTGGGCAATGGAGCTTCCTGCTTCTTCAAGAATGCCACTTCCCCAAGGCTTTCATACAATTCTCCTCCTTGAGACTACAGAAACACTGCTAAGGCGAATCCAATGACAGCTCCTGGATTCCCAAAAGGCTCTGATTTAGCTGACTGTAAGAGAAAGGATATCACAACAAAGTCGAGTTTAGGCAAGAAACAAGTGGCAGAGGAGCAGGACTTTCTTTTGTTTGTGCTTTCAGCAGTGGAGCCCCACCATGCACATGGCCAGCACAATGTGGCACCCCCAGGGTCAAGGGCTTTTAAAACCACATGTTTCTCCCTGCAGAACGTTTTTTTGTCTTGTTCTCCAGCTTCCCAGACACAAAGCCCCTCCAAGCAGGCTAGCCAAACAGGCTGTCACTTGTTGGGATGGCTTGTTCTATTAAAAACCAACAAAACAATCCAAGGAAACCCATAGAACATGCTTTCATTTCTGCAACATCTTTCACCCAATGATTTCGGAACGCTTTCCAAAGCACAGGAAGTGCTGCAGTCCCAGGGACTCCCCATTTTGCATGGAGGTAAGCAGAAACCCAGGATTTACCAGGTCTGTGGGCAGCACACAGCAGGATGCTGTCCCAGGGTTCCACAAGGCACTAACACACTCTACCCACTTCCCTTGACACACCAGTCCTCACCCACTCCAGCCCAGTTCATGGCAGTATCTCGGGCTCCCATCCTTCTCCACACAATCCTGATGGTCCCCCTTAAAAACCAGCAGGTGTGCAGGTCACCCAGTCTGGTAAACTTGGGCTTACATTACCTGCAGAGCCAGGGCTCAGAGTTTTCCAGTACCCTGAAAGAAGCTGACCACTGGTGTTTTAGCCTAATTCCTCCAAAAGCCATGGGAAAACAGGATGCACAGGCAGAGAATGAGAGCAGGTGACTCCCACACTTACCAGTCCAGGTAAGGCTGCACCACAAACCAAGCTCTTGGAAGCCATGGGAAGCCCACGGGGTGCTATCTGCCTGCACAGCTTCCCAACAGCAGGTTGCTATTCCAAAGCTAAAACAGTCCCATGTAGGAATCTGTTGCTTGCTCTTTGGTCAACGTTGCAGCTTCTAAACCCATTTATCCTTCAAAACCAGTTCTAAGGGACATGGCTCTGCCCTCTTCAGGCAGTTCAGTGGCTCTGTCCACAGTGTGGAAAATGATCCATCTTTCAGAGAGCTGATCCCCAGCCCTTGTTAGATTTAGGGAAAACTATCTGAAAGGCTCCACAAAAAGATTTTCACCCCAGGTCTCTTCTCAAGAAGCCTTCCTCTGAACCAGAGATGGCAGAGTGGGGCACATTCCCAGGCTGGGAATAACAAAGAGAAACGGAGTGTGCTGGCTTCTGAATCAGAGGCCATGGACTCCAGTGTACTGTACTGGTTAGGTTTGATAACCCTTCAGCTGCCAAAGCTGAACACAGGCTGTAATTCACAGCTTTAAGAGCTGAATGGACAGCATAGCAAATACAGAGAGGGTTTTGTCCAGGAGCAAGGAACCAGCTGAGCCTCTAGACCCACCTGACCCATCACTACTGGCTTGGCTGCTACCAACCTGGAAGGAAAGCCTTGCAGTCACCCCCAAACAGGAACACCTGTTACTAATTCAGCTGCATTTTTTCCAGCTCTTCTCAGAGCACTGGTTTACTAATAAATAAAGAAATACCAGGGCTTCAAGAACTGTGGTTGCTGCTGAGCAGCTTTCCATGTGCTTTGCTCAGTGACCAAAGCAAGAAGCAGGAGGCAGTTCCAGCTCACTCAGGAAGTGCAGACAGGACAGCAGTGCTCACCTGCCAGCATGCTAACAACAGACAAGAGGATCTTCTCCACACTCTGCACGGGACTCCACCGCTCCGCACTGCTCTCATATCCCATGGGATCGTCCCCAGGAGCATGAAGGATAGAGATGCAGACTCTCCCATCTGGGTAAACTGCACAAAAAGTACAGAGGAGTGGTTGTTACTCAGTGGAAATGCTCAGCATCTTCAAATCAGTTCTGAGCATAGATCAGCCTTGAGACTTGGCTTTTCAATGACTAAAACTAAATCCAGGTTAAATTTCCTCTTTAGGCAAGAGGACACAAAATTTGAAAGACAAAAACCTAGGAAAAAGCTTCTTTAAGCAAATCTAACAAACTCCTTCCCCACCAGAAATCTGCTGGGAGCGCTTGTGTCATTTAATAACCAGTGACAGGCTCCATGGGAAAAATGAACGATGCAGCCTGGTGGAATAAAGCAAGGATTTATGCACAGACACAGCTCCAAGCAGGTAACCAGTCCTACTTAAATGGAAATGAATGCACTGAATGCACATTGGAGTCCTCCACTGGACTGTGACCATGAAAAGGATTGCACAAAGGACGGAAAAGTGTTATGTTATATATATCATAAACCTGAGAAAAAATAAAGTGTTATGTTAGATATATTATGAACAGTAGAACTGATCTTTTTTTGAACATTACAGAAGAATTCCCACTTTTTTTTTTTTTTTTTTTTTTGCTTAAAGCTCAGCTGCATTAAAGCACCTGGAAACAAGGAAACCTATGAATTAAGGATCCAGGTGCTTCCTCTCCCACCTTTAGCATAAGCAATGTGTCTGCAACAGTACAAGTTGTCTTCACAGAGACTGGACTCTACTGACTTGGTAGTGAAACCAAAGGCTGAAGAGGCACCACAAAAGAAAACACTGCTCTAGCAATGTGGCCTAATTCTACAGCCTCCTGAGGAACGACAGCTTTAGTGCAATGATGTCAGGGCTTCTGTTCCTCAGGTGACCAAACTGGTGCCATTGCCAGGAAAGCAAGACAAAACAAAGTGGGAATGACTGCTGGAAGCAGCTGTGCTCATTTCCAGTTCCTTCCATTCACCCAGCTATGTCTGCCCGAGCACGTAAGCACCGTGGAGGACTTTTATTTACAGTCCTTCCTGCAGCCCCAGGCTGGGGACTGGAGCTGGTCTAGCCATAGCTGGAAGAGGTGAAAACAGCAGGTGCTGAATCAGCACTTCTTGCAAGTCAGGAACCCTCTGGTAGGAGGTATTTCAGTGGTGAGGGAGCCTCCTGTTTCTGTGCAGTGCCTCATTTAAAACAGCTGGAACACAGTGGCACAGTCGAGACATCAAAGGCTGATTCCAGGAAGACGTATGGATCTTCTCTCCCTCTGTTCAGGTGAGACCTGCCCCTGTCCAGCTGTGGGGCCCCCAACCTAAGGACGTGGAGCTGTTGGAACGAGTCCAAAGGAGGCCACAGAGAGATGCTCTGGCAACAGGCTGGGAGAGCTGGGAACGTTCAGCCTGGAGAACAGAAAGCTCCAGGGAGACTTCAGAGTCCATTCCAGTGCTTAAAGGGGCTCCAAGAGAGCCGAAGAGGGGCATTGGACAAGGGGCAGGGGCTGCACACTGCCAGAGGGCAGGGTTAGATGGGATATTGGGAAGAAATTTTTCCCTGAGAAGGTGGTGGGAACCTGCCCAGAGAAGCTGTGGCTGCCCCATCCCTGGAAGTGTTCAGGTTGGATAGGGCTTGGAGCAACCTGGGCTAGTGGAAGGTGTCCCTGCCTGTGGCAGGGGGTGGAATGGGATGGGTTTTAATGCCCCTTCCAACAATCCCTCCCAAACCTCCTATGATCTCCCCATACTGACGCTCAGTACCAATGCAAGCAATGCCATTAATCACTACTCAGTTATTTTCACCAGAGCATCCAAGGAGGTCATTTTACTTTAAGAGAAGACAGTTCTGTGGTATCTCGATTCCCCCTCCACATAACACAAACTGCAAAGATGAGGGAACACACCAGACTTTTTAAACATTTTCATTGAGATTCCTCACAGGGAGAGGAAAAACCAGAAAAAGCACAGCCTGGCCACCCCTTTCTGCAGCCTCACTGGGTAGAACCAGCCCACCACAACCCCAGCTAAGAAGAAAGATTCGAGTGTCTACTTCAGTGATCTCAGCTTCAGGTTAAGAAGACTCCAAGTCACAGGACTCTAAAGAGCTGAGCTGACCATCCAGTATGTTCCAATTATCCCATGGAAGAAAACACCCATGTGCAAAGCCACTCTTTAACACAAGAGTCAGGCAATTTGTGCTTCTCCACACCCCACTCCTCCTGGCAGTGCTGCACACAACACAGCTGCGAGCAGTGAACCTCAAGCCAAGGCCACAGCTGGAGCTGCAGGCACAAGGATTTGCTCAGGGAGACCAGTCCTGGCAAGAAGTTTGGGTAAATTAGCCCAGCTGGAACAAGGTGCTGACATGGCTACAACTGCTTCCAAGTGCCAAATGCTGCCCTGCTGTGAACATCAGAGCTCCAGAGGTGATGCCACACGGCCTTGGGCACGTCCACACAGTTCTGTGCTGTGACATGCAGGTGTGTTTTCCACAGGAGAACAGAAAGATGTGGATTGAATGGGCAAGAACCTGCAGTGCTTCCAGAAGGCAATAACAGAGAAACTTCAAGAAACTGCAAAATTCCTTGTATATAGGATGAAATAAATTGATTCCCAGCTGAGATTATGACCTTTGTTTTCCAAGTGCAAGAATGTCAGCTGAAGAGGAAGCACTGGGCAGGAGCACAGCGTTTGCCTTTTCCTGCTCTTGAGAGTCAGAGACCTGACAGCCTGAACACAGATCGAGCCCATCAAACCCAGGTAGTAATAAACAACCTTTGCACAATCCATGCTGATTCAGCAGATGTCAAAAGAAATGATTTTACACAGAATTCCAAGGCTGATTCCAGAAAGTAGCAGTCCAGGCTGCAAACAGGGACTTCAAGGTTTTTTCATCCAAGGCTCAAACCTTGCAATTACTCTCACTGAATAATAACGTCACCATCATAAATTCACTAAGGTTGGAAAAGATCTTTATGATCATGGAGTACAACTCAATCAGTATTGCAGAGCAAAGGCCAGCAAAGTTTTAATATTAAACACCTGCAAATGTGTTTGCTTGGACAGAGCACTGTGTATTGCAGAGAGATCCCCTCAGAAATGTTAAACAAACCTAAGATTTCCTGGGGCAAAAGCCATGCTGCCTAATAAAGCTGCAGCCATGAACAACTTTTCAGTCATTAAAATAACACCAAAAATACCCAAATACAAGCCATAGAGCAAGACTGGGTTCCTGGTGTGCTGGGAACCAATGCTCCCAGGCACATGGTGGGATTCTTGGGGTGTCCTGCACTGAACACCGTGATCCTGATGGGTCCCTCCAAACTCAGCAATACTGTACGATTCTGTGTCTGGAAAGAGCTTGTATTAATTCACTAAGTCTCACATCCTGTACAGAAGATTTAAAGGCAAGGAATTTGCTGGAATCCTTATTGGACTGTTTATGAGCAAAAGGTTTATGAGGAATAATGGGATAAAGAGAAAAGGACCCTAAGACAGAGCTGAACTGCCGGGCAGCTGAATGCTCATCCTGCGTGCTCAGGGCTGGAAAGGGAGAGAACCACCCTCAGGAAGGATGCTGGCTCTCCTGCTGCAAAAGCTGCTTTTTAAGTTGCACAAGCAACTCACTCCCCCGTGCATCCTGCTGCATCAGACTCACTGTTGGGATGGAACATCTCGCACGTGAACCTCATCTTCGGAGGACTCAACGGGTAGTCGAGTGGAAAACTCAGGATAGCAGGGAAAACCCCATACTCGAAACAGGTGTCTTCAGGACCCCTAGAAAGAGATAAAATGTTATTCACCAAAGTTTTAACCAGCTCTCTCACCCAAGTTCTTGTCTAATGAGATGTGTGAGGCGTGGGTTATAGCATCTTCTCCAGGAAACAAAGAGTTAAGGTGCTCTTACCCCACACCTCATAAACTTAAATCCAAATATGAGGCTTGGGAGGCAAGGGGGAAATCAAAGCTTGCACACTAAATTACTAGGAAGGTCACAACACTGTTTAATTAGTAGGGTGTGTCTGGATATAATTGGAGTATCTGGCTCCAAGGCATGTTCCAGGATTTGAGTGTCTGCACGTCAAGCGAAAGCAGAGGCAGGTGTGGAACTCCTGTGCCTTTGAAGATACTGTTATGCTCTACAAGACAGAGATGTCAAATGCTGGAGCTCAAAATTAATTTATAAACCCCACAGAGATCCCAACTGCCAGCGTCTAGCACAACCACACAAACACTTATCACTGTCTGATGCAGAAAACACAGCAAAGGTTTGTAAAAATAAAAACACAGCTCAGAGTCCATAATTGTCAGAGGAGAGGCAGGACAACAACGTGTCTTTGCAGACTTCAGGTATTGAGTCTGCCCTCGCTCAAGTGCAGGTGGAGAACAAATGGCTTCATCAGGGTTCTTGTAGGAACATTTCCTTATTGTGTTCAGAATCTAGTTCAAAGTGCAATCGAGTTGAGAACATAAAGACAATTATTTTACCCTGCCTACATAAAACACTTGTGGAAAGTGAGCAAAAAACAAGTTTATTAGCCACGATTTATTCCAACTTGATGAACCATCTGGAAGTTGTAACACAAACATGATTTCCCTTGATTGGAAAGATGACAAAAAAAGCTTCAGCACTGAAAACCGTAGCCAAGGAAACCTCATGTATTTAGTAAAAAGGCCTTCAAACAAAGGTTCCACTGTCTGGGAAATAAGGGTTAGGAATATATTCATGCCTCCTCCTCCCAGTCCCCATTCTCTATGCCAGAAAGAGAATGAGGAGAGCAGCAAATCCTAAAGCCCTAGAAGACTTACTCTCTCAAACTTTGGGAATCAAAAGACTTGGCTGGCAGATAAACACAAGAACTATGTGATTTAAACATGAATATTGACACTGGCAGGTAAGCTAAGAGAAATGCATCAACATTCTGCAAGAATGAAAGCTAAACCATCTCAACCACTTTGTTCCCTTTCTGTCCTTTTCCCTAAATTTAGTCAGGATTCAATTCACATCTGAGAGTAAACTGACTGCATTTTTTCATGACCGTTTTAATTCCAGCTGCATTTTAAAGGCTTATTGTTGAACTTCTGAGAGTATGTACATACAGGCATTGAAAAGCTGGTGGGTGTCTATGTTCTGTTTTGAGAGCAAACCCACAGCCTTAAGGGCTCTTCTGTCAAATACACTCAACCCAACATACTCCATTTTAGGCCCTGCATTATGTGAGCAAAATGCTTTTGTTTTAGCCACTCAGTGCTGCCAGGATCAACTTCAAAGAAATTACTAAAGTTAATCCAAGACAGCATTTGCAACTACAAAACACTCAGCATTTGAACTTGACAGCATCACTTTTAGCTCACAAAGGACATTGGCAGGGCCAGGGAGGTAAGAGCATGGCAGCTTCTGCAATCACCCCCCTGCTCTGCAGTGATTCCAAAGCTGACAGAAGATGGAGCATGAAAATGAGAAGCTCTGACCTCCAGGAGCTGCCTGTTACTCATGCAAGGGGCAGAGAAGCGCAGTGGGTATCCACCAAATAGGAGAGAGAAGTACCTTGAGGAGGACAGCTAATGGGAATTGTTTAGTTTGGAGAAAAGGCTCCTCAGGGGGACCCTTCTCCTACATGGAGGGTGCAGCCAGGTGGGGGTTGGGCTCTGCTCCCAGAGAACAAGAGACAGGTCAAGGGGAAACAGCCTCAAATTGCAACAGGGGAAGTTTAGGTTGGATGTTGGGAAAAATTTCTTCCCTGAAAGGGTTGTTCAGCCTTGGCACAGGCTGCCCAAGGCAGTGGTGGAGTCACCATCCCTGAAAGCATTCAAAAAACATGTGAATGTGGCACCTGGGGACATGGTTTAGTGGTGGATTTGGCAGTGCTTGACAAATGGTTGGAATTAATGGTCTCAGAGGTCTTTTGCAACCTTAATGATTCTGTGATTCTAATTCAGGTCCACATACATCTGCAAATGGCTTATTTGTAAAAAGATGCTGGAAAAACACCAAACCCCACAACCAAGATGCCCAAAAGGGGAATGGAAACAAAAGTCATAAGGCTAATTATAGATCTAATTACCTTTCTAAACAGCTTTGTGATATGTTGACTTCAATTTATACTGTTTAGTTTTCTTTGGGCTAATAAAGTTCTTAACCATCACATGCTTTTGTGTCTTTTGGGGATAAACTTTAATAGCAACACACACTTGTACATGCCAACCAAAGAGGGCAAAACTTGGCCCTGAAATGTTAAATCCATGAACACAACACAGCCTGAAGCACCTCATGCAGTGCTAGGGAATTGAGCAACATAAGGCAAACTCTCCTGAAATGATTTTGCAAAGATCTGGCTTTCAAGAATACTCCCCACCTCCGGCCTTCAGAAAGGTTTTCACGTGGTTTTTTCGGTTCTGTGCCCATTACACTCACTTTGGGAGTGTAAGATCTGTTCTCCCCTTTAGAGATGTCACTACAGCCATAACATTTGTATGATTCACATTCCTCCAGCATTGCTGCTGCAGGCAAGAAGACTGGAGAAACAAATTGTTATTTCCATTATTTAAAAATGCATTATTTTATCTCCAAGCCAAGCTCTTACATCAATCTGTGTAACATTACCCAGCCTACCTTTGAACTGATAAATGAGAGATGTCTTTTCTCTCTTAAGTCTCTTTTTTTTTAAAGTTATGTGCCATTATATGTGCTCTAGCTTTATATAAATTGGGTGAAGGAAAAGTATTCTGTTCTTTTCACAATTATGTTACTTACCTTTTGCACTTCATCTATCTAAAATTTTGAAGGCAGCTTTACTCTCATTTTCTCATCTGCACACCTCATTCCCTGAATCTCACACAGCATATTTGAGATTACAAAACACTGGAGAAGATCACCACAGACAAATACAAACAAGTCATGTAACTTGCTTTTCAAAGGTATTGCAAACACTGCTACTAACAGGGTTTCTAAAGGGATGAAAGTAACCAAATGTGTTTAGGGCAAACATGTTTCCATTGTATCACAGCTTCCAAATTGAGCAGATCTTAAAATATAACTTTATTATGACACACACACAATACAGAAACCAAAATTAAAGCACCTCCGCCTCTCATTTTACGCTGACAAAGACCTGAAGCTCAACACTCAGCACTTTAAAGAGCTTTCAAGTCTGCAAGCAGCTCCTCTGCTCTTTAAGGATGTGATAGGAAACATCAGAAAAGGTATTTTCTAGGCGATTCAGAAGTAGTTCTGAGTGTCCCTCAGGAAACCTCTACTCAGCCACACCACCTCTGCTGTGAGGAAGTACCAGTAAGCAGGAATTTCCTTCCATATTCCAGTAAGTGCATTAAACCCTCTGGGATTTCCACACTCCCAGCAATCACAGCTGTCTGACCCCAAAATCTGGCCCATCACGAAGCACAAGTGCTGACTATGCCTCTCACAGAAAGCATAAGACCCTGCAGCCAAAATCCCTGGTGTCAGGCAACAAAACAACCTATTTCCATGCTAAGCGTTTATTTTCAGGGGACTGAGCTACCAGGAAGCACAACCTGTTATCCCAGGAGAAATCACTGCACATAAGCAGAGGCATTTGCCAACTCTTGCCATCACTGAGCAAACAAGCAGTGGTAATCTAAACCTCCACTTACCAAGGTCTAAAATAACTCAGAGGCTCTCGCTTGCCGTGCAGCAGGATCACCCACACAGCCGGCTTGTGTGGAATAGGGAATTCGCTACAGCTCGCCATGCTTTTGTATTGGTTGCATGCCTGAGCCCAAGAGACAGAAATCTTGTTTTTCATCCCTAGACAACACATTCCAAGCAAACCAAGCTAGGAAAACTCTGCCACCCACGCCAGCTGAGAATCTCATCAGTCAGCACTGGTGGTTGGAGGGAAAACCTGCCCAGATCACAGCGGGCACGGAGCGAGTGGGGCCACAGCCACTGCCTGCTGCCCCCAGAGTCCCCCGGGACAACCCAGCCCTGGCTGAAGGAAAGGAAACCACTGGTTCTTACCAAAGGAATCCTGAAATACAGAACCAGGATCTACCCTAACAACAGACCACCAGCTTCAAGGTGGACTTGGTGGTCTGGAGCTTCTTCACGTTTTAATTGTGCGGTATTTGCATAAACTGTCAGATGGGAGCGACAAATGTCTTTTTTCCTCTTCCCTACCATTTTAGAACTTTATTTTATAAAAAATCACCAGTTATTCCATGTACTCAAAGTTCCCAAAGAAGGTACAGCACGAATAAGAGCATAAGCAAGAGACAAGACAACCTGTAAGATAGCCGGGCAAAAAGATTTTGTCTTTTCATGGTAAATTTTGCTACCAACAACCACACCCATCAGTTGGGGAGTGGAAGAGAGAGAACACAGCTTTGTAAAGGAGTCTTCATCACCCCCAAAACACAGCAGGTCACAATCAGAGCTATTCACCAACAGAAGAGTGCATCTCTTTCCACACAAAACCACTGCATCCAACTCTTGACAACACCAACCAATTCACGAAGTGTAAAGAACTTCAAAAGAATTTTTGCTTAAATTTTAATACTTTTTCTGATCAAAACGTTTCAATTTTTCCTGAAAAAATTTGAATAGTAAGTAAACTAATTTTAGACATTGATTTTTTTTTCTCCTGTCACTAATAATCCGTGTATTTTGCTCCACTTAAAAGCTGTCCTGCATTTGCAGTTAGGCAGCATTCCAACAGGTCTGTGTGATCTACAAGCAACTGTTTGTTTCCTACAGTGTTTCTAAATGTAATGTATATCCAAGGGAACCCAAATGAGGATTCCTGGCAGATTTGCAAGCTTATTATTATGACACCTGTACAAAAAGTTACCCTAACAAGTTGTACATATCACCAGTGCTGCTTCTGTCATGCTGTTTAAAGTCCAAATGTAACTCCCTGTTTGGATCAGAGGAGTTTCCAGCCCCAAGGCAGGCCAACGCTGATGTCATGCAGAACTGATAGTACCTTTTTACATTCTTGCTCTCCTAGAAGCTCATCACAGCAACTGCTGATTTAAGACACCAAACAGTATTAACTCACATGATCAGGGCTTCCCATTCGAAGAAGTTCTCTTCATTCATGGGACCTGTGAAATAAACCAGAACAATGCTCAGTGCTACCTGAACACAAGGTTACAGCTCCAGAGTGCACAAACCCTGCTCGGCTCCTCACCTGCCACAATCCCTTCTGGTGGGTTCAGGGTCAGCTCTGCAAAAACAGAAACACAAGGAAGATTGAGGTGACCTGCGAGCCCAAACATTTCAGGGGGTGTTTGAGTTGCCACAGCTTAGCACAGGGGCCCCACCACCATTGCTTAATGCAGGACAGTGTTCCAGACAAAATTATTTGGCACTTTGGGGTTTTGCAGGCTCCTAGAACCAGCCTTGGAGCCACAGAATTGTTTAGGTTGGAAAAGACCTCTAGGATCATCGAGTCCCCCATCTTCACAGAGGCAATAATTTAAACCTGAGAAGGAAGACAAAACTCTTTTCACAAAGCCTGGAAAACACTCTTCTCTTGCACCTCTTTGCTATCTGCTGGATACTATAACAGCCTGAAGTTTGTACTCCTGTAACCTCTCTGCACCCATTCAGGCTTGATGCACCTCAGTGCAAAACCCAGAACAACACAAAAACAGGTGAAGCAGACACAAGAGATTTGACAAGCAGCTCTGTTCCCCAAATTCTATCCAACTCCTGCGTGGCCTGGAAAATGTGAGTAAAGAAAAAAAAAGAAGCAGCAATAAAACAGCCATGGCTGCACACAGCACCTCTGGATTCATCAATCCTCACTTTCTCTAGGAAACTGATACAATTCCAAATTTGTGAAATAACCTTTGGCATCAGCACCTTATTTCAAGCTGGTGAAGGCCAGTACACCATGTGCTGATAAAATAACCACCAGATTTTCTCCTATCTAGTGGACTGATCATCAGTTTCTAGTTTCTGATGTTCTGCAGGGAGGCAGCAGCAGCTGAGGCACAGCTCAGCTGCTAACATGCAACCAATGGGCCAGCAGTCCCAGGGGCTCAACACCAGCCCCAAGGCTCCAGGAGAGCCATGGGGCAGCCACTGGAACTGGTGGCAGGAGGTGACACTCTCAGCTGCTTCTCCAGCACTGGGTTCCTAACCAGTGGCCTCTGGAACACCAGTGGCCAGTAACACACACATAACACAGCCATAAGAACCACCACATGCATCCCCACGCAGGAAAACAAGCAGGAACACGGACCCAGGGAATATGTGAAGTCACAAACCAATAAATGAGACACTTGACCTAGCTTCTGTTTAGGCTGTAGGTGAAAATTGTGGGTAATGCTGTGAAGAACAGATTTTTGTCTTAAAACAGCTCCTGCACTGCAAAGATGATGCTGAGATGCATTGCCAGGAGAGATCATGAAACTCTTCTGTTTGCTCAGGGTGCCCTTAACCTTGGCACAACCCTCTCTGAAGTTCCAAATCCCAGCAGCAGATTGAAACTCAGCCTTACGGTTTTCCTGGCATTCCATGGCAGGTTTTTCCACGTTCACAGGAGTCTCCAATAGCTTTTCTTGTTGATGTTTTTAGACAGAACGAGGGAGATGTCAAACACAGGAGCTCCTGGAATCATTTTGCTCCATCTTGTGGCTCTCTCTAAGAAGAGGATCCCTCCGATGTTTCCTATGATTTCCCTGGAAAAGCTGGCAGCAGTCCCTGTGTATCCCCTGCGGTGGGCAGCCACATGGAAGTGTGTCATACAGCACTCTGCTCCAAGGAGAACAGGGGCAATGGGAAGAAACAGCCAAAGCCCAGAGGGCAAAGGGTCATCATGAGGACAGAGGGCCAGTTCTCCACTTCCCTGCTCAGCTTTCCCCTCAGAGAAAGAGGTTTCCACCCTTAAGGATCAGGTGAAGTAGAAACAGGGCATTCAGGGACACAGGAGCTTTGATTCTGAGTGGTTGCTGGTCACTGGGAAAGGAAAAACCCCTTTTCCACGGGGATGGTAACATCCTACCCTGTGATTTCTCTAGAGTTGTTCAAAAGGAAACTGTGAGCCCAGTTTTTGGAGAGGCACAACATGAACTGCTGGGAGCTGACACAGCATCAGCTGCTACAGCTCACCAGAGCCTCCAAAACAGGGTCACTTTAATGGAATGTTAGACGGGGTGTGGCCACTTATTTGTAAGTGAGCAGCAGAAAGCAGTGAAAGGCTAAAACCAATGCTCTGATCACACGCAGAGCGACTCTTGACAGACCAGCTAGGCCAAACAGTCCCACTCGGTGAAGAAACTTTCCCTAAAAGCCAATCTAAACCTTCCCATGTCCAACTTTTTATTTGCTCCCTGGGAGCAGAGCCAGACCTCCACCTGGCTCCACTCCCCTGTCAGGGAGTTGCAGAGCACCCCCAGCTCCCTCAGCTGCTCCTGGTGCTCCAGCCCCTTCCCAAGCTCCATTACCCTTCTTTGGATAGCAAGAAGCTGAGCCCTCTGCCCATGCTGAGCAGAGAGAGTATCCAGATAGATCCTGTTGGAAACAGCTTACCAGAGGTTAACAGTCCATGGAACCTCAGTGGAACGTGGAGAGCTCTGTAACAAGTCAAACAGCACAACCCACACTGTTCAGAAATGTGTTGTGCAGCTTTAGATAACCAGGGCAAAAAACTACCCCATGTCTGGTCCCTAAAGACCCCCAAGAAGACATCAAGGTGAAACCAGCTCTGCATCAGTTTGTGTATTTCTGGCTAACATAGCATCTTGAGCCATGCATTCATGTTAAAGTGGAGTTATTCCCTGTGAATCCAGTGCTGGAATATAGTAATGCCTGCTTCTGAATACTACATTGGTGTTAAGGAGTTTTATTCTGGATTTTCGGGGACATTCCTACAGAGCAAATGCATGAGCAACAACATCTTATTAAGGGGTTCCAAAAGGCAGAAGGACAAGCAGTTAATTTGGAAAAAGAACAAACCAGCAAACTAGGAGAGGAATCAAGTTTGAAAGACGTAAAGGGGAAGGCCAGGAAAAGTCTCTTCTAAGTCTTGCTTGTAAGCCTAAAACAGAGCTGACACTAGGCAAGTGTGATGCTTCTATTATGAATTCGGGGCAGATTTGCTGCACACACTCGATCAATGCCTTCCTTTCCATTTCACTGCTCTCTGTGGAGTCATTATCAGCCAATTACACCTTGGAGATGGTTCTCAGGAGAACTGAAAACATACCTTCTTGATAAAGCACTGAAGAGACTGAAAAGATCATCCTTAAAAGAGAAGTTCAACAGTATGTTTCCTAAAAACTGCGGCCATTTAGCAAACTTCCAAAGGGATTAAAAGCCCAGGACTCAGGAAATACGGGCACATGCTCCCTGCAGTATCTGACAGCATCTGGACTGAGATGCCTGAAAACAATCAGTTTTCTTCTGACTCCACATAACTCTCCCCAGGCAGAAAGGATAGGAAGTACCCACTGAAGCGCTGCCAGGTTCAGAAAGTTTATTATTCCTGTGGCTTCCCAAATCTCACAATTAACATAAATCTCTTATTTTCAACCCGACAGCACTTCCAAAGAAACCCATTGGCATTACAATCCACTGCTCTGCTCTGTTGCCTGTTTGTACCAGGAAGGAAATACAGTGCATACAATCAGGCACTACAATTCTCGGGTCTCTAGAGATTCAATTCTTTCAGGGTAACCCATTTTAGATTCAAAATTTCAGCCAGCATAAGACATCTTTAAGATCTTACATCAAGAAACAGTAAACACAGGAAAAGAAGGTTTCCATCTCTTAATTCTCACAAATATAAGCTACTGAGAGACTTATGTCAGGCCTTAATACTATTATACATCTAGAATTAATAACAGACATATGCTCTAATAAAAATTATGCTCTTTTTTATATCTGATTTTTTTTGTTTTTAAAGCTTTAGCCAAACTAGTTCTGGCAGAGTAGATAATAAATCTGAGAAAGCAAAAAGCCAAACATGCAAAGATCTAAATGAGGACAAAAACCGCAATGAGTGTCATCTGGATGTCCACAACCACCTTCCCTTTCTTCTTTAAAAGGAAAGAAAACCAGTGCAATTTCACAGCCTCTCCCAAAATGCAGTAATATATCTGGGCTCCAACAGGTAGAAACTCCTCACAATGTCAAGAATTTTTCACAGAAGGAAACAACAGATCTTTATTTAAAGACTTAAACATGTGTGTGCACACTCACAGAAAAAATCAAAGACAAAAACTGAAGAAGAAAAAAAGGGAAAGAATTAGAAGTCTGGTAAGGAAAATACATCCACCAGCAAGGCACTGACTGCCAAACACCACTGTCATGACTAGAAGTAATTAAAGGCAAGAGATAGAGGAGAAGAGAGAAAGTAAAGCAAAGAGACTGTGCCCACAACTTTGTACATAACACATACAAGATTTCATCCAAGGTGGGCAGTCAGGAGCGGGTCACTGAAAACCATTTCCATGCCCACATTCACCCAGGGCCTCACAGTGCCCACGTCCACACCAGCAACATGCATCATCAGGAGGGAGAAACTTCACACTGAGCTGAACCTCAGACTCCAGCCCTGTCCCAAGGTAGGACTTGCTCTTCTTCTGCAAAATGAAGCAGCAGAACTACCTATAACCAGGAGCTACTTTTACTTTTCAAAATAACTTTTGCTGAAAATCTCTACAGGGCTAAGAGCTTCTGAAGAGCTACAACTAACTGTCAGTCTTTAGTGAAACACTAGGGAAGGGGTTGTAAGTCAGGCTTGATTCTGGGGTTTGTAGCAAGGTTTGATGTGCTAAAGGAAAATAACAAAGCGGGACGTGCAGCAGAGGGGAATCCACAGACACCAAAATGTCTGGCTTACTGCACTGCTGCAGCTCAGGTTTCCAGAAAGCACTGTGCAATTAACAACTGCGAGTTGCATTCATTTTTCACAATACTGTGTTGTATTGGACGTGGGAAAGCGTTTGTAAAGGCAGATCACAGACAAAACGTTATCTCTATTCATGACTAGTGTTACCCTGGGAAACCAGGCAGAGGAGATTCACCTCATGTCTGCCTGTGGCATTAAGTCAAAACTTTCTGAGGTCATTTCATATTATTTTTCCTAAAGATTTCATTCATACAAGACACTCCAGTAAGATCTCTGTGCTCCCCAACAACACAGGATCATAAATGTTTTTTTGAGACTTAGGGGATAGATATGAGAGGACAGAAGCAGTGCCAAGTCTTTCTGTGGTTGTTTTTCAGGTCACTGCCTCTGGATTACACGGGAAAATGCAGATTTCTAGGACACGCTCTGTCAGCACAAACTTTACCCACGCAGCTGCGGAGCTCGCTCATCACCCCCAGCTGTCAGTGGCAGCAGCCCGAGCACTGGGTGTGGGGCCCTGGCCACCCAAACATCTGTGTGACAGCTCAGCTTAGAGACCTGTGCTCTGCAGAGCAGCCTGAGAACAGGCACCGTGTTGGCAGGAAATGTGTGTCTATAAATACTCTCTTTTACACAGGCTGGAGTCTTCCACTAAATGATGACAGAGGGAAACAACTCCCCATCCCTGGACAGTCTGGGTAGCACAGTAAGTGATGTTCCTTGGAGCAGAAGGCCAGTTCTTAGAGCCCAGCTCCCTCCATCCTCACCAAACATTTCTTTTCTCCATTCTACTTCCTCGCTGTAAATAAAAGCCAGAGCATCAAAGCCCAAAAGCACCTAGGTAAACAAACAAATATTGTTTGCCAACAAAAGGCACCTTTGGACACCTCTCAAACTCATCAGGGAGCAGATGAGCCATCCCAGAAGAACTGGCATTCCCAGAGGGCCCCAGCCTGTCTCTGCTCCCTGTGGTGGGACTGGTGAGGATCACTGTTCGCCACCCCCTGCAGTCACGTCTCACTCTGATTTTTAAACAAACAAGTCTACATCCTTGGTTACTAAATCCGAGTTTAAATCCTCTTACTAACCACTCTGCTTCCATTAAGGACTTCACAGAATTACAGAATTGTTCAAGTTGGAAGAGACCTTAAAGCTCATCTCGTTCCACCCCTTGCCGTGGGCAAGGACACCTTCCACTAGCCCAGCTTGCTCCAAGCCCCGTCCAACCTGGCCCTGGACAATTCCAAGGATGGGGCAGCCACAACCAGAAGGTATTTGTCCTGACAAACAGCCCTAATTATCTTTGATGTAACAGAGCTCTGCATCAGAGATTTCCATACCTGTATCCTGGTCCATCTGGAAAATTTAAGAGGGAAAAACATCATAATAACTGGCCACTTGCCCAGGCTTCCCAGCCTCCCCGTTCACTAAGCTCCCGGAGCCACGGAATCCCAGAGGTGCCACCCGCACACCACCCTCCCCTCGGTGTCCCAGCGGGAGGGTTCCGGGCAGGACCCCCTTCCCACAGCCTCCTCAAAGCCGGCAGTACCCCGTACCCGCCCGGTGACCCTCACCCCCGCCCCGGAGAGCTCTATCCGGACGCAGAGAGGACCCTGCAGCCGGCGGGGGAAGGAACAGCGGCCGGCGGGGCACGGGAGGGAGGCCAGCGGCCTGGCCTGGCCTGCCCCCCGGCCGCCACGGCCCCGCCCGGCCCGCGGGCCCTCCCGGGCTTTGGCAACGATCTTGCCAGGAGGGCAGCGCGAGGGGCCCGGGGAGCGCCACTCACGCTTGTACTCGGCCATGAGCCGCTTCAGCGCCGTCCCCGCCATGGCGCGGCCCCGCCGCCGCTTCCGGGTGCGCGGCCAGAGCGGCCGCCGGCTGGCAGGGGGTGGAGGGCGGCGCTCTAGCCCGCCGGCTTCTCCTCTATGGTAGCGCCCAGTCCTCCGACCGGCACCACGCGCGGTAGGAACGCACCGGGAATTCGCTGTGGGAAACGACGGGAACGCGGCGGTGGGAGGACAGAGGAGAATACGCAAAATGCCCCACGGAGCGGGAGTTGTGCGGGTTTGTAGCTGGGCACACCCTTCGGATTCCCTGGAGCAGCCCGCACGCCGCCTTTCCCGCAGGGATGGGCCGCAGAGAGAGCGAGGCAGGAGCCCCAGGCCCAAACTGGGTTTGCTGTGGGCAACACCAAAGCGCGGCACGTGGATGTGTAAATCCGGGAACACACAGCGGGATCCGCGGGATATCCCACCCCATTGAGGACTTCACGGAATTCCAGAATTGCTCCCGTAGGAGGAGATCTTAAAGCTCATCTCGTTCCACCCCTTGCCATGGACGGGGACACCTTCCACTAGCCCAGCTTGCTCCAAGCCCCGTCCAACCTGGCCCGGGCTCACCGAGAACATGCAAAAGAAAACAGGGGCCTTTCCTGCGAGATTTCAGCAAGCAGAAGCATATCTAATGCGAACAAATGGAAAGAGAAAAGGCTGATTATGATTCCATGGGGCAGCAGGACAACCTGAGTTAAAATTCCTCTGGAACAGGCTTCATGGACGCCAAACCACCACACAAATCATTAAACCTCAGCAAGGTTGGAGAGGCAGGAGAGCAGTTTATTATTATTATTATTATTATTTTGAAGACACCTAAATGTCTCTCCTCACTTAATAGCTCTTCTGCACAGTTTGGTGACATTAAAAGGCATTTTCCCCCCCTCATTTACCAAGTTTATCTACCAAAAAGAAGTACTAAAAAGAAAGCTGAGGCCACAGACTTCCAGTACCCACAGAGAAAGAGCTGAAGTTAAAGGAGCAGGATGAAGGGACAGATGCTGCCCAGCCCTCAGCAAACAGCTGGAATTTCAGTGATGGGATTTTTATAAGCTTGTACAACAAAAAAACCCACAGCTACTCTATCACAAGCATAAGTTTTTGAGCCAGCTGCCCTGCTACCTCCAATTCTGCAATAGTGCAGGACAAAAAAAAATCCCATTTCTGCATTAAAAAAGTATATTTTGGACAACTTTATCATAATATGAAAAAAGACATATAAACCTGAAGTATTTAAACCCTATCCTAAGCACTGTATCGTGTTCCAGCCCCATGTCAAGGACATGATGCTGCCCAAGGGATTGACTGAATTTGCAACACAAGCTAAACACTTAAAACCTGTATCTCTGTTCCTTCTCTCAGACACATCTTAAAAGGAAACTTTTATGCTCACAACTGGCATGAAAATACACTGAATTATTTACATCATTTGAGTTAAAACAGAGGGGCAAGACCAACTAGAGCCAGGAATGAACACTCCATGTCCCAACACATGGATGAATGCTTAGGGCACAGGGCTAAAGAAGAAAAGAAGATAATACAAACAGTACGTTTTTTAAAAAGGCTAACAACAGAGAGACAACTTAATCTCAACTTAAAATGGTTCGATTCAGACACAGCTCAATCCCTGCAGATACAGTTTTGACTTGTGCAAGCAGAATGTCAAAGACAACAAGCAACTTTGGTAAATATCCTCTGAAGTTTCAAAGAACCCTGTGGGACTGGCATGTTCATTGGTTCACTAATAAAACAGCAAATCCAAGGACAGGCGAGAGAGTGAGGTGTGACGAGCATCCTTAAACTGTTCTCCAAAAGATGCTGTGTCTTAGCACCCTCCACCTGGCTGCTGCTGGTACACTTCAATCTTCATCTTCCATCTCTAGCTGTGGGAGTAACACAGGAATTATTTTAACGTTTTAAAAATACAGAAATTAAAAGTAATACAGAAAACTTGAAAGACACATGGTGACAAAAGCACTTGGCTCTCTGCTCATAGAGCCATAGAGTACTTCAGGAATAACTTCAATTAACTAACACATGAAACACTTTCCATCAGTCACCCTGAACAAATTTGTTAGAACATGCTAAACTCACAGCAACTATTTTGGGATCATTTTAATTTCCAAGTCCCTTTGATCATCACTCAGACATCTGAATATCTGTGTAGCAATTTGCAGTAAGAGTGTTTTTCATACCTGTGCAGGTGTGTCTGCTTTTTAATTGGTTGTCCATCAAACAGGAACATAACCTGCCTCATTGACAAGCCTTGCAAGTTCAAAGTTATTAATATGAGAAACCACACTTGTGTTTCTGAATCCAAACTATGTATTCATGGATTTACTGTCAGAGCACATGTTAACAAAATTAACACTCAAAAGATGAGGGGGATGGCAGAAGATAGATTTAAATTAGGTAATAGGACGAAATTCTTCCCTGTGAGGGAGGTGAGGCCCTGGCACAGGTTGCCCAGGGAAGCTGTGGCTGCCCCATCCCTGGAAGTGTCCAAGGCCAGGTTGGACGGGGCTTGGAGCAACCTGGGCTAGCAAAAGGTGGCCCTGCCCATGGCAGGGGGTGGAACAAGATGGGCTTTAAATTCTGTTCTAACTCCAAGCCATTCTGTGATTCTATGATTAAGATTTAACTATCAGGACACTGAGGGTATTTGTCTTGCTGTCTACACTGAGGAAGGTCAAATGCTGGTAACTTTATGTTGCCCTTAAAACCTGAGTTGCCACACGACTGAATCCTGTTCTGACAACGTTTAATCACATGAGGAAGTCTTTATTCCCTGCATCAGGGATTGAGGACCTTGCTCTGCCCTCTAAAATCCTTCCAAATCTGTGTGATTCACACTTCTGTCACACTGAGGAATGCTCCCTGTACCTCTCCAAAAACCCAGAGAGGCGTCAGGGTACAGCAGGCACAGAGCAGGGCAGAGTGTAAAGTTTGAATAAGCAAGAAAGGATCCTGAAAGTAACAGACAAGGGGAAACACCAGCAAACAAAATCCAACTCCGTTTCCAAAGCCGTTCAGATGCCCACCCTCTGCTCTGCATAAAGCAAAGGCATCGGGAGCTCCAGGCTCAGGAGCTGAGCTGTGGGGATACATCCTTCTCCTGTTCAGTTCAGGATGGCACTGAGGAACAGCCTGTGACACAGAGCAGCCAGTGAACACCTGTGGAACACAGCGGTCTCAACTGTGCAATAGGCAGCAGGAGACACAGGAAGAGAGAAGGAAAAAAATCCAGAAGGAAGCTGTGGCACAGAGAATTTATTTTGTGCCGTTTTCCAAACAGAAAATGCACTCCAAGTTGATGAAGTTTTTGGAGATGACAGGACTAAGAGTTAGTGAATTGTGTCAGAGCCAGGATCGGAACTGGAGGAATTTTGGTAACTGTCACGGGACATTAGGGAGCACCTGAGGAGAAGAGGCACCTTCCATGCACGGATGAGAAGAACTCCACACCGAGGAGCTGCCAGCATCCCCGCTCCTCACTCTCCCCCACATCTGGATACCCTCGCCCTGCCCACAAGCGTGTTCTGCGAGCCGGGCAGAGAAGCAGGAGGGTTCCACCAGCACGGGGATGCTTCCCCGGGGAGAGCGGGGGCGGCCGGGCTGGCGGGAGCCCCCCGGGGCCGCGGGAGCCCCCGGGCCGTGCCCGCGCCTACCTGTGGGCAGCAGTACCCCTTCCTGAGCTTGCTCAGCGGGCTGTGCCGCTTTATCCTGAGCTGCACCACGGAGCCGTCCTGTCCGGCAGCTTTCAGGTCGATGTGCTCGTTCTCCGCTTTCCCGCCTTCCTGGACGGAGAGCCGCAGGATGCGGCGGCTCAGAGCCGGCTGAGCCGCGGGGTCCCGCTCGGGCCGGACACCGCCCGCCCCGTCCTCGGCCGGCCCCGCTCCTGCTCCCCCCGGCCGGGACGCCTCGGCGGCCTCGCTCCGCGGGCGGGGCGGGGCCGCACCGCAGCCGCGTCCCGGGACACGGAGGGGCGGCCGCCGCTCCCCTCCCTCCCCTCCTCCCTCCGGCTCCTCCCGCTCCTCTCCCGCCTCACTTTGGGCTTCTCCTCCGACGTGGCCGGGGCTCACCGGGGCCCGCGCTGCGGGGCGCGGCCGGCGGCCAAGGGGGCGCTGGGCCGCACGGGGGCGCTGTGCGCCGGCGCGGGAGCGGCGTGAGGGGGGCGCCCGGGACAGCCCTGGACAGCCCAGGACAGCCCCTGGACAGCCCTGGACAGTCCTGGATAGCCCCTGGACAGCCCAGGACAGCCCTGGATAGCCCCTAGACAGCCCCTGGACAGCCCAGGACAGCCCCTGGACAGCCCTGGACAGTCCTGGATAGCCCCTGGACAGCCCAGGACAGCCCTGGATAGCCCCTAGACAGCCCCTGGACAGCCCAGGACAGCCCCTGGACAGCCCTGGACAGTCCTGGATAGCCCCTGGACAGCCCAGGACAGCCCTGGATAGCCCCTAGACAGCCCCTGGACAGCCCCTGGACAGCCCCAGGACAGCCCCTGGACAGCCCCTGGACAGCCCAGGACAGCCCCAGGACAGTCCCTGAACAGCCCCAGGACAGCCCTGGACAGCCCTAGACAGCCCCTGGACAGCCCAGGACAGCCCTGGATAGCCCCTGGACAGCCCCTGGACAGCCCTGGACAGCCCCTGGACAGCCCCTGGACAGCCCCTGGACAGCCCAGGACAGCCCTGGACAGCCCCTGGACAGCCCGGGACAGCCCAGGACAGCCCTAGACAGCCCCTGGACAGCCCAGGACAGCCCCTGGACACCCCGGAACAGCCTCCGGACACCCCGGGAGCCCTGTCTGAGCACCCCCGAGACACCCCGGAACAGCCGATGCTGGGGTGTTCAGATCCCCTGAAGGGGAGAAGAGGCAAGTTTGCCTCAATCCACAGTTGCGGAAAGAATTCGATTCTAAACATACCCGAAAGCAAAATTAAAACACAAACGAGGTTAAATGTTGGGATCCAAAGTGATATTTCAGCTTTTTTGCCCTTTAAAAATTTTTTTTAACTTTATTCTTCCATAAAAGAGAAAAGAAAGAAGATTGAAAAGTGGGAAAATGCCAAGAATAATGACGTGAAGCACAGGAAAGGGGTTACCGCCACCATGGGTCCAGCGCTGGCTTACAGGGTGCAAGGGGTCTTTCCCCGGCAGAGTCCCTCCGACAGCGGCCCAGCGAGGGAGCAGAGCCAGGCAGCAGCACCAGCGCTGTGGGAAGGCACGAGCAGCCTCACAGGAGCAGCCGGGCAGCCGCGGGCAGCACACACAGCGAAGACTCCCACACTCAGTGGATTTAGCAGCTGCAGCTTCTGTGGCAGGCTAGGCACTTCATGATAGGGTTTTGAGAGTGGCAACGTCATGCCCACCTCAAAGCAACAGCTCGTCCGTGGGCAGATTCATCTTTGCTGCCTTCAAGTTCATTGGCTGCTCGTTGGAATCCAGGTGAAGTTCACCTGACCTATCAAAAAATTTATTGCTTGCTTTTCTCACGTATCAAAGCTTTGCTGCTTGGTCTCCCGATGTATCAACTGCAAGCTCTCTTCGTCACTTCGAACAGGGTTTATTTTCCAAAATAAAGCAGGAACTAAAGTTTTTGTTAGAGGCAGTTTAAAACTTTAATTTTCAAACTTCAATCTTCGAAGAGGCAATGAAGACACATTCCTTACTCTTTACTCGTTCACTACATGGGGCCAGGTGAGAGGAGGCAGCGGGGCAGGAGGTTGGTGCTGCCGGAGGTGCCCCTGAGGGTAGGAGTGGAAAGGGCTCCGGACTTCTTCAGAGGAAACCCCCTAAATATGAGGTCCATCCCGCCTGAGTCCACTTCTCTCACAGGCAGCGCTTTCAGCTGGTGGCTGTGCCAGGGCTGCCTCCTCCAGCCTGGAGGGCCTCCTTGGGGTTGAAGACTTTCCCAGCACAGCGGTGTTGTGGGGCCAGGAGAGAGGAGGTTCTGCCCCAAACCTCCATCTCAGCCTGTCCTCACCCTGGCCGTGAGGAAAGCAGAAACTGGTCCCTTCAGAATATGCTCCAAGTCTCAAGGGATTTTCCCTTTTCCATTCCCTTTCCTGGCTGCACCCCCTCAGAGATGAGCAAAGTGGCACAGAAGCAACCAAGAATGGCCCCTCTCTTCCACTTCCAACATCCACATTCCTCCACCTCTACCAGTTCTTCAGCCATATTGATACTATTAAAGTATCAAATAGCACATCCTGTGAGCTCCAAGAAACATGAACGGTGGCTCTACAAAACCGCACGGCCTTAGATCATCTGCTTGCAAGCCAAAGAAAAATGTGTGCTATTATAGGACAGGAACGTTGACCTTACATCAGTGATGGGTTTGAAATCCAACAGTCGGGAATCACCTCAGTAGAAAGAGCAGTAGAAGGGTGGCAGAAAGAAGAAAATTCTTCTTGGTGGGAGTGGCTTACCATGGCTGCCAAATTGGAGACTGCTATGAAATGCATTTGTGGCAGTCACCGTGTCATGGTTTGGCTAAAAGCCAGACACCCACGAGAATCGTAACGAAGGGCTCATGAGTTGAGATAAGGATTAGGAGAAAAACACCTTAAGGGCAAAACAGGTTCAAAACTTAAACGGTATAAAGAAAATTTATTATTAACAGAGTCAGAGGAGGATAATGAGGAATAAAATAAGCCTTTTGAACACCTTTTTCTGCCCAGTCCCTCCCTCCTTCCCACCAACAGTGCAGAGAGACAGGACACGAGAGTTTTGGTCAGTTTCTCACTCGAAAAATCTTTCTTCAGTTCGCTTAGGAAAAGGAGTTTCTTTTTCTGCTGTGCTGTGGGGTCCTTCCCACGGGAGACAGTTCTCTGTGACCTTTTCTAGCGTGGCTCTAATTTTCACAAACACCAGTCCCACCCGACCTGCTGTAACGGGAGTCCCTCCCGTGGGCAAAGCAGTCTTCCCGAAACTGCATAGCGTGGGTCATTTAGTTCATGGGGCGGAGTCTTTTAAGGACAAGCTGTTCTGGTTTTGAAGCAAAAGCTCTCTTTCTCTATCTCTGGAAGCAAGGGTCTTCTCTCTCTGCTCGAATTTCCCACTGGATTACAGCTTTTTAGCATCCACCCGCTCCGGTGTGAGCACGTTTTATCACGGGCGGTGAGTGGATCTCTGCATCCCCCCGTGCACTTCATGGATTATAGGGAAACAATTTGTTGTATTATAGTCCTCACCAGCTTGCAGAGAGATCTCGACTCTGACACCTGGAACACCTCCCCCCACTCTTCCTTTGCACTGACCTTGGTGTTGCTATGTTGGTTTTCTCCATGTGTCCTCACTTTCTCCTTTTCTCTGACTAAGAAGAAAAAAACTGCTGCTCCCAAGTACCACTGTCAACAAATTCCACCAGTTCAAGGATTTCTGTAGGATTTTGCAGCGCTGAGAAGTTGATCTCATCTGGATTCTGTGCTGGGGAATTGCTCACCATGTTTTCGTCGCTGGCCACGTTGTCCCCGCCGCACCGCACGGGCGCCGGCTCCATTCAGCGCCTCTCTATATGCGGAGCGCCGAGAAAGAGAAACCGCTGCCGCCGCCTCTGCCCTTCTGCTCGCAGCAGCAGCTGAAAGTGGCTAAGCAGGCAGAGTTCACTGCGAGCTGTCCCGAGATGGCGCCGGCCGCACGGTGCCGGCCGCTGGCCGCTCCCGGCCCCGGGAGGGCCCTGGCCCACGCGCCTCCCCCCCCCTCCGAAGAAGAAGGACTGCGTGCGTTCTTGTCCTTCTTCAATATGTCATCACAGAGGTGTTACCAACGTCTCTAATTAGGCCAGCAACATGTCCATCGTCAGAGCCTTCAGGGATTGGCTCTGCTGGACAGAGTAGAAGCTTCGAGCAGCTTCTCTCTCAGAAGCTGCCTCTGGGGCTTCCCCCCGCCCATCAAAAAAAAACCCCAGACTGTTTTAAACTAACACACACCTTAATCATTGTATTGTGTGTACTCGCTTGTATTCAATGTTACGGCTGTTGTAACACTGTGCTGGAAAATGAAGTATGGAGACTTGTCTAAAGGAGAGTCCCAAGAAAAGGGGGGACTTGATAAATAAGACAGAGAACAGAAATTTTCAGGTCCCCTGAAGTTGCTGAATAGAGCTCTAAAACTAGCAAAAAAGATAAAAGGATGTAAAGGTATGCACAAAGGAGGATAAACGTAGCTGGAACCAGTGGAGAAACAGATAAAGAGGACTACAGAGGGTTTTTTTCAAGTCAGGTAACAAAAAGCAGCAGTGCATGCCCAAAGAAAAAGTTCAAAGAAAGGTCACCTGTAATATTGAAGCACTCGGTGAATGTGACCACCAGACACCCCTTATGACGACCTCCAGGACCAAAAAAGGACTTCCAGGAGAAGGCAAATGCATGGAAATTAGTTCTAGGAAAGTGGTGTTTGTGTATTAGCTGGGAGGCACATTGTGATGGATAGGTGTGATCGGGACGGAATAACAACGGACCCTGTTACGAAGTTTCACCACAGACGTCAGATTAAAGGAGATATTATTCCATGTGTCCGGCGCTAATAAAGAATGCCTGCTTTCTAATGCTTCAAATGAATGAAAAAGTTTATTTACAGCTAATTCCACTATCAGTATCCTACTCTCTACCTAAGTTCCTATGACTATATGCTTTCCCTCCCACAGTTCCCACTCTCCTCAGTCTTGCGGTGACAAGCAAGCAGGCAGAAGAAACCAGGCGAAGCCCTCGGTGGCATCCGGGCTTTCAGCTCACACGGGCCATGGAGGCTGCCCATCAGGGGGGAGCACGGCGGGGCGGCGCCCGTTGTCCCCTCCGCCCAGCGCTTCACGTTCGCTCCGCGGCCACCTGCTCTCCTCCTGCCCGTTTCTGTCCAGCTCCTCCAGCTCTCTCCGGGCACGCTGGCGGGGCACAGGGCTCGGCGGCCGGTCCCCATCAGCCAATCTTCGGCGCCGGCCACCTCCAGCAGCTGCCTCCTCCTGCTGCTCCTGCTGCTGCCGCTGCCGCCACCGCGCCACGAAGGGATGGAGGCGGCGGCGGTGGCGACGCGGGGCCAGCCCGGCACGGTTGTCCTGCCCCTGCAGCAGGCGGATGGCCCCAATGGGCTCTTGGCAGATGGGGCAGGTGGCAGCGGCGTCGGGGGCAGCCCGGGGCTGGATGCAGGCGTGGCAGAACACGTGTCCGCAGGGCTCCACGGCAGCGGGGCTGCGGAGGGGATCCACGCAGATGCGGCAGATCCTGACGGCTCGCGGCGCTGCTGGCTCTTGCCTGGCCTCCTCCATTGCTGCTCCCGGACCTGACTCCTCTCAGCTGCTGGCAGGACTCGAAGGCTTGGCTTCCACTGGTGGCACTCAGGTGTTCCTCGGCCTCTCGTGGGACTCACAAGCTCCTCGGTCACTGGCAGCACCCAGAGGCTCCTTGGTCGCTGGCAGCACTGAGAAGCTCCTCAGACTCCGCCAGCGCTCGGGCTCCTCACACACAGGCAGCGCTCGGAAGCTCCTCGGCTGCCAGCGTGTCCCAGGCTGAGTGCTGTGGCACTGCCCAGCGCTGGTGTCCATAGTTACCTACCCACTGCAAGTGATGGCACAGTGATCATGACTGGTGACATCACAGGGCTCTAAGGGGCACACCCAGGAGCTCCCCCATGCACAGAGACGGACCCTGTGGCACAAAGCCGACCTGGCCGTGGGCTCAGTGCTCACCCAGCTGCCTTCCAGGCGGTCTCTGCTGGGGTGGGGCTGTGCCAGTCACACTCGGCAGGACCTGCTCTGCAGAGCTGCTTTCCATGGTGTGTCCTGGTGCCTGGGGCTGCACCTCGCCAGGGGCAGGACCCTGCATAGCCCTTGGTTGGACTTCAGGAGGTTCCATCAGCCCATTTCTCCCGGTTGTTGAGGTCCTTGTGGGCGCAGAGTCATCCTCTGGTGTCTCTGCAGCTCCTCCCACTGTAGGAAATTCAGCAAACTTGCTGAGGGTGCCCTGGGCCCCATTATTCAGGCCACTATCAAGAAGGAAGGCCCAGTACCGGTGCCTGGGCTACTCTTGTCAGAGACTGAAATATTATAGTTTATGGCTTAAACATTTGCATGAAGGGCTTTAAAAACTGTATTACAAAAGCTGCAGAGAAGACTACCATGCCCTGAATGGGGCTCTGAGAGGCCCATCACCACTCAGGGCTGGAGACATTCACAAAGCACAAGCTTAACACCTCCAAGGTGGAGAGCACAGCCCCAGGCCTATCAGCTGCCAGGCTGGCCCAGACCCTGCACCAAAGGGTGGAGGGAGAGAGGCTTTGGATGCGTGTTGGCAAAGCCTCTGGGCAGAGGCGCAGTGACTGCCCGTCCTCCACTGCGCAGAGGAGCCCAGCTGAGGGGCCCCTTCAGCCGGGGAAAAGCCGCAGCCGTGGGAAGGACAGCAGGGGGGCTGTCATGGCCCATCCAAGGCCCCCCAAAGGGGCCCTCAGACCCTACACCAGAGATGATGCAACAAATCCACAGTGTTGGGAGGGACAGTGTCAAACTGGCCCCTGCACGGGAGCCACGTGGGCATTCCCACCTGGCCCAAAGTGGGCATTAATCCCTGGGATTCTGTACTCTCCGGCGTGTGGCAGCGTGGTGCAGCGTGGCGCAGTGTGGCGTGGCACGGCGGCAGGGGACCCTCAGCACCAAGGAGACCAGATGGAAGGGAGCTACGAGACGTCATTGGGACTCTTGGAAGAGCGATACGCTCCCTAACCCTGTCACCTCTCTCCCTGTCCCCCTCCCCCTTTTACTATTAAATAAAATACATCCATTGTTTGGCGCCAACATCTAACCTCGTTTGGTTTTAATCTCAATTTTGGATATATTTTGAACCTTTCAAGTTCTTTCCGGTTTATACACAGAGACATAATTTTTCTTTGCTCTTCTGGGTCTAGACTGGATCGTAACAACACTGCTGATGATCGGCCTCCACCTCAGCTTCACGCTGCTGATCAACACCCTCTACTTAAAAACCCGGAGTACCAACAGTTAAAATCACTTCCTCACAGGGCAGAGCCTATTTGCAAAGTTCCACCTTCCCCAAGCCTCCTGCTTTCTCTGAGCTCATGAGAAATGTCTGGGTGATCATTTATCAGCCCGAGTGAGCATTTTCCCCTTCAAATACAGCAGCTTTGGAGTACAACATAGAATCTGTTCAGTTGTTTGCCTCTTCCTCCACTTTTCCTGAAAATACCATTGTAGCACTCCACACCGAAACCACTGCAAGACCCTGAGGTTGTTTGGCAGAGACTCTCCAGCACCAGGCACCTCCAGGGCCCTGCTGCTGCTGCCGCCATCCCTGCCACCACAGCCCCGCTGTGCAGGGAATGGAAGGGGCTGTGATGACAACGGGCCACCCCAGCACAGTTATCCACCTGCAGCCTGTGGTCACAGCTCCGTCTGTCCCAGGGATTTCACCTCTCAGTGTGTTGGCTCTTTGTCCCACCTTTCCTATCACACGGTTGGTATTGGCCCAGTGTCAGCTTTTTGTGGCCTTTCTGTGCAGGGCTGTTGAAGTCTTCTGTGGCTCAGAGCCGAGCTCCCTGTTACATCTCATTAACCCCTTCTTTCCAAGTTCCCTTGTGCACCCTCCTAGTGCCCATTGCAGGTGCTGGGGCACTGTCCCACTCCTCAGCTCTGGTGTTCCCATCGCTATCTGCTCCCCCACCCCAGTCAGGACAGCTTTCCATCCTGGCAGCCTTGCAAAGGACGAGTTAATCCTCCTGAAGTGACTCCTTAGGTGCCAGGCTCCGCTCTTGGTTACGCTGCAGATGCTTCTTCCCAGACCTGAGCAGGCACCTTGGCCACACAAGGACACAGCTTCACCTCAGTGCCATGGCCCAGCCAAGGCAAAGGGTTGATCAGCTTGGCAGTGCATCAGCCACCCGATCCCTGCACACAGCAACCTTCACAGGAGGAATTAGAAACATCAGGAGTAGCTCCATCCCAGGCTATGGGAGGCAGCCCCTGGGATGAGGATGCCGGAGCCCAGGATGAGCTCAGGATGAGAGCAGAGGACACGGTGCCTGTGCCCTGGGACACTGGGTGCTGCCCTGGCAGCATGGCATGGCCTCTGCTTGTCCCCAGGGCACGGCCACGTTCCATGCAGCAGGTCCATCCCAGCAGCTCTGTCTGCTGCCCTGGCTCAGCAGAGGAGGACAGAGCCAGTCACAAGTGGGGTACCAGGAAGTGGAACTTGCTTGCAGGGGTCCCCCATCCCTGGTGGGTTTGGAGGCACCACCCCTTAGTGCTGGGAGCGGGGCCAGTGGAAGCACTCAGGGAACCCAAAATGGTTATACTGGTCCCAGTCCCAGGGCAGGATGGGGCCCGGAGCCTGGTGCAGCCCAGCAGGGGAAAGGCAGCTCCAAAGGCTTTAGCGCCAGCTGTCCCTGGCCATTGCTGGCTCTCAAACAAAGCCCCCACAGCTTCCCCCGTACCTTTGGTTGGCCCACTTTGGGCCAGTGCACACAGGAAAGCCCAGGGCACAACCGGGACCCTCATCAGCACTTTCCCTTCTCTTTACAAGGCTCCACAGTTCATCTTCAAGCACAAGGAGATTCAAGCCAAACGGGGATGGATCCCTGAATCATCATCTCCCTGCCGTGCACATGCGGAGACGCCGCTGGCAGCGCCAGAACGCAGCCCCTGCCCGGACAGCCCGGCTGCCTCGGACAGAAGGTGGAGAGCAGCCACCACGAGAGCTTGGCAGAGTCCATCCCTTTGTTCCTCCCACCCGAGTCTCTTCTGGCAGCTGTCAGAGACAGTCTGAATTAAAAGCCACCTGCAAGTCCTGCCCTTGGAGCGTCCTGGCAGCAGCCAGGGCCTGGCACGGTGCAGCCCGGGCAGCGGCAGCAGCGAGGGCTCCCGGCCACCTCAGCTCCTCAGGTGCAGCTGGAGCAGCTTGTGCAGAGCTCCACGGGCCCGGCCGTGCAGAGGGAGGGTTTTATCTGAGCCCACGGCAGCCTGGGGAGCCTCCCCTCCTGGCAGGAGCCACAGGCAGCTTTCCTCAGCCCAGACCCTCCCAGTCCCTGCACAGGGGCCTGCGGGGGCCCCACAGCCAGCCCTGGGCGGGCACCGGACCCTGCCAGAGCAGGCAGCTCCATCCTCCTTCCCCACCCCAGCTCCCTCCCAGCTCCGTCTGAGCCCCCAGGCCACCCCAGTACATGAGGGCTCTCTCCTAGAGGTGCCAGGGCACAACAGGCCAGAAGCTCTTGCCAGGACACCCAGCTCCTTCCTTAGAGAGCAGCCTAACTTCCAGCCCAAGCTCTTCCTTACACCTGAACATCTCTGGGAACAGACTCCTCCTTTCAAGCCCAGCAAGAGCCCAAGGCAGCCTTGCCTCTGCCTCCCTCAGCTACCCCGTGATGAGTCAGAGCCATGTAACAGTGACAACTCCATCAGCCACCACTGCCAATCTGTGCCTGCAGTGGAAGCAGAATTAAACTCTTTCAGACCAGAACAGTAATTGAATCAGTTTAATATACAGTCAGCATATTGTAAATGCACTTGAAACTTACAGTATTGCTAACAGACGTGGCCATTGAGCCCAAGACCACCTTTCTAGAAAGGCACAGAGAGGTAGGAGAGTTGGGGCATTTCCCCAAATTAGTTGCAAGTGAGAAGGTGCACATAAGACCTTCCTCCTGGAAGCACCAGATCACCAGAAACTTGTGCTCATTGAGAGGACTGCTAATGTGCTGGGGTAAGTGCAGGCACCTGGAGTGATAGCCAAAGCCTCCTGCTGACCCATGCATCAGGAAACTCTTGCTGGCTTTTGCATATACGAAAAGAAAAAAAAAAAGGGGGGGGGGGGGGCAGAAGAGCCTAGCTCTATGTGCATGAAGTGTTCTTGGTGAGGCAGGGGTGAGGGAGATGTGTGATGTTGCTTTCACGCTTGGCTGAGACAAGGACTCTTACGTGCATTGCTTTGGACCACAACCACCCCAGGGGTGAGTGAGAAGAAATGTGCCATCCTCCAGTATTGCTGCCATGGTTTCTTGCACCAGCGGGGCAAGAGCAAAGCTCTGGCCAAACCAAGCATCTGGAGTGGGGACAATGGTGTCACCAAGCATTTGGCTCATCCTCTGTGGTAGATGAAGTGGCACCATGGTGGTGGGGGGAAGCCTGGAGACTTTTGGCTCTGCAGAAGGCACTGTTCACCAGGGCGGGCGGGTGGGTGGGTCTGTGTTACAGTGTGGGGATTACTGCAACACGAGAGAAGTGGCAGGTCTGGAGATGCTAATTCTCAAATTTTGCATAAGGGTTCTCTTCTTTGAACAAGCCTAGAAGAGAGGAGAGATTTGTTCAGACAGAAGCTCCTACACTGGTCAAGAAAATCAGTCCTTGGAAACAACTCTTTGTCATTTGAGCATTCTCCAGCCTCCTGGCTGCAGTACTCCCAAAACACCTCCTCTTACCTGAGCTGTGCCCACGGTCAGCACTGTTTCCCTCTCCCCTTCTGCACAAGAGGAGACATCTATTGAGAAGCTTGACCTGATGGCAAACTCCTCTCCCAGGCAGTCCATGTACAGTGCAGGTAAAGCAGCCTGGCTAATCTTGCAGAGCACTCCCTCCGCACACCCCTTCTGTCAGATTGGACGTGCTAGCAGAGAGCCCAGACCCAAATTAAATTAAAACTGTTCTTAGACTTGCTTCTCTGCTCCTGCATCGAGACTGGGAGACAGCAAGGCAGGGTGTGAGGCTGACTTCTGGACTAGCAACAAGCCATGTGTCATACTGTTTGCTGCTTTCCCAGCCCAACAGTTCTGAAGAACAGCCAGAAAGGACAAGGGTTGCAAACTCTGGGGTCAGGCTGCAGCAAGACAGAACCCTGACATGGCAAAACAGTCCCAGAGCACAGCTCTTCCACAGGCAGGTGCTTCCCCCACCAAGAGCTCCTTCAGGCACAGCTTTGCCTGCTCTTTCTTCCCCAGAGAAGCCAACCCATCCAGAGCCCCTGGGATCTCCTGCCTACCCTGGACCTGCAGCAGGCAGCAGCTGCAGACAGAGGAAAAGGACTCTAGCTTTCCCTACAGCTCCCCCAACGCCAGAGACCACCAAGTGCAGCATGCATGAGCCCAACTGCTCCACAGTCAGACACTGGCAGAGCCCCCGGCAGCCCCAATGGGCAGGCTGGAGGGACCTTCCCCTGCACAGAGCAACTGGCTGTTCCCTGCTTCCTTCCAAGCTGATGTTCCCCTCAGGTAGGTCCAGACCTGGCCCAGGTCCATGGGACTCACCTGAGGGACAGTCCAGCCCCAGGAGGGAGGCTGTGCACTCCCGTCCCCAGGGGACTGAGACACCTCCTGGGGAACCGCTGCCAGCACAGAGGACCAGTGGGATTGGGAGTGGGGTGGGACTGGTGCCTGCTCTGTGCTCCTGCTCTGTGGGCATTCTGATTCCTACCTGGCCCCACACCTCAGGCTGCTGGCTCCCCAGCCACTCGCTCACCACAGGGCTACTGGAGGGCTGTACCTGAAGGGTAACAGCATTATGGTGGTGCTGTCTGCCAGCTTCTGCTTCTCCCTTCCAGTCAAGCTCCATCAGCTTCTCCCACATGCCAAGCTTGGAGGACACAGGTTCTTGGGAACATTATACACTTTGTCTTCCCTGCTCAGGAAGAACAGCCCTTGTGTGGCCTCAACCACCAGCATCTCTACACTTGCTCTCAGAGAGCAATTCACTGAGCCAAGAGAAGCAGAGACCATATTTTCCCTGCTGGCCAGGTCCCACCTACAGCTGTAACCACAGCAAGGAGCACAGTTACTGAGGCTGCTTCATCTAAAGCTTAGTTTGAATCACTCATGTCAGCACTGTACCGTATTTTCTTCGGATTTCATCATGCCGTGATTTCATCTCTGCTCTCCTGCACGAAGCAAACAGAAAAGCCATGAGTCAGTAACTGGCGTACAAAACCAAACAAAAAGCACCACAGCTCCTTGCTTAATCCCAACCAAGGGAGCTCCAGGCTGGCAGGTTTGCCCAGCCTCCCACCTCCTGGGGGCACCGGGGACCACCAGAGCCCACACACGTCAGCAGCCCTCAGGGAGTTGCATACACAACACTTGTGATGCTACACCCACGAGTCGCCACAGCATGACATCCTCATGAGGCTTGTGTGTGAGCTAGGGCTGAAGCAGCCACTGACTGCATGTGCTGAGCCCCATGTGCCTCCTGGCATCATGTTTGACAGCACAGACAGGAGCCAAATCATTCTGCAGCCTGAGGGCCTGTGGTTCAAACTCACCTCTCCTCCTGCCGCACCCGCCTCTTCTCCCGCTCCCTGGCTGCTCTCTCGTCATCCTTGTCTGGCCTGGCAGACAGAAAAGTCCCTTAAAGCACTCAGTTCTGCAGCAGCATGTGGCTGCATCTGAGCTGCTCCACACAATCAGGGGACCTGCCCAATACTTGCCTTTTGCTCTTTTTCTTACAACAGCAGCAGCAGCAGCAGACCCCCAACATGATCAGGAGTGCTCCTCCCACCACGGACATTGCAATGATCAGGGCTTCAAAGTTCACTAAAGGATTTGATGAAACACATTTAGCACACACAGACACAGCTGCCTGGAGTTACAATACAGCATCATAGGATCACAGAATCATTAAAGGTGGGAAAGCACTCTAGGATCATCAAGTCCAGTTGTTCCCCCAGCACTGCCAGGTCCTCCAGTAAACCACGTCCCCAAATGCGACAGCTGCAAGTTTTTTGAACACTTCCAGGGATGGCGACTCCACCACTGCCCTGGGCAGCCTGCTCCACTGTCTGACCACCCTCTGAGTGAAGAAATTTTTCCTTAATATCCAACCTAAACCTCCCCTGGTGCAACTTGAGGCCGTTTCCTCTTGTCCTATTTATGAACATACAACCACTGTCACCAGCAGCTTCAGTCACTGGGCTGGAGACGTGTAACCACCTGGGAAAGCAAACTGACATTTTTAGCTGTAGATATACTAAGTGTTGTACCCACAAATACACACCAGCTGAGTGTGTGTAGCTGGTAACAGGAGTGCTCAGTTACTGGCTATGAAGAAAGGCAAGGACAAACACACTCAGGTCAAACTCCTCTGGCAGAAAAAGCTACCTTAATCACTAATCCAGGTAAAAAGTAACCATCAAGGGAAAAAAACCCAACAACTGAAGGCTTCAGGGCTAAGGAACAACCTCTGACAGGGAGGAATTACTGCCCGCAGGAGCCAGCCTCAGAAGCCACCTCTGATGAGATGAGCTGACACTTATAGGTGTCTGCAGTCCTTGGGCGAGAGATCAACAGAAACAAGATCTGTTGGGATTTATCAGCTTGGAGCCAGCAGTGCAGCAGCTGAAGGCCAAGTGCTGCTTCCTGCACCTCACTGCCATGTCTCCCCAGGGCTGGGGGGATCTGCTTGCCCACACACAGAACAAAACCTGCTGGAACATGGTGGTGAAGCAGCAGCCGTGAGCCCTGGGCCCTGCTCATCCTTCCCAGCTCCTGCAGTAATGGCAGTAGAGACACCAGCCAAAACTGACACATCTAGATGCCAAGGCGACAACAAAGAGGAATTTCTTCCAAGTATGATTCAGACTGTTCAGGGACTTGAGCCTGTGGAATTATTTGTTTAGGAGCCACTTTATACACAACAGCCAGGTTACAGAAATCCCAGTGCACCTCAGCCTGCTCAGAGCACTTCTGAAGGTCATTTAGTCCAACTCTCCTGCCATGGGCAGGGATATTTTCCACTAGACCAGTCTGCTCACAGTCCCATCCAACCAGACCTTGAACGTTTCCAGGGATGGGGCACTCACCATCTCTCTGGGCAACCTGTGCCAGTGCCTCATCACCCTCATTGTAAAAAAACATCTTCCTTTTATCTATTCTAAATAGATCCTCTTTTAGGTACTCCAGGCTCAGCTGACTCCACCACTGGACTTGTTTCCAAAGCCTGCAGCAGCATCAGTGCTTCTGAAACCCTTTCAGGGGTTCAGGGTGAGCCTGGGGCTCAGCTCCCCCCTTCCCATGCAGAGAGGTCTGTGGCAGAGCACCAGGCACTCCTCCAGCTGATCAGAGAGGCCAAGTCACACATACCAAAAATGCAGACTCACGTAAGAGCTAATCTCCCACATGACTAATCTTCTCTAAAGCAAGTTTTGCAAGCTAAGGAATGTGTTCCTCTATAATGAAACCTTTTGTGAAGCTTCTTACATCCAAACTAGTATTTCAAGGTCTTACAGAAGTTTCAGAAAAGCATACCACAGGGCTCACAAAGAGGAGATTCTTCCCCCACAAGCACAGGGGCAGTTTGAACTCTTGTGGGCAGACAAGAGAGCCCAGCCTCAAGCACAACAGATGACAGGCAATGACAATTCAGCTCCAGGCTCCTCATCAAGGGGGTGGGTGAGAGCAACCAAGCCCGAGCTTGCTTCCCTTCCTGCTCCAGCCCCCAAAAGCTGGGTCCTGTCTGAGCATGAACATGCACTAAGCTTGGTCTAACCAAAACAAGGTACCAATCTCTCCAGAAATCCTTCAGAAAACAGAGCAGCAGGGAGGAGAGGCAACCAAGAGCAAGCTTTCCACCAGAAAAAGCTCCCAGAGGAGACCTGCATGTGCAGGGGTAGTTTTGGAAGAGGCTTTTTCCTCAGGTGGGTAAGAGCTGAGCAGGACTACGGTACATCCAGCACTAGAAGCACACACAGGCCCCCAGAGAAGTCACCACACTTCTGATTGCAGGAGCCCACCAGGGACAGCTGCCACGTGCAGAGCCAGAAGCGGTGCACGGAGCAACATGCCAGCTGCAGAGGAGAGAGCTTCTGGGATCCAGACACCAGGAAGGGCTGCACAGGCCCACAGAGCACCTTCCACTCCTGTTCCCAGGTGCTAGCCACGTCTGGAGCCTCCATCACACCAAAGCATAAGGGATGTATTTTGGAGTAGCTAAATCCTCACGGGTCCTACTTGCCAGAAGGCAGGGAACTGCTCATACTCCGCTTCCCCACCCACACTTCAGGAAGTTTGCAGAACCCTGACTGACTTCAGCCTGTCATTGCTACACTGGCAGAGAGATGGGGAGGCAGGGGAACCTCCCACCAGCAGCAAGCACTCACACAGCCACCACCCCAGGCTGGCACTTACCCCAGCAGACTCCCCAGCGCGCAGAGCGGAGCTCACACAGGTCGGCCGGGGGGAGGATTCTTCGGACGGGGTATTCCATGCACCTCCTGCTGCTGGCACACCACAGGCACTGCAACACAGGAACCAGGCAGCACAGCATTACTGGAGCATGGCCGTGCTGCCAGCGAGCCACACTCTGCTTTGGGAGCTGCAGCATGGGGCCGCTGCTGCCGGCTCTCAAGAAGCAGATACCACCCAGCAGCAACAGGGTGCTCAGGAGTAAGAGCTGTGTCAGCACAGACTGCAGCAGGAGAGGCAGCCGAGGGGAGCACAGAGTTCTAGAGCAAGTAAAGATGCTGAGAATCCTTCTCCTGGCTTAGAATGGTAGACTATCCTGAGTTGGAAGGGACTCACAAGGATCATTGAGTCAACTACTGGCCCTGCCCAGGACAGTCTTAAGAACCCCACCATGGCTTGCACAATTTATAACCAAATCCTTTACATTTATTTTTGGGATAAGAAGAAAGCCTTTGAGGCAAAGCACTCTACACACACAAAACTGATGAGCAGGAGAGGTGTGTGTGTGCCCAGCCACTACCAGACTATCTGCAGGGCTTTGCACGCTCCTCTCCTGGTGGCTCCAACCCCCAACCCCAGCATTTGGTAGAGTTTGGTCAAACTGGTTCTGGCTACATCAGCTGCAAGATCTGACTCAAGTTCAAGTTTGCTGATATCTGAGATAAGGCAGCAGAGACTGGCAAGACACCAGTACACATCCTGCTTCCACCCAGTGCCACAGCACAGACAGACTGGTGGAGAGGCATCTTGACCAGCCAGTCCAGCTCATTCAGTCCCTTCTCCAAGCACGTCGCCCATCCATGAGGAAGTAGCCCAGCAATTCCATTACTCTAATCAAAAAGCACACAGCAAAACCCACCCAGTCTCCAGCAACCTCCTTCCACAGCACCAGAGAGGGATTGCTCTCTCACCCTCATAGGTGGGTGGAATTTGCAGCATGTCTGGGACAAGGGCAGGGGGCCAACGCCCCTTCCAGGAGGGAAACTGCTCCGTAAGAGCATTACACTGTCAGGCAGCGTGAGAGGTTGGGAGTCTTACTGCTGCTACTCACGGTGACATTTTTCAGGCACTCTTCACAGCTCCTGTTCGTATACTGGCGACAATCTGCAGGAAGGACAAAAGACACCTCAGGGCTTTACTCAAGATCTTCAGTGGTTTAAAACTCTGGGCTCCCCCAAGCCTGCTTGTACTCACCACAGGACCAGCAGCAATGCGTGCTGCTGCTGCAAGAGTTGCCAGCTTCAGCACGTGCTCTGTGTCATGGTGGGAGGCCCAAATGGAAGTGAAAGTTCATCTGCCTTGCTCTGCTGACAAACCCCTGAGTTGTGAGTTCCTCTCTTGGGTTGTATTTTCCTAAAAGCCTAAGCATCTGCTATGGCAGTAGGGCAACCAGAGGACACAGCTGGGGTTGGTCTGGGGGGGCCCTATGAGGATGAGGGCAAGCACTGGGTAGGTGGTGCAGTCCTGCAGCACCAGGTGATGGAGCAGCTTGAGCAAACAAGCCCCAGACACGGAAGTTACTACCAGGAGAAGCAGAGGAGCACATGGGGACACGTACAGCTACAGATCCTGCAGGAGGCCTCCTGCTGCACATGAGGGCTGTACCTGACCCCAGTCAGTTCATCCAAATCTTCCTTCAGCAGGACACAGTCCAGGCGATGGGAGCAGCACTGAAGCCAAAATCTGTGCCCATGTTCAGAACTTGTTTCCACCCCCATCTGGCAGAGGAAGACCCCAGTTCTGTAGACACAGGTGGCTCTCAGGACCAGTGCCACCGTGGATGATGGCATCCCCATGGGATGGATCCAGCTGGGCAGGGGAATGGATAAGGTCTGAACCTGAAGACACAGGACAAGCTGGCCCAGTCCAGCTCCATTCTGGGCTCAGCTACAGCTCGCAGTAGCGCTCTTGGAGAAAGTCTTCCTACAGGATATTCACCTGCAATTCATTGGTGTGTTTCCCCAGATCCTCAGGAACGGGGATTTGCCAAGCCCTCAAGAATGAGCTATTTAAAACTCACCACTGCTTAAGAGTCTAAGCACCAGCCTGTTTGACAGTGGTTTAAAAAAACAAGGAAAACTGAAACCAATTTGCCTGACCACTGACTGCTGGATGAAGGATCACTGCTTTGCAGCTGTCGTAATCAGGAAAAAATCAATCCCAGAGGTGCTTGTTTTCCACCCTCACAATCAGCAAAGCTGCATTTTCTCCCTCCAGCTGGCAGGAACCCTCAGCTATGACCCACTGTCAGCAGTCACATGCTCTGTGCAGCCCTCCAAACAACTGGGCAATTGATTAACATAGCTCTGATAAGGGTGTTTACACACCCGGAGAGGCTGAGATTGCAGATTTTAAACACTCTGTGAAGCTGCATCTTCTCCATTTCTTCAACTGAGGCAGGAAAAGCACAACAGTTCCTGTGCTGCCCTGGAACTGTTTCCTTACCAGAGTCACAAAACACCCTCCCACACCACAGGAGGCCAGTGGTGGGCAAAAGCAGAACGTGTGGTTTTAACCGGCCTCTGCTTTCCCCTGGGGTATCCCCTCTCCTGGCACCCCCAGCTGGGGATCATCCTCCAAGTCATTAAGTCAAAGCCACCCACTTTACAGCTGTTTGGGAATGGGCTGCTTCCAGGACACCGCAGCCCTTCAGGATTTGGTCTGTACAAATGCCCCATCTCAGGTGACCAGACAGCTCACAAGGGATGGCACAGGAAGCACTGCAGTCCTCAGGGACAGAGATGGGACAGCAGCTCTTGCTGTGCTAGAAGCCACCTGGATAATGCTTTTGATAGCTGGCTACAAGAGGAGTGAAGTGAGTGGCTTGGGGTGGAAGGAAGAGCAAAACGTGCTGGTCCTTAATCTCCTCCCTGCTAGAGCCACCATGCAGATGTCATCACATGGAGAACAGTTCGTGGCTTGGAAGAGCAGGCAGACTTCTTAGGACACTCTGAAGGCAGTCCTCCTCATGCTTTGCTACAGCGTCTTCTCCACCTGGTGCAGCACCCGTGGGGCCTATGCTCCATCCCCCACCCATGAAGGAGGAGTAGCTGGACACCCACTGCTCCCCACCCATCCATATCTGACAACACCCATCTTCTTCCTGGTCTGAGGCTGCCCCAGCCAGTCTCCCCTGTCCTGAAGGAAAATCTCCTCCAAAGGGCCATCAGCAGGAACCTGGCTGCGCAGTGAGTGTCCCCTGGTCAGGACAGCTGTCTCACCTGAGCTGTTATCATCACTAAATCATGGAATCACAGAATGGTTTGAGTAGGAAGGGCTTTAAGCCCATCTTGTTCCACGCCCTGCCATGGGCAGGGACACTATTCCAGACTGCTCCAAGTCCCGTTCAACCTGGCCTTGGACACTTCCAGGGACGGGGCAGCCAGAGCTCCTCTGGGTATGGAAGTTCCATTGCAGTGGAAGCTGGAAAAGCAGCGAGCAAAACTCCACTTCCAGCCCCACTCAACCTTCCCGAACTCGAAAGGACACACCACGCTGCACCGGATCCCACTCTGCGGAACTCCCAGCGAGGGACAGGGCCTTTCCTCCCATCTCTCACTGCCTGGCCCCATTCTGAGTGGCCACAGCGCCCCGGCCAGTGGCCACCCGCACCCAGTGGGTGCCGGCACGGAGCCCACGGGGTACCCACCTCCTTCGCGCACCAGCCACCCCACAAAAAACGCGGTCCAAAGCCGTGATGTTGGGGTGCTGTGCGAGGAGCATCGGCCGCCCGGACCCCCCCAGCCCCACGGCGGGGCAGCGGTCACCGCTTACCTCCGGCCACGTCCTGCGCGGCGAAGGCGGCGGGCAGCAGGGCCAGGGCCAGCGCGCAGAGCCGGAGCGCCGGGGCCATGGCGGAGCGGGCCGGGACGCGCCGGGGGCGGCACCGCCGCTGTGCAGGGCCGGCCGGGGGCGGGCCGGGGGCGGCCCCTCGGAGGGGCACCGAGGCCGCCGGGGCAAGGGCTTGGGGGGCGGCGGGGGGAGCAGCTGTCCCGGGCGGAGAGACCCCCGGGGCTGCCGGAGCGCACCGGGCGGGGGAACCGCGCAGCCCCGCGCCCGCCCGCAGGAGGGGGCCAGACCCCCGCGGGAGGAAGGGGAGAGAGCCGGCCTTTCCACAGCCTCCGCGGGTTAATCTCCCCGGCACACCCGCAGCCTGCCCCTGCGCGAACCGACCCCAAAGGGTCCCGCACCCCTTCCCGCAGCGGTTCATCAGTCTTTATAGCACGGAAGGACGTTAAAGGTAAAATACATATTAGTTCTCATGACACACCGCGATGTGATGAGGTAGTGGAGTTTTATTGCAGACTTTGGTATTGTTCGTGCTGAAGTAAAACGAACAAAAGGACAGCCCGGCCCTGGAGAGAAGGGCTTTGCTTTTGGGAGGCTTAGAGCGGTCCCTGAGGGGTAAAGAACAGCTTTATCCCTGGCATGACCAAGGCACCACAGCATCCCAGGCTCTGAGACACTGCCAGCCTCGTCTGGTGTCACAGGTCAGTCACTGCAGCCAGAGGGACTCAAGGACACCTGGATCGATAGACAAGCAGAAACAGGGCGCTGTTGCCAAGTTTTACTGTGGTTGGAGATGTGTTAGTGTGGGAGTCAGTGCTCAGTGAAATTGTGTTGCACCTGAGTGCTTGCTGGATGTAAGAACCTCATAAAGAACCGTATCTGTGTGCCCTGATTTGGCTGGGACATTTCATGCCCATGAATAAATATTTACACTCGTAACTCCATGCTTCGCATCCCAACCTGGCACCTGGGTCAGCACGGGCCAGGCATGAATTGTGTGACACACAGCGTGCTAGGAGCTCCCTCCTGGGCAGAGCCAAGCAGCCCATGCCTCACACCCACGTGCTTCAACATTCAAGACATGAGAAGCTGCATCAATATAAGTGAGGATTTTCACATGCTGTAGGTCAAGAGTGAACTGGGCGCTCCCCTGGCACCCCCAAATGCCCCCTGCCCCCCTCGAGGGGCAGGCAGGAGCAGGCAGCCCGGCACAGGCAGCGGGGCGGAGACGTGAGTTAACCTGGTACTGGCACTGTGGCCAGACGCTCCCTTGGTTTCGGTGGAGGGACAAAGGTCTGCACCCGTATTTCTCTGTGGGAAAGCTGGCTGGGTTTCGGAGGGCAGGTGTGGGGTGGGGGGTGGTGTGAAGGTACTCAGAGGTGGGGGTGGGAGGCAACTCTGCAGAGCAAAGTGTGAGTGCCAGGGGAAGAGCTCTGGCTTGGAGAATCACTGACTTCTCAGCAAGCAGGCAGCTCAGGGAGAAAGAAGAAAATATTTTTAGATTGCCCTAAACAAAATGAAGATGATAATTAATATTTTTCAGCAAAACCCCAAAGAAAGCCATCCCATAGCTGGAACAAGCAGCAACACTGGCCACCCCTGCTGCTGCCAGCTGCATCGTGGGGCTCATCATCCATCTGCTCAGAAAACTTTGCTCTCCCTGCCGTGTTCTTGGTGTCCTTGAGAGCCAGATGGACTGACTGCTGGTGACAGAGCTCCTGCAGGCTGGGAGCATAAGTGGCCAAAGGCACTCGGTCGGCTGAACCCCGGGGTGTGGGAGCTGAACCACGGCATGCGGGGGCTGAGCCTGGCATGCGTGTGACACAGAGGTGCCTTCCTTCCACCGCCACAGGCGAGCGCTCTGATGCCAGCAGCCGTCTCTTGCCTGTGCTTCAGATTTTGGCAGCTCCTCAGGAGAAACACGGGGCTCTTCACGTGTGATGGGGACTTGAGCTGTCAAAGACATGGAACCTGTGCATTTGCTGCTCCAAAAGCAGCTGGTGCTTGAAGTCGGGCAGGCACTAATAATCACCTTGGCGTTCACTGGCGCAGGGGAGTCTCCCTGAAGCCCCCTCTGGGGCTGAGCAGTGCCCTGACACCAGAGTCACTGCTGGATGGTTTGGGAAGCAGGAGGAAGCATCAGCTGTTTGCAAAGCACCTCATTCCTTTGTCCTGGTCTATCCATGAAGCGACACCTGGGCTACAAATCATCCTGGTGGCATGGGCAGGGAGCCAGGCAGCGGGAGCAGGCAAAGAGCTGACAGGAAAGCCAGGGGAGAACTGGAATGCCACTCTGATCCCAGTGGCCTTTCCTTTCCCTCTCCTTATTTGTCTCTGAAGGGGATTTTCAAACCCTTCAAGATGGCCTCAAGTGGTTTCCAAGGCGACGGTGCTAGAGTCATCACTGCCATGGAAACCCTCTCTTTGGCATCATATAAATATTTCCCTTGAAGGAGGCTGGATGAGTGGGCGATGCACTATTTTCTAGCACTCCCTGGCTGCAACAGGACAACCTCCAGGAGATGGGAGGGAGCTTAGGAGGTTAAAATTAGCTTGCCATGCTGGCCAGCAATGGAAAGAGGTGATTGCTGATGTTTCAACCCAAAACCTGGGGTTATTTGTGTCAGCAGGATCCAAATGAAAAAGATTTACTCTGTAGGAAGACAAAAATGAAAAACAAAAAGGGGGGGGGGGGGGCAGAGTAAGGTTGAAAACTTGTGCTTTTTTGCCCTTCTTCAAAGTTTTCCCTTTAATCCAAATTCCATGTCCTCTTGGGTCAGTGCAGGCAGATGGGGGTCTTGGAGTACCTCACCCTCTCCTGGGAGCATGTCCAAGGCCGAGGTGTTTTGCTTTGCTTTTAATTGCCTCCTTTCTGTCTCACCAACTCACCAACACCTTCACATGAGCACAGGGAGAGGTGTCTGCCTGCAGCCCTGCGCGTAGGCAGTGGAACAGGAAACCCCAAAATACCCTCTTGTGCTGTGGTGTCCCCACACCGGCACTGCCTACAAGGCCAGTGGCTCTGCCATCAGCTCCAGCCCAGCAGCCCCTGCAGCCCCCTGCCCAGCCAGGGTCCTCTGGCTGCTCAGCACTAGGGCACAGCTCCGGAGAGGCTGCCGGCATTCCCAGTGCTCCGCATGGCAGGGACACCCACCGGCCCCAGCACATGGCAGTCCCGCTGCCACCCCACCATGCCAGCTCCCGTCAGCCAGGATGGATTTCTGAGCTGTCCTGGGAGCTCCCAGAGCGGCAGAGCTGGTGTTTTCATCAACAAAGTCTGCCTTCATCGCCGGGGCCGAGCTCCGAGCAGGGCGGAGGTGCCAGCAGCGCGATGGGAGCCGGGGCGAGGCTCCGCAGAGCCCGTGTCTGCCCGGGCTGGCGTAAACACCTCCTGTCCCCGAGCAGATGGCTCCTCTCACATCCATGCTCCAGGCAGATACCAAAGGGCTTTCCTGACAAATAAAGCACTGCCTCACGCAGGCCCGGAGCGCTTCTGGCTTTCCTGGAAGAAGGGGATGCTCTCTCCTTGTTGGACTGCCCAGGCTATTTTTAGACCTCCATAGCAACCAGAGGATGGAGAGACACGGTGTCCCCCTGCCACTCTCACCTGCTGGCTGCTGGCCTCTGGAAGGGGCTGGGGCTGGGTCCTGGCTGGACTGGAGGATAGGGGTTCATCTGATGACCCCCCAGCACCACCCCAAGAAGTCTCCCAGGAGGCAGGGAGCTGCTCCAAGACCCATTTCCTCTCCCCACTCTGGAAGGTGCTGGCAAGGATATCGGGAGACCAGCAAGGTCAGACCCCAGCACCTGCTTTGCTCTTTCTGCCTTTAGAAAAAAAACCCACCCTAAATCCAGAGCAAACAATTAAAATGTTCCAGCTGCTGGCTCAGAGCAGCGATCCCAGATAAAACCCCAAGGATCTGCCAGCTAAAAATAGCCTGAGCCCCATAAATTAAACAAAAGCTTTCTGCCGGGCTCTTGGAAAGCCAGTTCCAGTGCAGTTTTCTCTATGTAAGGTATAACTCCAACAGTATTTTTATTATTAGCCCTACCTCCCCCATGTCACCGACCTTCCCAGCACCATTGTTTAGGAACAGGAATTTTACAGAGCCAGACTTCTTCCTCCTGGCAGCTCCTCTGCTGGAGTGGGATCACACCTCAGCCACTTTCCTGCCTTTTTATATTAGTTTAAACCTTTTTTTTTCCCTCTTGGGCAACTGATTATTCGATACTAAGACATCCTATGTTTTGTAGGGCCACCCTCATTTAAGGCCTGCCTCAGCCATCTGCTTAATTTTTATCCCTATCAGCTGTCCTAGGAGCTGTGGACCCTTAAATAAATTCCTGCTTGGAATGCAAAGATATTGGGCAGCCCTTTGCAGATAACTGTGCAAGCCAACATGCATGCAGGGGCTTGTCTCACCTCCTTTCTGTCATCAAGCCTATCACCAATATTTTCTCATATTATATATATGTAATATGTGATGTTAGACAGCCAATGACTTCCAGCTTTCTGGGAGTTTTTTCCCCCAACCCTTTAAAGAGCTTCCAGCATCCCGGTGCCTCAAGCACACGTGTCTGGCTCATGAGAATGAGTTCTCTCCACTTCCCCTCCAATGCTTCTTCCCAGCACTCCATGCTGGGTGTGAGGAGCACATCCAGCACCTGCTTTTCCATCCCAGGTATTTAGGCTCTGTTGCTTTTTCTATGGGCTTTTGCAAAAGTATTTCACTTACTGCACCTGCAGCAGCTGCATCCCAAAGCCACTGAGATCCCTTGCTCCATCCTGGTGCTGGGCTTTGATTTTGTTGCTGCACTTGCCAGTAGTTCTGTGGCTGAGTAATCCAGCCCACATCTCCAAAAGGTGTGAGCAGGGCTGGCAGCTCAGAAAATCCACACCGCCTTTTCCAAGTGAAAGCACCATCTCCTTGCTGAGTTTTTCTCAGCTTTCCATCACTCCTGACTCCCAGCAGCGGGACTGGCTCTTCTGAAACCACCCAGCAAAGCTGCTCCTTGCTGAGCCATGTGCGAGTGAGTTTCCACAGGTGCCACCCACTTGTCTTGTCCCATGTCGTCATGGGCCCCACATTTTTTGGCTCCCTGCAATGGTTTTTAGGCTGATAGACCTTTCTGGGCAGCGTGTGAGGAAGAGAACACCTCTCCTGGTTTCTCCCCAAGGGCTGGAGACAGCCTGGGTGCTCTGCACCTGCATCCACTCCACCCTCAGGACCATTCAAGGGTGGGCAGGAGGAAGGGTGAGGTTCCCATCCCACCGTGTCCTTGGGTTTGTAACTGTGTTTGTAAACATGTCTCTACCTGCCCCCTCAGCAGGGCACAAAAAAACCCTCAACATGCTATTTTAAGTGAACTCAAACCAAGAAAAAAAAAAAAAGAAGTCAACTCTGAGGCTGTCATGTCTATATTTAGTTGGAACTTTTCTGTCCAGGATTCAGACTCTATTTGGAAACCCTGTGCCTTGGCATGCAGCCAAGCATCTCATTTTTATACAGTAATCCCTCAGCATATGGCAAACGTTTCTCTTCTCCCGGTGACTGCGGCAGCGGCAGCCTGGCATGGAGGGGTTTCAGCTGAACCCAAGATGAGCTGTCTGGCTGTGGCTCAGGATTCACATTGGAGACCCAGAAACTCTTTTAATAGCAACATCTTTTTTGGTGTAGCTTTGGAAAAAAAATCACTCAAGGTGCCCCCTGCCCCAGGCCCCAGGGCCAGGAGGGCATTTTGGGGGTGCAGACCTTGGGGCATCTCTACTGGCTGCTGGTCTGGGGTGATGGGGACAAAGATGTGGGATGTGCCAAGTCATGTCCCCAGGTCTCTCTGGCTAGTTCTGCTGTCAGTGTGGGAAACAGCTTCTGGCTCATTTTGCCTCTCTCTCCACTGAAAATGTCATGAAAATTCCCATCCGTTATTCTAAGATTTCACATGCCAGTAGTTCTGGGATTGACACAACTGTTGCCCAGTGCATGGTGTAGTTCCTGGTATGTGTTTTGTCCCAGATGGTGTTTCAGTGTCAACAATTTTGTCCTGACAGTTTGCAGGTGTCTGACGGATGTTCGGGGAAGCAGCATCCTCGTGAACCCTGATCCTGCTCCTCTCCTCTCCTCTCCTCTCCTCTCCTCTCCTCTCCTCTCCTCTCCTCTCCTCTCCTCTCCTCTCCTCTCCTCTCCTCTCCTCTCCTCTCCTCTCCTCTCCTCTCCTTCAGATGAAACAAGTCTTGTGACAGCACCTGTCATGAAAATTTGAGAAAGTAACCGAGAGTAAACTTGCAGGTTCCTGAGTGCCACGCACATTTACCAACTCTGTGGCAGCTGTGGGATAGAGAGAGGCAGGAGCCAGATGAGAGAAGGTGATCACACAGTTATTTATACAGCCCTTCCAAATATTTGAGGCTGGTGACATGCATGATGATGTATAACAAAAATATCTCCTTCAAAAACCTTCCAAGTTAAATCCCACATCCGTATTTTAATTCAGGAGTTCAGGGGACTTAACAAGTATATACTTACTGTGATTCTTATCGCTCACGGTGAGGAGCTCTCCAGCCGGTCCTCACGGACAGTGGAGCAGGGTTGGGGACACACCTGCAACCCAGCACCATGACTCTGGGGAAGAGGAGCCTCAGTGGGCACACAGGCTGGACCACCTGTGGGAATAACATGAAGGGCAAAGGTCTCTGTGAGCCTCTGTGGGGATGCACTGGATCAGCACCTTTGATTTGGGGACCCCCCAATCCCCGGCAAAGGGGAGACTCACTGTCCCCTGCGGCCTGGTGCTCCAGACTGCTCAATGTAATAGGGTTTCTAATGAGGTCAGTTTCATTTTGCTCACTCAGGAGAGGCCAAACCATCTAAGGGAGCACTCAGAGCTCTGCAGGGCCCAGGAGCTGGGGGTGGCAGGGCCCCTGGCACCAAACATCCCCTGGGCAAGGCTGTCACAGCAAAGCTCAGTTCACACCAACATGCCGTGCTGGGACCACATGCTCCATCCCAAGGTGATGCCATGAAGATTTTTGCCTTTTCTTTTATACCCCTGTTACACCTTTTTACAACTTCTGTATTCCTAGTGCTTTTTGCCTACATTCTTGGACTTGTTTGTCAAGCTGAGAGACTCAACATTTTAGAAGCTTCGTAGGTAGGGATCAGTGTGCCCCAGACCCCAAGGTCCTCTCCAGAACACATTCTGTAAACCAAGATAGAACCATCCAGGGGAAGGCTCCTTGGGGAGGGGGGCTCACTTGAGCCTGTCATTGGGGAATCTTTGATAGATCTGCTAATTAGTAACACTTATAATGTTATACCCAATGTTGGGGGGGGGGGAACACACACACTCGGCGGGGTGCTTCTCCATGCATATGACCTGGACGTGTGCACCTAAGGATCCTTAAAATAAATACCAAGGTAAAATCCCTTTTCCCCTTCTAACCGTGTATGACTCTTGATTTTAAGACCAGGAAAAGGCATCAAAGGCACCCATCTGCAGGTCCCTTCCCCTCCTTCAGGGGTGTCAGTGTGCAGGGGACCCCCATGGACACCGTGGTGTTCGGTTCCCCTTGACCCCACAAAGTATCCCCAGCTCTGGTGGGAAGATTCTCGGAAGAGGGAGCAGAGCACGTTCCTGCGTGCCCAAATGTCTGCCGCAGCTGAGCCAAGCTTTACAGAGGGTTTTAAACGCCCACCAGCGTGTTCCCTGCAGCCCTGTGATTCATCAATAGCCACTTGACTCAGCTGTACCCTTTCATCATGCCCGAATGTGGCATTTCCCAAATCACATGGGCTTTTTCTGCTGCTATTCCACACCTACGGGCCCAGCTGCTCCCTCCCAGACGCGCTCTGTGTGGTGCCATCCTGCGCTAGGAGTGCCCGCTGCCCAGTGACACGTGCTGCCCTGAGATGGCACGTGGGTTTGGCACAGCAGATTTTATCCCCACAGCATCCCCACAACCCTTCTTCCCACAGACAGGGATTTCCTTCTCACAGTTATTGTCCCACGCAGCTGCCTGTGTCCCTTGGGGTGCAGCAGTGCAGGACAAGAAGGATGAAGATTCGGATAAGGGTCTGGTGGCTCTTCATGGTTGAAAGGCTGGTGGAAAACCTGTTCAGCCTTTTGGTTAAGGATGCAGGATCCATGTGCACGTTCCCAGGTAAGATGGGTGTCTGTGGGAACCAGGTACACCACCAGAAGTGACCCACAGCTGGACCAACACATCCCAAAAGACGCAACGAATTTCCCAGGAGCTCTGTGCTCCAGTGAGGATTTTTGTTACAATCCTGATTTTCTTGCTCTCATCCTGGGATGTTTGAGCTCGTGGTGCCAAATGCTGCCCAGCGTGTTTATTAGTGCTGATTGTAGAACCATGGCAGTAGCATTTACAATGGGGGCTGCAGAAATCCTACCGGATCCGCTGCCTTCCAGACAGATGGGCCTTATTAAGAGGTGTCACACTGCTAACAGCATCTGACAGCTCCTGTACTCCCTTCCCTGCTCTTCTCCACACACTCTGCGAGCGAGGCAGCAGCCAGAGACGGAGACAGGAGGCAGGATCCCTCTGTTGCCATGCCTGCCCCAAGGGCACAGAGCTGGGGCTCTGCCTTTGCATGGATTCCTGCACCCCAAATTTGCTCCATGCTCGTCCCTTGCCCTCCTTTTCCCACCTCCCTTCTTCATGATGGAGGCACCCAGCTGCACCCATGGGCGTGCAGTGAGGTGTCACCCCCAGCTCTGGATGCTTGAGGTTGCAGATGATATGTCAATATCTCTGTACAAGAGGGGGTTTTCCATGTGTTTTGTAAAATTTGGGATTTTTTTTCACTAGGCTAAAAGAACCTGCTGCTCTCTGCCAATGGGTTCTGACGTCATGATGCTGTGACACCATCATGTTCTGAGCTGTGGCATTGTCACTGTGGTCATCTCAAGTCTAGAAGAGGCCACAAAGTTGGTTGGAGGGATGTAATCCCTCTCCTATGAGGAAATGCTGAGGATTGCTCAGTCTGAGGAAGAGAAGGCTCCAGGGAGACCTTATTGTGGCTCTTCAGTACCTAAAGGATCTCCAAGAGAGCTGGAAAGGGACTTTGGACAAGGACAGGGCTAGGTGATAGGACAAAGCAGAATGGCCTTACACTGACAGAGGGCAGGGTTAGACTGGATTTGGGGAAAAAATTCTTCCCTGTGAGGGTGGTGAGGCCCTGGCACAGGTTGCCAATAGAAGACATGGATGCCCCCTCCCTGGAAGTGTGTCAGGCCAGTTTGGATGGGGCTTGGAGCAACCTGGTCTAGTGGAAGGTGTCTCTGCCCATGGGGATGAGATGTTGGAACTGGATGACTTTTAAAGTCTCTTCAAAACCAACCCATTCAGCGATTCCATAATTCTATGATCACCTTCTAACAGCTCCAGGTCACTCGAGGGGAAACAGGGCAGGGACAAAATGTAAGGTACCCATGGGTGCTCTGACTTGCCCCATAACACCCCTCTCGGTCTCCCAGCTCCCTCTCTCTTGGGTTTCCCCAGTCTCTACTGAGCTCCTGCACTCAGAGGTAGCGATGGCTCATGAGGCTCCATGCTCGAGTCCTCCTCCAGCCTCGGGAAGACGCTGCTTCGCCTAAATCCCTGACTCACAGCATCTTTCCCTTACAGCAGGCTGGCTCTGCGATTGGAGCTGGGCTTGGGCAGGAGCCACACAGCCCTGGAGAGCTGCTGCTGGCACTGCTACATATGTTCCCTCCAACTGCTTTGCTGCAACTCTCACTTGCTTCCTGTCAGCCCCATGGTTTCCCAAATCAGAATTATTTCACCCTCCAGAAAGTCATCCTGCCTAGAAGTCATGCTCTGCGGGAGAGCCGTGCAGGCTGTTCTCCGGTGCAGAGGCAGGGATGGAGTCAGCTGGCAGCCAGCAGCTGAGTTGTTTCCTCTGTGATGCTCAGCACCCCAAGGCTTGGGAAAAGCCTGCTGGGGTGACACCAAGTTCTTTGGGAAAATCTACAGCAGTGAAAGAGCAAGTGACTGTCCTGCCCTGCCACCGGCTCCTCTCACTGCCTGCAGGAGCCCCAGCACCATGCCCAGGGACACCCATACCCCCATGACTGGCAGCTGGGAAGGGGCCAGTTTGGCCACTTTGGCATCTCCTGGCTCTTCAGTCGAGTCCCTCTCGGGGAACATCCCATCCCTGCAGCGTTTTCTAATTGCCAACCTAATCTACCTCTCTCCAGGCTCACTGAGACTTAATATAACACTGGCAACCACCCATGAGCTCATCCTTCTCCCAGGGAGCAGAACTGTACTGAGCAGAACTGTACAAAAAAAATCATCCTGGAAATTTCTTGTGGTTTTATGGGGTTTTTATCACCTTTCCTGTGATCACTGAGAAATAACTGGGCTGTGAAGGGCTTCCCAAGCAGCTGTTTGTCTTTGGAGCAAGAGCTGGGACTGGGGGAGCCTGGGCTCATTCTAATCGTATCTTGTCTGCAGTGCTCATTGCTCTGCAGTTCCCATTTGTAATCACACGTTCAGTAAAATAATCAAGTTATAATTGCTTGGGATTCCTTCTCTCCTACGTCACAGAGCCCAGGAGGGGAAGCAGTGCTACAACTGAGTCAGCAGCCAGCCTTGGCGTTGCCTTGGGCCAACATTTCAAGGGAAAATTAACAAGAGTTAAAGCAAGAAGAGAGCTGATAAAAATCTCCCAAATCTGCCCAGCTGATGAAAAGACATTTTTAACCTCTCCTTTACTTGTCAGACTAAAAAAAGCATCTTCCTCCCCTTGAGTGCCCCCAAAATAAGGCTGGATCAGTGTCCATCCTTTGCAGAGCAACCACCTCTGTGGGAAGCTGGGTGTCCAGGGTGATCAGGGAAGGGGCTTCAGCCCCTTCTCTGCTGATCCCTGCTGGGTTTGGGCTCTGCCAGGGGAAACCAGGGAAAAGGAAGAAATCTCTGAGTGTCAGAACAAGGAATCATGAGTGACTCAGGTTTAAGGAGAACAATTTTTGCCAGGCAAAATGTAATGGCTTTTTTGGACAGGGATAGAAAACGGGGCTGCAGCTCTCCTTAACCCATCACTTGCCTCAGTCTGGAGAGCAAGACTCAGGGCTTGAGGCACAGGGCTTGGCAGAGGTGCTGTGCCAAGGGGCACCTGCAGACGCAGCTGTGGGCTGTTTGGTGGGTGGTGGGCCATCCCAGGGAGCCACTGGCACAGCAGGGAGAGTATTGAGGAACTGGCAGGGACCAGGAAGGCATTACAAATCCCCAGGGTAGCATCCCATTGTCCTTCCTGCTTCTACAAACTGGGCTTTTTCTCCTGCATGTGTGGAGGCAGCGCTGAGAGGCTTCACAGCTCCTGCCAGCACCCCTGGCTCGTGGTCACTGCCACCCCAGCAAAGGGATCCTCCTCCTCCTCCCTCAGGTATGGAGCATGGTCAGGGCTTCCAGGCCTGGATATCAGTGTTAAGTAGCTCTCATCCTCCCAAAGCTGAGCCCAGTGTCCCACTAAGGGAATCAGTCTGGGGGGTGAGTCTGCTGCTTCAGCTCTTTTAGGGACTGGGAGTGTGTCAGGACACAGCACACTGGTCTGCAAGAGAGAGACATCATCACCGGGGCTTGTGCCTAATCATCATAATTTGGTCTTTCTACCCTTTTAATTTACTAATTAAACCCTGGAAGGGGTACTTACTTGGATGAAGGGAAAGAATTAAAGTCTCTCATCTGGGAGTACTGAGAATTCCAACAAGAGCCCTGGCAGAGCATTAACCAAGTGGAGGCAGAGCGGAGAAGTCCAGCATCTCACTGGGCTAGCAGCTTCTCATGACTGAGCTGGCCACTCTGCCTGGAAAAAATATTCATGCCCCACTCCCGCAGGGCCATTCCAACGGCTGGAAGACCTGTGAGAACTCCTGGCCATCTGGAAAGCCCTGGGAGACTGCTGCTGGCTGGAAATTATTGCAGGAGGTAATAATGCATCCCCAGTGCGTTGTTCCCACGTGGGCTGGGATCAGCCCTGAGCTGGGCAGGGTCATCTGGTGTGAGTTTCCTGTTGGGAAAAGGGTTCTGTGTCTACCAGCTGAGCCCTTGCAGGAGAAATTTCACCAGCCCTGGCCAGGTCTCTTCCTGCCCGGCCCAGAGACCACGTGCCCTGGGACCCGGGATGTGGACAGCAACAGGCCAGGAGACTTCTTCTTCATCCTGCTCCTCCTCCTCCTCTCACCCACATGTTGGATAAACTGTTGCCTCCCTGCAGTAGTTGGTAATAAATGACAAAACTAATTTATTATGAATTTCCCACCCTGCCTCCCCCACGGTGGCCGGGCTTTCCCCACATCCCACCAGTGTGCCCTGAGGCCCCACTTCTCCATCCTCATCCTGGTCCCAAACCCAATCCCCATCCCCGGGATGGAGAAGTAAGCCACACAGGATGAGGGCAGGGCTGGGACGTTCAGGGGAGAGGAGATGTCACCTGCTTTGGCTCAGTGTTGACACAGGTTACAGCTTCTGAGGGAGATGGTTGGCATGGATGGGAGCAGAGAGCTCAGGGTCCTCTTCCCACTGCTCTGGAATGTGAGACTCCTCTGTGCTTTGGCACAGCCCATCATCAGAGACCAGTTAGTTCTTTGAGGGGATGCTCCTCCTTCCCAGGCACAGATGACAAGTGCCACCATTAAAAGTTAATGGTTGGACCCAATCTTAGGGGTCTTTTCCCACCTAAATGATTCCATGATTCCATCTCCCCTAAAACTGGTGTGGCTCTGGGGACTCTGTCATTCTCAGCATCCCAGCCAGGAACCCCAACCCATCTCTTTGGGGTCGCAGCCAGAAGGGAGGGAGAGAAAGTGGGGCTGGGACTGGAGAGATCCCCTATGTAGAGCAGGAACATCATCTGGGACTGGCATGCAGTGCACAGCTATGGCTGTGGAACCCGCTCCTGTTTCTCTCAAGAAAGTTCAGTCCCAGCTGTCAGTCCCCTTCTCCTGCTTTTTTTGAAGTTGGAGAACTACGCACATGGATCACGTCTCTAATTAATATAAATATAGCGAAACATAAATAATAGACATGCCTGAAATAGTGTCACTCCCAAGCAGGCAGGCAGACGCGTCATGGAAAGAAAATAAAAATGCTTTTTATCTGTTTTGGCATTTTTTGTTTGTTTGTTTTCAGCGGTTTGTTCTGTTCCTGAGGAAGGAGCAACCTTTGCCATGGGTGAAACTGTTTGAAAGTGAGAGACCGAGGTGCAGGCGGAGGGAAGGCCCCAGGGAGGAGAGCGAAATGGGAACTGGGGTGGGGACAGAGGGGGACGGGGACAAGGATGGGATGAAGATATGGCTTGGGATAGGGATGGGGACGGGGATGGGGACATGAAAGGGGATTGGGACATGAACGAGAATGAAGATGGGAACGTGGGCGGGGATGGGGACGAGGATGGGGTTAGGGATGGGGATGGAGACAGGCACGGGGACAAGGACAGGGGCGGGGATGGGGACAGGCAGCGTCGGGACTGCGGGGCAGCGCGCCTTGGTCATCGCGAAGTGGGGAAAACCCTGCCGCTGTGGAGAGGTGGGAATCCATCACAGATGAGTTCTATCGTGGAATCACGGCTCCTGCCGCCCCCGCAGCCGGCTGCTCCCGCCCCGCTGCTCCCCGGCGCTGCCCCGGGCCCGGGGAGGGGCGGGGGCGCGGTCGGGGCCGCCGGGCTCTTCCCTCCAACTCCTCCTCCTCGTCCTCCTCCCCCTCCCGGCCCGGCCGCCCGGTGCCGGCGGAGGCGGGCGGAGCGGAGCGGCGGGGCGGGCCGGGCCCGTTCGCATCCCCCCATCCCCGCCCCGCCGCGGGAGCGCGGAGCCGCCGGGCTGCCCAGCGTTCCCCGGCATCGCCAGCCCCGGAGCCGCCGCCGGAGCGCCTCGGCCGGTCCCGCCGATGGCACCGCGCTGCCGCCGCCAAGTAAGGGGACAGCGGCGGGGGGACGCGGGGGGGCGGGGACGCCTGCGGGCTCACCCCTTTCAGTGGTGGGCAAACCCCCCGATCCACTCGGGACCCCCCACCCCACGCGGGACCGGCTCGGCAGCGCACGTCGATGCCCGTCTGCTGCCCTCGGAGCCCGCGACCCTCCCCCCGGGCCAGCGCTGACCCCCTTCCCGAGCGGTTTAGGGAGCTGAAGGAGTGGGGCAGCGCTGGGGTTGGGGAACCGGGGTTCCCAGGCGTGTGGCTCCGCTCCGGGGAAAAGGAGAGGGCAGCATATACCCTTGTCCCCAGGGTGAGGAGGATGGCAGCCAGCCCCTAAAGCAGCCCAGGGGGCTACACCACCCTACACCACCTTCACTGGTGTCTCAGCATGTGTTGGTTCTCAGCCTAGCTATAGAACCAGCCGTCCTTTGGCTGGGCAGAAGAACAGCCCAATCCAGCTGTTCCTCTGTGTTGCCAGGCCGGAAAAGCTCGTTAGTGTCTTTCTTGTTAAGTAAAAATTGCCGGGGCCATTGGCTTTGGAAGCCAGGAGGACTGAGGAGGTGCTCGGTGTGGCTGGCCTGTGGAAGGAGGCTGGATGTGACTTGTTCTGCAGGTTGTGTTGGGGGATGAAAGGGAAGAGCGTGGTTCAAAGCTACCAGGAAGCAGTGTTGTCCCATGCAAGGTGGGGTTAACCCACGGGACTCGTGGCCACAGGGTTCCCGCAGGGAGAGAGAGCCAGGGCTTCCATCTGCCGGGTTTGGGGGTGTACTGAAGTCCTGGACTTATCCGTGCAAGGTGGTGGAGGTGGGATCCTGGGGAGGATCCCAGTCCTTAGGCTGCAGGGCCAGCATTTGCTTCCCTGTCTGGTGTGGGAAAGGGCTTTTCCATGAGACAAGATCTGTTTTGACTGGGACCTGCAGGGGTGATGGCAAGGGGAAGGGTCTTGCTCCGAAGGTATCCTAGCTCAGATCCAGTCTGCTCTGAACTCAGCCAGCAAAATTGTTCTCTAAAAATCCAACAACGGTTAAGTCAGGAAGTTGTTGGTGTCTCTGGGGTATGAGCTGAGCTGTCCTGACCCTGGCGGGTGGGCGAGTTCCAAGGAAGGCTGGGTCCCCGCTGTCACAAGGCTGAGCCAAGCCCTCCCAGCACCCAGTTGGGAGTTGGTACAGCCACAGCCCAACCTTGGGGCTGGAGGGCTGGCTACGGCCACCCACCTCTCCCTGTGTCACTGTGAGGGAGAACACGGATGCTCCGAGCACCCCTGCCAGCACCTTTTATCGCCCTGGTGCCACGAGGGTGCTCAGCACCCAAAGCAAAGCCTTCCTCTGTGTGGGTGGGTGGTCAGAGGGTCAGGGGGATGTGTAGACTGCAATAGGTTTGGAAAATGGAAAAAGCTGATCGTGAGTGTCCTCTTGGGCTGGCAAAATGCAGAAAAGCTCCTGTCACTGCAGAAAATAGTTTGATCGTGACTTGGTTGGGGTTTGTTTGCTGCAGTGGGACAGGAGGGATTTATACTCCACCCACTGCCTCAGGGGCCTCTCCCCATCCAACACAAAAATAGGCTGATCTTTCCAAAAGATGTGGGGGGAGACCTGGAAAATGCCATTCCTGCAGGGACCTGCCATGCTTCTGCCCCAGGAGATGTGGCACGTGACTGTGGCTTCTGCAGGCCCGGGCAGGGATGCAGGGAAGAGCCCAGCATCGTGTGCCGTGCTCTATCCCTCTGCTGCCAGGGAGCCACGGCCTCTGCACGTGTGCCTGTGCTCAGCACGAGCGTTGCCTCCTCGTGCCACCTCCTGCAGCTCAAGGAGCCGATGTTTTTCCTTCCCAAAGGGCATCTGGAGCAGGAATCTACTGTGGGGCATGCGCTGCAGCCCCATCCACACACGCCTGTGAAGCTGATCAGAGGCTGGGGGCTCTGCCAGCACCTGGAAGCTGCCAACCCGTTGCCTCTGGTTCTGTGCCCCAGCATGGGCAGAATTAGGTCCCCATCAGCAGCTGTGGTCCTGTGGGGGGCCAGGTGGGTGACAGTGGAACAAGCCCTCCCAATCCTATGGTGACCCCCAGAGCACTGTGCTGTGGGATGGAGGAGCTGGGTCCTCCATCCACAGCAGCCTTGGGCAGCCAGCGGCTGGGGGCTGGTGAAGAGGCTCCTGACAGGGATGTCTGGCTGGAAAAGCAGCTCCTCTGCCATCCCATCGCTGCTTCTGGGAGTCCCCCATCCCTGGATACTGAAGGGACATGGACACTCCTACCTGGACAGCCCTTTCTTAGGGATATTGACATGTTCTGCTGCCCGTGGCTTGGTCCTGCCGCATCTCCAGGCTCCACTTACCCTTGGGAACTGGCCCATGGCTACCTCCCGCCTGGCATTTCCCACGTTGATGTGTTTCAAGCCCTACATGGCTGGGCCCTGGCTCCCATGGAGCTGCACCTCTGCTTGCACCCGTCGATGCTCCCAACAGCACCTCCTTCATCCCCGGAGCTGGCAGGATGTTCCATGCAGCTTCCCAAGAGCTCCAGCACCACTTATTCCCCCGGGAAGGTTTGGGAGGCTCTGAGATCCCCCCTCTCCATCCTCTCCAAGCCACTTTGGCTGGCCCGAGTCACACCACGCCGGTGCCCACACCGGTGCCCACGCCGGTGCCGGCGGAGCGGCCGAGCCCACGCACGCGGCCGGCGGGCACGGAGCGAGGAGGGGGAGAGGGGCCATGTCCCGGTGAGTGCCTTCAGGCAGGGTAATCCGGTGTTATTTGTAACACTAGTAGGGAGCTATTTTTAGCGAGAGGCAAATTTGATTTAATAGAACATAATTTGCCGCTGACAATTCAGAGGGCGGCCAAGCGAGGAGCAGCTGGATTCCTAAGGAGGCTTTTTCCTGCCCTTCCTGAAATCCAAGGCTGACGCGCCAGAAGTGGCATTTGTTATTCCAGCAACTGCTGGGGGAAAGCCCCTTGGGATGGCCCAATTAGCTCTGCTTTGCTTTCCTTCTGGTGCTTTGTGCTGCCCTGTCACCCCGCCCCATCACCCACCATTAAAAGAAGCGAGGGATATTTTTGCTGCCCTCTGTTGTGGGAGGGCTCAGTGCCCCCAGACTCCTCCGGGGAGCTGGAGCCAGCCAGGTCCCCCACTTGGCCTTTTCTTCTAGTTAGTTCTGCACTCTCAGCCTCTCCTTGGATAAGTTTAGGATAAAAAAGAGGCTCTGGTCGAATCAAACAGCTTGTTTGCCAGGAAACATGAAGTCTGTGTGTGTTCCTGGGCATTTCTTACAGACTGAGTTCTTCTGGACCAGCCTCGGAGGTACTTTGGGGCAAACCCATCATCCAGGATAGGAGCAAACACCATGTTCTTGCTTGTGCTTTCACCAAGATGAAGATCCCCACAAAACCAGTGTGGGAAGACGTTGGATAGTTCTTTCCCAGCCCTACCACTGTCACACCCAGCCTGTCCCCGGTTGGTGGCGTGGGGACAAAGAGCTGCCAGCATGAGCTGGGATAGTCACAGGCTGGAGGCGAGTTGCTGTGGGGCTGCAGGGCCCCAGTGAGGGTGGGAAGGTGAGATTTTCCCTGGATTGTATGTTATCCTGCCATGGGTGCCCCAGGGCAGAGCAGTGAGGGCACTGCTCCCTAATCCTGGGGCAGCCATCGCTCCACCCCTGGGCAGGAACAGCATCTTGTGGGGTCCCCAAGCCCCAGAGCCCTCCAGGCAGCCTCAGAAGCAGCCGAGAAGTTCCAGGCCATGGAGGGGTGGAGCAAGACCCCAGCGACTTTGCCCTCCTGGGAGGAAAGGACTGAGCAGGACTAAGGGGAGTTGTGGCATTTAACTCCAGCAAGTGTGTAGCCAGGGTTTGGCGGGCTCCTCTCTCGGTGTGCAGTCACTCCTTGCAGCTGGAAAACCCCTCGGCAGCCATCTGGGTGTTTCCTCAGAGCTGTCACCATCCTCCCCACAGCCCCAAAGAGGGTTTGCTCCTTCCTCTGCCAACATCAGGCTTTGTCCCTGGGACCACACCTTGCCCTGGAGCACTTTCAGCAGCTGAAAATAAAGCCAAAATAGCATTTGTAAAGACATGTGGGGGAAGCCCTGAGTATGAGGGGTTAAGAGACTGCTCCTGGTGCACACCGTATGTGAATGTCCCTAGGGACTCTCTGTGGGGTTGGTGTGGCTTTTGGGACCTGACTGCTCCCCAAAATTACCTGTTCACCTTAACCAAAGACCTTTTTCTGGGAATGGAAAGGTGCAGCCAGCTGGGGGATGTGGGTGCTCGCCAAGCATCATCCCAAGTCCCGTGACCTTTTCCAGCTCATCCTTGCTCGGCTTTCTCCAGTCCATCAGCTCAGGCTGGTGGAAACTGGGAGCCAACATTTAGCAGGGAAACAGCCCTAAAATGGAGATCAAACTCCTTGGAGAACAACCACCTCCTCCAAATGCTGCCCTTTGTCTGATTACCAATTCAGTTAAATGAAAAAAGCGAATAAATTTTGAAGCCTTTAAAAGGGTGGGCTGGAGAGGGCCCTTTGGTCAGGGTTTTTCTGTGGCACAGGTTTGGTCAGGGTTTTTCTGTGGCACAGGTTTTTCCCTTGTGTCCAGTTTTGACTGTAGATTTTCATTTACAGCAGTTCTCTGGAAGTAAGCACTGGCCTCAAAGGTGCAGGAGTAAGCTGGAAGTTTCTACTCTCTTGTATTCCCTGCCTCCAGTTTTTGCATCTTCTTTAAATAATCGTGCGCTTCCTTCTGCTCCCCCTTCTGCTGGGTTCCCCTGGAAAACGCTGGGGGTGACAACTCCCTTTCCCTGCCTGAGGCGTTTGCTTGACCTCTGTCAGCCACACCCTCTGGCCACTGAGAGCTGTGGCTATTGTGGGTGGCTCCATGGCAGAGGGGCTTCCCCAGGGACACGGAGCCCTGAGAATGGTCACACAGCGAGGTGCCCCGTGCTCCTCCTTGTGCTCACCCCTGTTGCACTGCAGCCCACACACTCCTCTCCCTGTTCCCTGGAGTACGGATCCCCCACGTCTGCAGTGGGGCGTCCTTCCCAGCTGGGAAAACACCCTGGCACCCCATTTCCAAGCTCACCACCCCCTGCCCCACAGACCCCACTACGGAAGGTGACTGTCCCCAGGGAGCCGTGGCAACAGGACCCAGTCTCTGCCTTCCGCTGACCCCTCTCTTTCTGTCCCCTCCAGGGAGAAAGGTGCTGACCAGGTGCCCTGAAGCTCTGGGGCTGGCTCCTCACAGGCTCAGCGGGATGATGCCAGCAGTCCGAGAGCCCCCCGTGCCCCTCGCCGTGCCGATGTGACCGAGCCCTGTGTGGCACCTGTGGCACTGAGCCTGGCACGGCAGCACGGTGGCTGGTGGCCCCCGTCACAGGCCCTGCTGCCCAAAGATGAGCGATGGCATGTGGATCTCGCTCAGCCCTGCCGAGTTTGCCCAGCTCCAGCAGTACACGGACTGTGAGTACCCTGTTGATCTGTGCTGGACTGGTGTCCTACCTTTCCTTAGTGTCCCCCTGGAGAACCAGGTGGTTCCTTAGATTTTGGATGGGGAGTCTGGAAAAATCCCTGACCCCTAACACCGGCTGGTTGAGGTCCCCATGCCTGCCTGCCCGGAAGGATCGAGCTGAGCTTTGGGGGCCAGACACGTGAGCTGGGCTCAGTCCTTCTGAAGGCGGCCGGCTCCCACGTTCCTTAGTGAAGTGAAATGCCAACCAGGAAAGCAGACTGGCTTTTCCCAAACACACGGAGCTGCTCCACGGCTCGCTTTGGGCTGCCAACCCTCTGCAGTAATTTTCCTTAGTGCTTTTGCAGAGCAACACTCTGCTGCAGCTGCTGCTGCTAAGAGGAGATTTGCAGCAGCACCGAGGGGGTCCTGGGGCTGGGAGAAGCTGGAGAGAGAGCCTGGGCAAAGCCCAGGGGTCCGAAACCAGGTCCTTGAGGTCCTGCTTGCCAGAGAGCTGGAGTGTGGGTGTGCTTTTTCCAGCATTGATGGAGAAGCGGTGCAGCCCGCAGAGGTGCTGAGAGGGGCAGGGCAGGGTGGGCAGGAAAGCGCAGCCAGGACCACGGGATGAAGGGAGAAGGGGTGTAAAATCACAAGGGTGTTGCTTTGCAGAACTGGCATGACCCTGGAGTGAGCAGGCTGGGTGGGAGATGCCTGAGAGGCCCCGTGAGCTCTCTGAGGCTGTCCTTGGGGACATTGTACATCAGAAGGGTGAGGCTGGGGACAAGTTCCTCACCACCTCCTGCCCACCAGCCAGAGGCCTCAGGCAGGGCTGCAGGCAGCGGCGTGTGTGCAGTATCCCTCTCTGCATCTCATCCTGCCTCTGGAGGATGGTGAGCTTTGCTTTCCTGAATCCCAGACCATAAAGCACCATCTGTAAGGCTGGGCTCAGAACACTGATAGCATCTTTGTTTTGTTAATCAAAGTGTGGCCAGCATGGGTAGCTGCCTCCTCCCTGGGAGGATGGCTTGGCACCGGGCTGGGGACACAGGGCTTGGGGGTTCTCTGAGGAGGGCCAGGATCCCCCTCCTTGAGTGCCCCAGACATCCCACAGTTGTGGTCCTGTGGCAAATTTTCTCCCCAGCAGAGGGCTGGGGGGATCAGAGCCAGCACAGCCCCCACTTGCAGAGGATTTCACAGTAATTAACAAGGCTGGTGTGTCCAAGAACCTTTTAAATGCCCGTGCCCAGAGACATGTGTGAAGGTGAGGGCTGAATGTTCTCTCACCTTGATCTTTCTCTTTCCACTTTTCCCTTTTTTCCTCTATTTTGAAAGGATGAATGTCCCTCCAGACACGCCAGCCCTAGGAACACTCAGCCAGGGAAAGTCTTCAGTACTTGTGTGGAAGTTTGCATGGACCAATCCAATGATAGGGCAAGAAGGAGTGGCCACAAGCTACACCAGGGGAGGTTTAGATTGGATATTCGGGAAAACTTCTTCCCCAGAAGGGTAGTCAAGCACTGAAACAGGCTGTCCAGGGCAGTGGTGAAGTCACCATCCCTGGAGGGATTTGGAAGCCATGCAGATGTGGGACACTTCTATCTTAGTGGTGAACACAGTTGTGCTGGTTAATGGCTGGACTTGATGATCTTGAGGGCTTTTCCAACCTAAATGATTCCATGATTCTATGAATACAGTTCTATTTCTCCCTCCTGGCACCTCCTGGAGATGCCAATGGGCAGCCCGAGGCAGCCTCTGGGATGACTGGGCCTGCCAAGGGGTGCCAGCAGCCACCTGCATGGGGGCAGGGACACCCAGGGGTGTGCTTAGCACAGCAGAGCAGCTGGGACTGGAGCGTGGTCCACGCCTTCCTTGCTTTGCTCTGGCTCTGTGTTTATTTTCATACTGGCAGGAGGAAGCTCTCTATGTATGTAAAGCTCCCAGGCCAGCTTTCCATATCTGCCCTGCCCTCTGAAGGCGGAAGGGGAAGCAGGGCATGAGTGGCCTCTTCCAGGCACAAAAGGATCCAGAAACTGCATATCCAGCAGATAAACCCCTCTGCACCACCCTGCTGGTGGATGACAAAGGCAGCCCAGTGGGGCCATGCTCAGCACGGTGCCTTTGTCTCCCCAGACTCCACCAAGAAGCTCAAGGATGTTCTGGAGGAGTTCAATGGGGATGGCGTCCTCTCGAGGTACAACCCCGAACAGGTATGGCCCTGTGCCCGCCAGTGTCCCCCCTGTGCTGCTGGCAGCTCCCAGCCCCCCACAAGCTCCCCCAGCCCAGCTCCCCCAGCTGGAAGCAGGCAGGAGAAGGCAGGGCTGGGTGGCTGGCCCCCATCTCTCCCCATGGTTTTGCTCCCAGGACCTGATTCCCATCAAGGCCATCCCGGGGCCATCCCACCCCATCCCGCTGAGAGCTTTTTGGGGCATTGCCTTGCCAGGCAGAATCCAGGAGGGATTTACTGTCCCCCTAAAAGCAAATGACTTGGCCAGCATGGGGATGGGATATCTCTGTGCCCTCTCACTCTCCTCCAAAGAAGGCTGGGATTATTTTTTCCAAGCGGTGCTTTCCGAGAGACCTATTAGTGTGCCAGCAGGACAGAGCCTTGCATGGAGGCTGTAATCACTAGAATCAAGGCAAAATGAGAAAAATCAGTGGGCTGAACATGGCAAGGAGGGGCATAAAGCTACCCTGCTATTCCAGGGCACCACAGGACCCTCACTCCAGCTGGGGCCACAAAAGCCATTGGAAAACATCGTCCTCATGCAATGGCAGCGCCCAGCGGGGAAGGAGGAGGCACAGAGTCCTCAGGAGGAGGATGGTCCCCATGGGGCTGAGGCTGGGCTGGGAGGTCCCACTGCTCTGCACTGCTCTGCCCTGTCCTGCCACTCCCCCAGCTCCTGCCCTGGCTGCTGTCCCTGCTCCCAGCTCGCCTGCCTCAGCCACGCTGGCACTTCTGGGCATTTCTGGCCCTGCTGCCTCTGGGTCCCTTTAGGTTACCTCGAGCCACTGGGATTTGGGAAGCCAGCAGTTTTGGGGAGGGCTCTGCAGCTGCTGTGCCCAGTGAGGGGGGCCCAGGGCATGAAGCCCCACACCCACTGGCAGCTCTACACCCTCATGGTGGCCTGGGGCACCTCCATCCTCCTCCTCCTCTGCCCACTCCCCAGCCCATCGACTACGAGGGCTTCTGCCTCTTCATGAAGACCTACCTGGAGGCAGACGTGCCCGAGGAGCTCTGCCAGCACCTCTTCACTTCCTTCAAGCGGAAGATCTGCCAGGCCTCCCCCGAGACCCAGCACCAGAGCCCCGCTGTGTCGCAGCCCAGCACCCTCGGTGAGCCAGCCCTGTCCCAGCTGGGCACCAGCGTGGCACGGTGGGCCCGCTCCCACCCTGCCCGCGGGAATGAAGGTTGGGGGGTGGCACCTGTGGTGGGTGGCATCGGGGCCAGCTCACAACCCAGCTCTGCCCCATCTGTCTCCCAGGGCCCTGTGCTGCTCCAGGGAGGGATTTCTCTAGGATGCAAGGGCACGTGCCCTTTCCTCTGCACAGTCAGAGCCCGGGTCACTCCGTGTCAGCATCTCCATGCAGAGCAGTGCCCTGTGCCTCTGTCACGGGTACTGGTGCAAGCAGCCACCCTGCACTTGGCAGCTCGTGTGGGCAAGGCACCCAACTCTGCCTCCCCCAGCCCTTCCCGGGTGGATTCATGGCTCGTGGAGACATCTGCTGAAAGGACTACAAATTGCAAAAGGAAAGGGAGGACCTCCCCCAGCTCTGACTGGTGATGGAGGAGCACATCCTTGCTGTCCTGAGCACTGTGGTGTCCATCACCCAGGGATGGCAGCACTGCTGGGAGCTCCTGGGCCAGGCAGGAGGGTGAGGGGCCGCCTGCAGTGCCCGTCAGAGAGCCCTGGGGCTAGGATGCCGGGGCAGAGAGGCACGGGGCTAGCAGAGAGGACCCAGGGCTAGCACCCAGCAGCAGTTCCTGGAGCAAGGGGCATAGACACCCTGGTGTCACCCTGCCCTTGGGCATGTGTCTGCTTTGCAGGGATCAATGGGAAAACACTTCGAAGTACTCTGGGACGACACGCTCCCGAGCCCAAGAGCTGCCACAGCAACACAGCTGAGCCACAGCCAGCATCCCTCACCCTGGCATCGATCCCCAATGCCTCCCCCAGCTGGTCCAGATCATCCTCCCAGAAATCCACCACTGGCACCACTTCTGCTCACAACTCCTCGGGCTCTTCCAAGATCTCCTCCGTGTCTCTGCTCAGCCCTCAGTCACCAGGTGAGCTTGGCTGGGGCTCCACAGAGAGACACGGGCAGTGACAAGCCTTCCTTATTTTCTGGTCAATTCCCCAGCATGGTGACCTTCCAAACTCACTGGGTTCCTGGCATCCTGACACCTTTGCTTGGCAGACTTGAGCGACCGATCCCATCCCACAGAGCCCCCACCAGTCACTGTCTTAATTACCTGGCAGCATCTTGCAGGGAGGGGGAAATGGGGCGGTGAGTCACGGCTGGCCCTTGCCCCAGCCTCTGCCAGCCCCTGAGGAAGGGCCCTCTGCCAGGAGCATCCCTCTGCCGAGGGCTGCTATTGGCACGGGCATCAGTGAGCGTGGGCTGTCCTGGCACCCTGGCAAGCTGCCTTGCTGCCCACTGAGCTGCTCACTCCTTCTGGGTGGGTGCTTGTTCCCAGCAGGACACGTTTCCATGGGCTCCAACTGCTCATCCTGCCCATAGCTGCAGTGATGGAGGTGTGGGAGTCTGCACCCCAGGGACTGAGTGGCACTGCCCAGCCCTGCGCCTGTGATGGCACCAGTCCCAAGTGCCCTTTTTGTGCCCATTCCTGTGTCCCATCTGTGTCCCCGTGGTGTCACTCAGTCCCACGCTGGATGAGTCCCTGTCCCAGAGTTCCCATGTCCCACCTGGTGACAACTGGTCCCGTGTCATCCCTGTGCCTGGCCTCTCTCCCTGCCCACAGGCACGAGGACAGTGGAGAAGAGGTTACCCTTCAGCCTGCGGAAAAACCCCAGCTCCCAGAAAGCCACCCCGCCTCCTCCTCCCACCCCCTTGGCCCAGGTGGTCCACCTGAAGGACATTGTCTGCTACCTGTCCCTGCTGGAGAGGGGACGAGCAGAAGACAAGCTGGAGTGTAAGTGGGACCCTGGGCTGGTGCTGTGCAGAGGGGGGAGCAGTGGCTCAGGGGTTTGCCCGAGGGCGAGTGCAGGGCTGGATGCTCCCGTCCACTTGGGAAAACCACTCAGCTTCCCCTTCTGCTCCTGCCTGTGTCACCCACGTCTGGCCAAGGGGCTTCGATACCCCACAGCCCTGGGGTCACATCTCTCCCTGGCTGAGGCAGCACAGTGCTGCTCCCACCCTGAGGCTCCAGCAGCCTGGAATAGGGTGCCTGGGGCACCCCAGGTTGCCCCTGGGCTGGGCTCTAATTATCAGCAGCTTCTCTCCTCCTTCCAGTTATGTTTCGCCTCTATGATACCGATGGAAACGGCCTCCTGGACAGCTCGGTGAGCCTTCCCTCGGGAGAGAAAGCAGGGGCTGCTCGGGGGGCTGGAAACATGCAGGACACTGTTGGGGTGCCCACCACCCTACTGAGGTGCTCCAAAATGGGCAGAGATATGGGAAGGGAGGAAGAAAGCAGCAGCTGGACTGCAGAGCTGGGGATCACATGCCAGCTCTGCTGCATCCAGCAGGAGCTAGAAGAAATCCACCCACCAAGAATTGTAGCTCTGCATCAGGTCATGGTATTTCAGGGAAGAAAAAAATCACGCACAGCTCCTTCTCCTATGATGTTTTCTCTTTGTTCTTTGGGTATCGTCCTTGAAGGCTGTTGCAAATAAAATCTGGTTTATCAGAATAGTTTTTCCCAAGGAAAACCTCTTACAGATTTTCTTGCAGGTTTTCAGGGCAGAAGGCCCTGAAAAAAGAAGGAGCACCCATTGAGGGCTGGGGTGTTGCTGCCCCTCCTGTGTAGGTGGGGACTGGGGTAGCCTGGGGCTATGGGAATGTAGACCTTGGGGGCTTGGGGCTGGACACTCTGCTCATGCCTGGAGCCGTCCCTAACATCGGGCACTGCTGTCTCTCTGTGCTCAGGAGCTGGATCGTATCATCAACCAGATGGTGCACGTGGCCGAGTACCTGGAGTGGGACTCCACCGAGCTGAAGCCTGTGAGTGCCTGGAGGCAGCTGGGGCAGCTGCAGGGACTCTCAGCCAGAGCCCTGGGTGGCATCACCGTGTCACCACATTTTCTCCTTCCTCCAGATCTTGAAGGCTATGATGGAGGAGATCGACTACAACCACGACGGGACCGTGACGCTGGAGGAGTGGATCCGGGGTGGCATGACCACCATCCCCTTGCTGGTCCTCCTGGGGATGGAGACGGTGAGTGTCCCTGTGGACACCTGCTTCGGCTGCTCCAGCCCACCCCCAGCAACAGACCGCGCGCTCACACGGCACCACGCAGCCCCACGCTGGCTCCCAGCCCCTGCTGACACCCCTACCCTGCCCCCTTCACCCCCCAAATCTTTCCAAGCTCACTTTTGAGCTGCAGCCACTGCCAGCTGCTGTGCCCAAGCAGGCTGGGCTTGCTCCTTGCTGTCGCAGTGCACTCCAGTTCGATGAACATTTAATCAAAACCTGAAATGAGTACCTCAAATGGCACCTCCTCTTGTAGAGTGAGGTTTGAAGAGCAAAGGTGGGGTTGTTGGGATCCCCCTTGTTTCTCTGTCTTGTTTTTCCATCCTTTTGGCCTTCATTTCTTTCAAGTGCATCCCTGGCCGTCAGGTAATAGTTTGCAGGGAAAGATGGTTTTGCTCATGGTACCCATGGTTCCCCTGGAGAGGTGGGGGGGAGGACAGGCTTTCTGGCAGAAAAATTCAAGAAAGCAGGGAATTTTAACTGGCTCTTGCAAGGCACTCATGCCTGGCCCCAGATGTAAGAGGTTTGTACTTTTGTCACCCCGTGGTGGTGGTGGCAGCTTGACCCCAAATGTGAAGTCACCTTCCTGTCAGCCACCAAGATCCTCCCTGTGGCTGGGCTGTGCCAAGGGTCCGTGGGAGCTGGACGTGGCAGGGAGATGCTCTGGGGAACACCAAGAGAGAAGGGGAGTAGGGGGAGCCCATGATCCTGCTGGGAGCAAACTCCCAGAAACACCATGGGGTTTTTAGGGGATGAAAAGTTGATCAAAATGATGGGCTGAGGGGGCTGGGGCTCTTGGCAGCAGGGGAGTGACCCCCTCACCCTCCACTCTTCTGCCCTGCAGAACGTGAAGGATGATGGGCAGCATGCCTGGAGGCTGAAGCACTTCAAGAAACCTGCCTACTGCAACTTCTGCCGCACCATGCTGCTGGGGGTCCGCAAGCAGGGCCTCTGCTGCTCCTGTGAGTCCTGGATCCTTGCCAGAGTGTTGCACTCCCAGACTGGTGGCTGCTGCCACATCCAGTGGTGCCCTGGGGAGGGAGGACTGGTCCCTGTTAGTGCTGAGCCCCGTGGGTGCTGCAGGCTGAGCGGGGAGGGGGCAGCTCCCTGCTGCTGACCACCTTCTTGGTGGCACTTGGGTTAGTGGTGCCCTGGTAGTGTTGGGGTAACAGTTGGACTCGAGGGTTTTACAGGGCTTTTCAAACCTAAATGATTCTGTGGCTCTGTGGTTTTTCTCTCTCACCAGTCTGCAAGTACACAGTCCACGAGAGGTGTGTGTCCAAAGACATTGCTTCCTGCATCAGCACCTACGTTAAATCCAAGAGAAACACAAGTGTAAGTAGGCAGCTGGTGCATTTCTGAGCCAGTGGCCGTCCTGGCCCCTTGGTCTCCTGCTCTGCTTCCCCATGGCTTCTTCCCCTGGCTTTTGCCCCTCACATCCTGGGCAGCAGCTCACGGGCATTCCCAGCATCCAAAGCCTTGCAGGATGCACCCCATCCCCAGTCCCCAGGCACCCACATGACCTCCAGCCCCAAGGTTTGCCATGGCTCCACATGGGGGCTGGATTGGATCAGCAGCATCCCTTCAGGACAAGCTTCCAAAGCCCTGGTGGCACCCTCAGCAGGAGGGAGATGCCGGGGGTCAGCGGGTGCCGTGCCGCAGTGTCCCCGTGCCTTGCAGGTGATGCAGCACACCTGGATCGAGGGCAATTCGCCCGTCAAGTGCGACAGATGTCACAAGAGCATCAAGTGCTACCAGGGCATCACTGGCCTGCACTGCGTCTGGTGCCAGGTCACGGTGAGTACCCAGGGCTGGGGCACAGCCACGGTGCCTGCAGGGCCGGCTCTGGGCTGCTGACCACGAGAGGGCAGGTGTCCTCTGCTCACCATCCCTTCCTGCCCTCCTCCAGCTCCACAACAAGTGTGCCTCCCATGTGAAGCCAGAGTGTGATGGGGGCCCGCTGCGGGACCACATCTTGCTCCCGTCCTACATCTGCCCAGTTGTTCTGGTAAGTGCCCCCCTTGTCCTGGTAAGTGCCCCCCTCCTCGCTGCCAGTGACAGGGGCCCAGCAGGGCATTGCCAGGCCCGCCTGCCTCCCCTGGCTGCTGGCACTCCCTCTCGGGCACTGTGGGCATCCATGCTCGGTTCCCCAAAGGACAGGCAGTCCCACTGCCGACGCTCGGAGAGCGACTCCCCCGCCAGCACCAGCCCCGAGGACACCCAGGGCTTCAAGTTCAACTCCACCACAGTGGATGGGCAAGGGCTGCAGGTAGGTTCCTGTACCGGTCTGCAGGTGAGCTCTGCCACTGAACTCGACAGCAGGCAGGAATTCACAGCGGCGTTTTCTGCCCTCCAGATCAGCCCTCAGCCCGGGACACACCCGCTCCTAGTGTTTGTGAACCCCAAGAGTGGAGGAAGGCAAGGCGAGCGGTAGGTGGGGTCCTGCCTGCGAACAGCTTCCCCCCGGGGTTGGGGGCTGCTGGTGCCTAGGGCATCACTCCCAGTGTGGGATCACCTTCATGGCATTCCCTGTTCCCAGGGTCCTTCGGAAGTTTCACTACCTGCTCAACCCACGCCAAGTGTACAACCTGGACCGCGGCGGGCCCACGCCAGGGTATGGAGTTGCTGCAGGTGATCCTCTGCCCCCTCCCGCCGGGCGCTGCTCTCCCACGTCACCCCTTGTTTCTCCTGGCTTTCTCCAGGCTGAACTTCTTTCGGGACACTCCAGATTTCCGTGTGCTGGCCTGTGGAGGGGACGGCACGGTGGGTTGGATCCTGGACTGCATAGGTGAGCAAGGGACAGCCGTGTTCCTGCAGAGCATCATCCACCTGCATCCTTGGTGATCGGCCACAGATTCCCGATATTCCCCCAGTGAAAGTGGGGTGGTGGTCCTGCCAGCAGCATCATTCCAGGCTGCTGGTGGAGGAGGGACATGGAGAGGAGCAGGGAATGAGCCTTGTCAGCCCCAAACTTCTCTTCTCCCTTGAACTGCAGATAAGGCAAACCTGGTGAAGCACCCACCAGTGGCCGTCCTGCCCCTGGGAACGGGCAATGACCTCGCACGGTGCCTGCGCTGGGGAGGAGGTGAGGACGGGCAAGCATTGCCCGGGGGTGGCCAGTCCTTGGGAGCCCTTCCTTGTGGCCATCCCAGGGGAGGGAGGGCTCCTGGGATGCAGTTCAGACCTGTATGGAAGCCTGGTGCCTCTAACTCCTTCCAAAAAGAGCAGCTGCTGCTTTCTGAACCCCCCGCAGCTGGATCCTGCTCAACCTTTTCCATTTGGAGAGCCCTGCCATTAGCCAAAATCTCTGCCGCTGCTGCAAGAATGTGCCGCAGCAGCTGCCCTCAAGTGCTTGGCACCTGGCTATGACATGGCTGTGCTCCCCTTCATCCTCCTTCATCCTCCTTCCTTTCCAGGCTATGAAGGAGGCAACCTAATGAAAGTCCTGAAAGACATAGAGCACAGCACAGAGGTGATGCTGGACCGCTGGCAGATAGACATCATTCCGAGTGACAGGGAGGCCAACGGAGATCCCGTCCCATCCACCATCATCAACAACTACTTCTCCATTGGGGTGGTGAGTCCCATGGGGCAGGAGTTGGTTTCTCCCTTCCCATCCCTCCTTGCTCACACTCCCAACCTCCTTCCGTCTCTTGGCCTTGTTTTTCTGGTTTTATTTTCATTTGTAAAGGCAGCACCAAGTTACATAAGCAGGCATAGGATCTCTATCTTCCCAGCAGGAATGTTGGAAGAGTGAATGTGAAAGGAGCTTAAACAGGATTCAGGGAAGTTTGGGGTCCCAGAGACACGGACGCCCCACCTGCCAAGACAGCACCCATCAGCAAAGCCCTGCGTTTCCCTGTGTTTTCCTGACCTGGAGAGGTTAGGGAGCCTGGGGGACGATGACAGCCCTGTGCCACAGGGGTTTCCCCCAGTGCTGGGGGTCAGTCCTGAGAGCAGGAAGGTTTTGGGGACAGCCCTTCTCTTCCCAGGGGCTTGCAGCATTTTTGTCTGTGACAGGGGTGCCGCCACAGCATGGGTCACTCACCTGCAGCACTGCAGGACGCTTCTGGGGTACATCAGCTCCTGCTGATGCCAGGGGGTGTCACTGCAGGTGGCATTTGGTGACAGCTTCTGAGCTGGGCTTAAGCACCCCCACTGTGCACAAGGAGAGGTTGTGATGAGTTTCAGGAGAGCTGCCATCCTGCAAGGGGAGCTGTCAGGGTGCAGGGTCTTGGGGTGTCCTCAGAGCCCCACTGCTCCACTGGGTGCCTTTCCTCCCCTCTGATCATCCCCTCCATGCAGAGCCCCTGTGATGAGGGAAGGAGGCCGAGTGCGCTAATTATGTCTCCCCTAACAAGCTTTGGGAAGAGCCTGGCTGAGGGTCCCTCCAGCACCTTGGGCCATCAATGCCATCATCAATGACACCGTGTCATTGTGCCACCGGGACCAGTGGCGAGCATGAGGAGCTGAGCACCCACATCCCAACACGTGCCCAGGGGGCAGAAGAAGGGGGTTCTGCTTCTCTGCTGTGCCACTGATGTCTCTGTGCTCCCACTCTCCGCAGGACGCCTCCATCGCCCACCGCTTCCACATCATGCGAGAAAAGCACCCTGAGAAATTCAACAGCAGGTAAGGGCTTCCCGAGGGCCCCCCTGAGAGCTGGCTGTGGGGGGCACCCTGCCTCTGCCATGCACCCTGCCAAGAGGATTTGGTGTTTGGCCAACCTTAGGGGACAGGCAGGGCATGTACCAGGCGTGGTGGGGGTCCAGGGCCAGGTATGGTGGAGGTTTGGGATGCTTCTTCAGGTGTGGCAGGCTGCTCAAACTTGGCCGCACACCCGGTTACGTTCATTCATGCTTTATAATTAGTATGGAATTCCAGGACGAGCAGGAGCAGGCCAGGCAGGGAGGGCAGGGCAGGCAGCAGGTCACGGCTCGTTCCCACTGTGCTCAGGGTGCATGGAAATGTGGTGATGGCAGCAGGAGCTGTGGCTTGTGACCCCCATCCCCAGGTTTAGAAATACCCGCTAGAAAAACCCCGAGTGGACCAAAGTGTCCAGCCCTGCCCTCAAGTTCAGCTCCTCTCGGCTCACAGCCTCTCACAGCTTACAGCTCCCCCTCACAGCCTGGCACAGCAGCTGATGCAGGGAACGAGCCATGGTCAGGGGCTGCTTAGGGGGGTGCTGGGAGGCTGCTGAGGTGCAAGACATCCCCTCCGTAGGTGTCCTGTTTCTTGACAGCACATCCCATGCCAAGGGAGCACCCAGCACCCCCATTCTCCCCCTCTGCTGGGTGTCAGAGCCAGGTCTGCTCCAGCCACCCCCTGACAGCCCCCCCAACCCCCAGGCACACCCCCATCCCACCACACAGCTCCCTAGGGCCACGATGCCAGTGGTCCCTCTCCACAATGGCTTGTGTCATCCATGGCTCATGTCCCCAGCACAGCAGCTCCAGACAGTCTCTGGCAGCCCATCCTGCTGCTGACTGGTGCAAGGTGCTGCTTCCAGGAGGGATACTGACATGTCTCTGTGCCCCAGGATGAAGAACAAGCTGTGGTACTTCGAATTCGGGACATCAGAGACCTTTGCAGCCACCTGCAAGAAGCTCCATGACTATGTTGAGGTTGAGGTGGGTTTCCTGTGATGATCCTTGGCTCCCATCATGGCACAAAGGCTTTTTGGAGCCATTGCCCATGGATCCCTCAGGCAAGGCCTTTAGCTGTCTGGGGAGAGGGTGCCACCATGGCTTTGACCCCTCACTATGGCAGGAGGACATGGTGGCTGGCAGGACCTCCTATCCCACCACACAGAGCTTGCTACAAAGCCAGCCAGCTGTGGGCAGAAGAATAATCCTGTATTCCCCACTTCCAGCTGTACTGGAGAGCATGCCTGGAATATTCTCTCTGTAAATTCCGCGCTGCTCCCAGCCCTCATTGGCTGACATGGAAACAGCCTTTAATTAGAGCCGGGGGGAGGGCCCGTGGTTGCTAAGAGCGCTGTCACTTCTCCGCGCTGGCGCTGGGGATTTGGGCTGTAAACTTCCGTCTCTCCCTATCTCTGGATAATCCACCCTTTTATAACTTAGGCTGGAGGGTGAGGGGAGAAAACAGCACTTGCTGCAAGAGGTGGTGGGAGTCAGAGCAGCTGGTGGGTGCAGGGGTGCTGGCGGTGGGCAGCGAGCAGAGAGCTGGCCCTGCAGACGTGTGGCCATGGGCAGAGGGATTTTGATGCCCATTTCCATACGGGGAGTTTCTTCCCTTCCCAAAGCCTGAGGTGGGTAGCTGCACCCTTGGGAACTTGTGGGAAGGGGCAGGACCAGCATCACAACCATCTCACCCCCTTCCCCATCCAAGCAGCAGGGTGTGGGGTGGACAAAGTCCGTGTCTGTGGAGTTGAATGCTGCTGGAGATGGGCACGAGGTGCCCCCCCATTCCTTCTCGGGGTGCTCCCCACCAGCTGAGCCCTCTGGCAGGAAAGTGTTAATCCCACAGTATTTGAAGTTGAAAGCAGCCGCCTGTCCTCCCTCCAGCTCCCAGGCAACTGTCAGCCTTGCAGAGAAATAGCAGTTTTGTTTTGGAAATTGGCACTCGTTCCCCCTACAACTCCTGGAAATGAATTTGCTTTTTCCCCCAGCTGCAAATTTCTCCTTCCAGCCTCGCTGCCAGCGCGCCGTCAGCTGCCCCTGCTCAAAGGGCCCATTGTAGCTCGCTGGCACGAGCTGGGGAGGACTCTGCAGGGAGAATCGCTCCTGCCCGCGGCTGTGGGCAGGCGTGGGCGGCTGTGGGCAGGAACAGGCTCCTGCAGCATCCCAGCATCCTGCACTCTTGGCAGCCAACTCTCTCCCATCCCATCACGGCTGGGCTGGCACCCGCTGCCTCACTGGCAGGTGGGAAAGGTGCCTGTGGTTGGGGATGATGCTCGAGGTGTGTTGTCCATCCCGCCAGGAATCGGAGCTCGGTACCCACTGCTCAGAGCATTACGGTCTTTTCTCTTCCTGCAAATCACAGTATCATTAAGATGTACTGAGAACGAAAGGATTAACATCCTTTCCAAGCCTTGGAGAGACAGCTCGTCCCTCCCAAACCAGAAGATTCCTGCTTTTTCTTTCAATGTGAGGCTAAAAATAAGATCCCGCAGCACCAGGGGAAGCAGAAAGGATCTGACACACCAAGGGGTTCGCTTGTGTGAGCGCCCAGCCCCACACACATGGGCTTGGTGTCCTCAGCACTGGCCAAGTGGGTGGTAAAAATGAGCTCTAGACCTTTGTTCAAGGAAAACAACCAGAAAGGGGCTTCTTAGCCCATTTCATTCCTCTCAGCACAAGAAGTGAGGGCAGAGATGCCTTTGCATCACCAGAACGCAAGGAAAAAGCTGTGCTGGGATTTGCTGAAGCACAGAGTGGCAGGTAGAGAGCAGGTGCCTCAAGGAAAGTAGGAATGCTTGATAGAAATTCCAGTTGGATGGAAAAGTGGCTGCTTCCACCAGAGGTATCTAGGAAGGGGATCCATGTCAGGGTAGCGTGAGAATATTTGAAGTTAAGAAAAGCATTTCCAAGGCTGTTGCTTTCAGTCCTGTGGAAAAGCTGCAGGCAATGGATATTTTAACTTTTACAGGGAGTTTTCAGCTGAGGCAGTCCTGCTGCACGACAGCGAAGCCTGGGATGCCAGTTCTGTGTGCTCTCCTGTGGTTTGCTCTCCAAAACCTGACATTTTTCCCTCTGACACCTTCCCCTAATTTCCTTCCAGCCTTATTTCTAGTTTCCAAATGGCACTTGAAGACAAACTGGTTTGAGCTACTTTTTGGGCAGCCAAACTTTCCAGTCCTTTGGAGTCAGTTTGGATAAGGAGAGGGGGGAAAGCAGGTGCTGGAGCTCCTTGGGTGGAAGTCGCTTTAGGATCAAGGTGGTGTTGCCTCCTATTTTGGGTCACAGCACCGAGTTTAGCCAAGGTTTTATGTGGTCCCCCAGGAATTCGCTTTTTTTGAACCTGCTGTTTTGGACCTGTAGTAAAACTCCCACGGAAACAGAGGGGAGAGCAGCACAAGGAGTTGACAATCACTCTAGAAAGGCAAAGTGGGAGGGTATTTGTACCTCCAGCCCCAGCCACTCTGGGTTTGCCCATGCCCCCAGAGACCATCCGGGGACATGCTGTGCTCAGGGACCCGCGCTTCCATGGCGGGGAGAGGAGGCTGGGCTCCATGTGGTGGGCACAGCTGCCCCGACCCTCCTGATGCCACCCATGTACCCCGCAGTGCGATGGGACCCTGCTAGACCTGAGCAACACGTCCCTGGAGGGCATTGCCATCCTCAACATCCCCAGCATGTACGGGGGCTCCAACCTGTGGGGCGAGACCAAGAAGCAGCGTGGTTACAACCGGCTGGGCAAGAAGGCGCCAGAGAAGCTGCCTGGCACAGTGGTCACCGACGCCAAGGAGCTGAAGTTCTGCGTGCAGGGTGAGTGGTGGGGTTAGCACAGGGGCACTGGGCACCCACTGTCTCTGGAGCAGCAGCACTGGAGGAGTTGTTGTCAGCTCGGTGTCTTTTGGGGTGCCATGGTGACCCCACAATAAGGAGGAGGAGCTGGAACCCAACTGCAGAGCTGGCACCAAGGGCTTTTGTAAGCGTCTTGCCAGGCTCCACCACAGCGCTGCCAGCCTGGATGTAGGGTTTGGGAGCAGCACAGTGCCCACGCTGAGCCCAGCTGGCACCTTGCACCCGCTACTGAGGCCACCGGAGCCGTCGCTGCGGGCAGGGAGAGTGCTGGCAGCGTTCCCCAGTGGGGAGTAGTGGGGTAGAAAGCAGCCAGCAAAACAGGCAAGGTGCCTGGGTTTTCCACCCACCACCTCCCACAGCCTGGGGCTGGGCTGGGAATCAGCCCCCCTGTGATGTGGCTGCCAGAACAGTGGTGTCACATCCCAGACTGTCACTGTCTGTCCCTTGCTGCGTGAGCCAGGGGCGACAGGCTGCAGGGAGCGGGGCAGAGCACAAGCCGGTCCCAAAGGGACTGCAGGGGACATCCCCACTCCTGGGTGGGCGAGAGGGCATGGGAGGCTCAGAGGACTTCTCAGGGGTAAGAGGGGGTGTGTGTGAAAGAGGACCCTGAAGCAAAGAGCTGCACCAGTGTCGGGTGTCCTTGCTGGCAGCCCAGCAGAGCAGGATGAGCTGTGAAAAGAGGCGATACCCTGGGATTTGAGCAGATTGCTCACAGCGAGGATTCTGCCTTGTGTGCTGGCTTCTGGGGAGCTGCAGCACCCCAGGGCACCCAGGGAAGAGGCGTCACCATTTCATACGCTGCAAACAAACAGTCAAAGGGCTGGTGGGGATCTGGGCTGGCGCCCTGCAGCCATGCAGGCCCAGGTGCTGTTTCAGACCAGGAGTACTTTTGCTCCAAAGATTTTGGATAGCAGCATTACCCAGCGCTGGAAACACCCAGCTTGGTGGTCTCGGGACAACAGAGGACATCTGGCTAAATCCCCACTGTGCCACCAGCCGCGCTGTGCTTCAGGACAGCCAGCAGCCCTGGAGGTTTCGAGTGAGGGCAGAAGGCGGGGGATCCCTGGGGATGGGGAGAGCAGCTCAGATCCCTCTCTCTTGCAGACCTCAGCGACCATCTCCTGGAGGTGGTGGGGCTGGAAGGCGCCATGGAAATGGGGCAGATCTACACGGGGCTGAAGAGTGCAGGGAAGAGACTGGCCCAGTGTTCCTCCGTCATCATCAGGTATTTGTCACCTTCACAGCTGAGCGCCCGACCGGCAGTGAAACCTGACACCTGTGTCACCCCCGTCTCTCCTTTGTGCTTCGCAGGACGTCCAAGCTGCTGCCCATGCAGGTGGATGGGGAGCCCTGGATGCAGCCGTCCTGCACCGTGAGTCCCCAGGAAGGGGGCAGGAAGCCGGGCTGGGCAGAAGGGGCTGGCAGGATGGTGGGATGGGGCAGGAGGGACTGGCAGGATGGTGGGATGGGGCAGGAGGGGCTGGCAGGATGGTGGGATGGGGCAGGAGGGGCTGGCAGGATGGTGGGATGGGGCAGGAGGGGCTGGCAGGATGTCGGGATGGGGCAGGAGGGGCCGGCAGCACAGCAGGATGGGACAGCCTTGGCTCCTGGAAGCAAAGCCCCTGGATGTGGAGGGAGGCTCTTTCGCTTGCCGGTGGGCGGCCGCTGAGCCCGGCCAGCTGTGACTGCGCCGTGGCAGCCCCGGACTCGGGACACGCCCGTTTCTCGGTGGATGGGTGCTGCAGCGTTCCTCCCTGCGGGAGCTGCAGTGGGGTCCCCTACTGGGATGCACAGAGGAGAAATCCTCTTCCCATCCCACCACTACCTGGACGTGATTCCAGAGCTCTTCACCCCGGTGCTGAGCTGCTCCCAGCTCCACGGGGTCACTCCTGAGGGTCCTGGGGCCGGAGGGTGCCTGGGAGGGCTCAGGGCCCTCTTACTGAGCTGGGTTTTTCTACTTCTTTTTAGGTCAAGATCACACATAAAAGCCAGGTGCCCATGCTGCTGGGGCCCCCCCAGAAGAGCAGCTTCTTTTTCCTGAAGAGGAGAAGCCGAACTCGGGATTAGAGCAGCATCCAAGGGTCCACAGCCTGGAGGCACTCAGCGTCCCAGCCACCTGCCTGATGCAGGGGTTCCCAAATCCCCATTCTGCGGCGGGGACAGAAACTCCCCCTCCAAGCCCAGCGGGGATTATTTCTCCTGGGAAGGCCTTGTAGGCTCCTTCCTGATCACCACGAGCATCCTGTCAAGCTGGGATGGAAGAAGGGGGAGAAGGCAGGCTGGCATGCAGGGAGCACATTTGCTGGAGCAGCCCTAGGACTGGGATTTTTTTTCCCCTTTATTTAAATACCCTCCAGCCAAGCTGCCAGTGAATGTGCTCCAGAGGCAGCGCCAAGCTCCACTTATTTATTTATCATCCTCCTGAAGACCACTCGGTGTCTCGCTGCACCGGCTTTCTGTCCCCCAGTCCTTGCAATGGGAGGAATTATTTATTTCCTTAGCCTAGAGAAGCCATCTGGGCTGCTCACCTCTGTGCTGTGGGGTTTGAGAGAGATGCAAAGAACCATTTCTGCCAGCCGGGTGAGCCACGAGGTGTGGAACAGGCTGGGGACAGACAGTGCACAGGGACAAGCGTGGGGTGGATGGCAGAAGACTGTGTTTTTACAGGGAAATGGCAAAAAAAGGGATTTTGGGGGGAGCTGCCCCAGTTCTGGGCTTTGTGTTCATATTTATGTATTTATTTAGCAAACTTTGGGGGGAGTCTGGAGATCAGCTTTTTAGGAGCGTGGATTGGACACAGACACCACCTCCCTCCTGTGCTGGCTGTCCTCCATGGCACCTCCTTCCACATGGACTTTCCTCTCTCCTAAAGCCTGCCAGCCTGTGCCAGGGGCTGGAGACCCTGGGGACAGACATCCAGAAGCTCTTCTCTGCTTGAGAGTGTCCCCACCACCTTTGACACATCTCCCGACGTGCTCCGCCAGGCTGGTGCTGTCCCTGTGAGACAGGTGCTGCCTCTGATGCTCCCGGGCTGCAGGGAGTGGGGCACAGTGATTGCACCTCGGTTTCTCTATGGCCAGGTCTCCCCACAACCCACTCCAAATCCAAGAAGCCTCTCAGGTGCTGCTGCCTGCACGGCTGCCGGGGCCCACTGGGATGCTCAGGCAGGTTTTGGTGGCATCACCCATGGATGGACAGATCAGGGCATGCAGCTTCTCTCCAGGATCCACGGGGACCAGAAGACAGATATCTGTGTGTGGTGGTCTGAATGTACTCCCCAGGAGCCAGGAGTTGGCAAGACTTGCCCATGGAAAGGGCTGCTGGTTGCTTCTGCAGTCACCCACTGCCTCCAGCAGGATACAACCACATCCTGAATTACCCCTGCTCCCAGGCAGCTCCCTTAGGGCTGGTGGAGGCTCCTGTGCTGCTGGGAGCAAGCTGGGAGCGGTGTGTACCCCATGGATGTCACTGCAGGCAGGAAAACTTTTGCTTGTCCCCATGTCCCTGCCACAGGGCTGGGACAAGTCACCCTGTCCTCCCCAGTTTCCCAGTGCCCACTCAGTCCCTCCTGATGCTGCAGGTCCCCCTGCAAGAGCATTCCCCTGGCAGAGGGTGCTGCCATCACTGTGTTTCAGAGTGAGCTGCAAGGGACCTGTTTGTGACCTGTGTACACAGGCACGCGTCACCCGCAGTGCACCAATCCACCCTCCTCCTCCTCCTCCTCCTTGTCCCCCGAGGCGGCTGTTTATGAGTAGCCAGGTGAAAGCAGATGGAGCGAGGCCAAACAAACCCCAGGTCCCACAAACCAGCTGCCTCCGTTTGCCCAGTCCGTTGCCAAGGGCAGGAGTGCCTCACAGCCCCGCATTTGGGGAGGGTGAAAAAACCACCTCCGCCATCTCCAGAGCTTTGCCAGCGGGAGGGTGACAGGTTTGTTCCGTGGGATGGCAGCACACAAGGTCAACAGGTTTGGTTCCATTTCCCTGCCCACTCACCCTCAGCCCGGGGTTTTATCCCAGAGCCTGCATGGAGCCAGCAGTGGTTTCCCTGCTCTTTGCCCCGTCACAGTTTGCTGGGCTCCGGGCAAAGAGCAGCACTGGGGTCTCTGCTGCGGTTTGCTGTCGGTGGTGGCAGAGCCGGAGGAAGCAGGAGGGCATTGTGCCTGTGCCTGCACCCCTGGGTCTGGCAGCACCAGGGCTGAGGAGCTGAAATCCAGGGCTGAACGCTCAGCCACGTCCTGCGGGGCACAGGGAGCCCAGGGCCACCGCTCTGGGCCAGTGGGACGGTGATACACCAGCACCACTCTGCTCCAATCCAGATGTCCCCTCCGATGGCCAGGGAGATGAGCCCTGCCACCTGGCCCAGGGGACCCAGCTCCAATCTGCTCTCACACTGCCAAAGGCATGGTTCCCTGGGCCTGCCAGCTCCCAACCTCCTTAGTCTGATGGTGCAAAGGTCCCGAGGCCGGGAGGGACCCACAGAGGCCGGGAGGGACCCACAGAGGCCGGGACTTCAGCTGAGCTGTCCCCGGCTCCAGGGACGAATACGCCGTGCAGCTGAGGGGCACTCGAGGCTGTAATCCCCCCCATTCCCCAGTGTCTCCCAGTTCCCAAGTGCGTGGGATGGAACCAAACCCCCAAACAAGCCCCTAGGCGCTGGTGCTGCACTGGGGGACCCCTGAGAGCTGGGGAACGCCACTCCCACGGGAGCCCCAGCCCACTCCTCCCTGTGTGTGTGTAGCCGTGGTTGCCTGCATGGAGTGGTGTCCGTAGCGTAGCGCGTGTTGCCGTGTACACCTGGGCTGCCGTGGGTTTGCCTCCAATAAAGATGGTAATGAACTCCTCAACTCCTGCGGTGCACGGGGGTGATTCCTGGCCAGGTGTGGTGTCCCCACCTCTGGGAACTAAAAGCGATGGTGCCCAATCCCGGGTGCCGGGGCTGAAGGGGTGCTGGCAGCAGCAGCAGCAGCGCGATGGAGCGGTGCTCGGTGGGAGCTGCATCCGGCTAAATTTGGAGCTTGCGAATTTTTTTTTTTTCCTCAGTGGGGTCTAAATTTAGCAGGCACCGGTCACCATCCCCCCTCCCAGCCCTGGTTCTCCAGGGGTTTCTGCTCTTCCTGTGACCTCCCACCCGCCTGTCCTAGAGCTGCACTCGGCCTCATCACCTCTCCCTGTCCCAGGGGTGCTGAGCAGCCCGCAGACGGTGCGGATCTGCAGCTGATGTGGGGTGCCCACTGTGCCCCCCAGCTCTGCAGTGACCCAGCTCAGCCCCTCTGCCCGCTGTGCTCCCCGGCCCGGGTTTTGCCACCCGCCTGCCCATGTGTCATCTGCTAATTTTACCTGCAGTGATTTAATCCTGGTTGCCTTTGTGCAGAGGGGAAGTGAGAGCACGAGTGCCTGCAGAGCCCCCCGGGAGCGGCCCCCAGCAGCAAGGACACCCCGTGCCCTGTGTGCTTCCTCCCCTGGCACGCGGTGTATCCCAGCAGCCCCCCCATCATTCCGCCCGGGACACGAAGGCAGATGAGCTACCTGTGGTGACCACCATCAGCCCTGGGGGCTGGAGGTGGCCCTGGAGGGCTTTGGGAGCTCATTAGTAACCCAGCATCGACAGAGGAGTTCCTACCAGAGACACGCTGGGCAGCTCTCCCAGGACATTGACAAGCCCACGACCTGAGGATTTCGAGCTGGCCAGGACATCTCTGTACGGACAGGCTTCCTAGCCCCTGGGCAGCTTCCCAGGATCCAAGCAGAAGGTTCCTCTCCTTCCTAAGCTGAGATGTGCAACATGTAACCAAACACCTTGGTTTTGCCTTCTCCAGCAATAACTTCCTAGCCTCCCTCCACAACAATGTGAGGCCTCCGCACAGCCCATTTATCTTGTGCAAAGTGCTGCGTCCTCCCTGAGCAGCCACCGACAGGGCCCCATGGCAGGTCTCACCACCTCGTTACAGGCAGGGAAACGAAGGCACTTAGCGGGGAAATGCTGCAGTGGGGGGCCTGGCAGGCACCCAGTAGCACCACTCTGTCCTAAATTCGTTCCCAAACCTCTGGGACATTTGGTGTCCTTCAAGGGTGGGTGTCCAAGGGTGTGCTTGGAGGGGTCCGTGGCAGGGGCAGCCCCAAAGCTGCCCTTGCAGGTGGGAACTAATTTTCCCATGTCCCTTTTTAAAGGCAACCCTGGCTCCAGGGTGCCTGCAGGGGCAAGGCTGCCCAAATCAGTACTCAGGCATGGGTTAGCCCTGGCCTCGCAGGGGGTGCCGTGTGACGCTGCCTTCCTCGTGCGAACCACCTCCCAAGAAAGCAGAGGGGACCCCACGGCCTGTGAGGCCCAAGGTCCACCCCATCTACACGGCTCGCTGTGTGGCAGGTCCTTGGGCACGTTGTGCACGGACACGGTCCTTCCTCGCCACCCTGGACCCGGACCAACCCGAGGGTTGTCCCACCAGGTCTCCCACCCTCAAGGCCGCCCGTTAAGTCCCATCCCCGCTCTTGCAGAGGGCCGCGGCCCCTTTAAATCCTGCGCTGCCCCGGCCCCACCCGTCAGTCTTTTCCCCCTTCTATTTTTTTATGAATGAAAAACGTTCCGGGCGGAGCCATGCAAATCGCGGCGCGCCCATTGGCCGCCTCCGCCCCCGCCCACTCAGCCGCTCTCAATGGTGCTCGGCGGAGCGGCGCGCGGGCGGGCGCGGGGCGGCCCTGCAGCCAATCAGAGGGCGCAGGCCGCCGAGCGGCGGCACGCCATTGGCCAGCGCGGAGGGTAAACAAGCGGCGCGGGGCGGGGCGCGGCGGAGGCCGCTGGCTCGGGGCTTGCGGGCCGGCGCAGAGCGGCAGCGCGGTGCCCGGGCTCGGAGAGGCGCCGCGCCATCCCCGGCCCCGCTCCCGGCTCGCCCCGCTGCCGCTGAGGCTGCGGCGCCCCGGCCGGGTACGTGGGGGCCTGGCGGCGGGGCGCAGCGCGGCCGGGGCCTGGGCCTGGGGCGGGGGCGGTGTTTATGAATGGCGCGGGCCGCGCGGTGTGAATGGCGGGGGGCGCGCGCGAGCGGGCGCTCGAGCGCGCGCTCGGGGGAGAAGCGGGGCGGGGGGGGGGGCGGAGTTTATGAATGGGGCGCGCGGGGCGGCGTGGGAACGAGCGCGGCTGCGGCGCGGCCCCGCAGCGCCGAGCGCGGTGAGAGGGGAGGGGGGAAGGGAAGGGAAGGGAAGGGAAGGGGGGCGAGGCGAAGCGCGGCCCGCCCGCCCGCCCCGCTGCCTCCTCCCGCTCCCACGGCGCGTGATGTCACGGCCGTTTCTATAGAAATTAGGTGACATCACGAGCCGGGGGGCTGCGACCCGCCACGGCAGGAGCGGGCCGGCTCCCCGGGGAGGCGTGGCGGCCCCGCACCCGCACCGAGCCGGCCCCGGGGGTGGCAGGGGCCAGGGGCTGACCCCTCCCCCTCGCCGTCCCCTCCACCCCCCAGCCGCGCACCTGCCGGAGCCCGGGCGGGACCCCCCTTCCCGGGCCGGCGTCGATGCTGAGCGGGCCGGGGGCACTGCCCGCTTCCCCCGCACCATGGACGGCTTCTACGACCAGCAGGTTCCCTTCATGGGCCCCGGGGTAAGTTTGCCCACCCTGATCCCTGGTGACACCTTCCTCCCCGACCTTGGGGGACACCCCTTCCCCATCCTTGGAGCACCCACTCCTCATCTTTGGGAGTACCACCCTTGTCCTTGGGGGCTGCCACCCTCACGGGCAGCTGTCGCCCTGTTCCTTGCAGAAGTCCTGCACAGAGGAGGGCCGAGGCCGGCTGGGGTCCGATAGGAAAAGGAAATTTTTGGAGACTGACCTGGCCCATGACTCGGAAGGTAGGCAGGGCTGGCCTGGGTGGCCATGGCCTCTCAGCGGCCCCATGAGACCACTCGCCTTGCGTTGTTTTAGAAATAATCCTGCAAATAATGGCAGTTTTATTTATTCTTCTGTGGAGCACATAAGTCTTTCACTCTGTTCCAGAGCTCTTCCAGGATCTCAGCCAGCTCCAAGAGGCCTGGCTAGCTGAAGGCAAGTCTTCACCTCCGCCTTTTTGCCATGTAAAATCTCTCTGCAAGCGTTTTTTTTGAGAACTGAAAACGCCATAAACCCACTTTTTTGTTTGTTTTTTTTAGCTCAGGTCCCCGATGACGAACAATTTGTCCCAGATTTCCAGTCTGACAACTGTAAGTGATTGTTCCGGGTTTTTGTTCTCTGGGGGTAGATGTTTGGGTGCCTGTGCAAACATTTGAACTGGGTTTGGAGTAGCTTCCTTGGGAAAGCAGTTGTTCCTGGGGCTGAAACGTGGAATCATGGGCTTTTGGGAGAAAGCACGTGTGGTTTGGGTGCATCGAGATGAAATGTGCAATGTCCTGTCTTTTGTTAATGGGGAAAATTATGGCCAAATGCATGGAAATATCTCTAGCTGCTCTCTGGGTTCCTCTGAGACACGATGCTTGTTCGTAGCGAGGTGGATTCGCTTCTAAATACTCCTTTTCCCTTTCAAGTGGAAGAGATAACCCGTGCTGGGCTGCTTGGTTAGCCACAATCTCTGCAGTTTCTAGAGCCTTTTAGAGTCTTGGCCCAGCGCTGTTGGCAAGACCAAGCCTGAGCGGTGAAATTTGAGCCGCTTTAAGCAGCATTAATCACTGGCAAGCCAGCGTCTTTAAAAGGAGGCCAGTGAAAATGCAGTCCCTCGTGAATTGCATAAGAGCGAGAGTTGGTTCTGAGCCGCGGGTGGTTGCCAGAGCGGGTTAGTGGCGAGGGCAGGGGCCGGGGAATGGCGTGTGGGGCTGGCGCAGCTCCGGGCGCTGCTCTCGGGCGTCGAAGGGTCGGTTGGAGGAGAAGGGGGAGGAATCAGGATGTTTTGAGTTGTTACCTGGCAAACACAAGTAGTAGCTTGGTGTCGGTGGCTGGGTTTTGCTGCTGAGCCAGACAGCTACGGAACTTAAAGGAAATCAAGTTTAGCCTGCAGTCGAACAGATTTTTCATTCCAGCTTTGTCACAGCATGCAGCGGGGTATCTCCTCCGACAGCAAATGCATGTTAATTATTGCTCTTTGATTACTTCGGAGTGGGAAACTTGCCATTAAGCCGGTCCAGACAGCCCAAGTTTCAGAAGTGTTTTTTTCCCCTGTCTCCCCTGAGATAAAAGGCGAGCCCAGAGTCAGAAACACAACGGTCTGTTGACATCCCCAGCACAGCCCAGCAGCTCTTGCTCGGAGCAGTAGAAACTGCAGTGTGCGTGGGAGGGTGGCTCTTGGAGCTGAAGCTGTTTCCAGTGCCTTTTGGCAGTCTCTTTTTCCTCGTAACCTGAAGAGCTCAGAGAGGAGAGACAAACTTTTCTGGGTGATGCAGAAGAAAGAGGAGGAAAAGAAAAAGGCATTTATTTGGTCAGGACTCTTAAAATGTTCTGACCTGCTCAGCCTGTGGACCTGGTGTTGAAACGCCTTTGTCACTTGAGAGATCTGCCTGCACGACTCCCTGCAGCAATAACCTTCCTTAACTTTCCTGGGGAGAGAAAGCAAAGGTTTCTCTTGCTGCTGGGATTGCTGGCTGTGGGGGGACTCAGACTGAGGAAGAGGGGAATGGGAAGCCCAGCTCCTCCATCCCTGCACTAGAGAGAGTTCACAGAGGAGAGAAACTCCAGTTTTGAGCTATGTGCCACGTAGAAAGGGAGAGGAGGAGGACTCTGCTGCAGCTGTGGTCTGCACCCAGCTTTCACTAGCAGGGACATGCTGCCTTCCTGGGCTGGCAATCACATTGGAGTTCAGCATCCGTTAGCTCCCAGGGAGAGGTAAATGCCCCCTCAGTCCCCACGGATGCTTCTGGACGTGTGTTGGACTCTGTTTCTGCAGTTGTGTAGCTCCACACCTTTTCCCTGAGGGAACTGCTGCTCTCTTATCCTGAGCAAACTTCAATCTTGTGCCCCATCTTGCATTCCCAGGGCCAAGCTTCCTTGGCACAGCAGCAAAAAGGGACAAACCAGGCTCAGTTTGGGCCCCATGCAGTGGGGAGCATTGCCGCATGTGCCACGTGGAGTCTTGGAGATGCTCAGAACTGCAGCATCCTTCTTGTCTTGCTAAAACCCCCTCATGGCTGCCTGCAGCTCTGCTACTGCCCACTCTCTGTTCCCGACTCCGTAGCCAAGATCCCTGGCAGGCAAGGGTCTTAAAGTTGGGGCTTGGGAGCAAAATAATCTGGAGGGCAGTGGGTCTCTGTGCTGGGGAGGAAATCCCTCCGTAGGGAAAGCAAGGCTACTCCAGATGAGGGATGCATTGTTCTCAGTGCCCTGGACTGAGTGGCAAGAGGCCAGATTCCGTGCTTCTTAGTTGCCCAGGGAGGTGATGGATCCTTCCATGAAAGCGAGGAGGCTGTGGTGACTCTGCAGAGCTCACCATGCTGGCTCTCATGCTGCACCCCTGACCGGGCATGGGGGTGAGCTCACCAGCAATGTGGTCCTGTGGCCAAGGGTGTACGTACAGTGTTATGCCTCCACTGGTTGTTTAAGGACCTGGGAAGTGATGGGATCATGCTGAGGAGATGGGATCATGCTGAGGAGATCAAGCACCACAAGAAGTGATTTGTTCCCAGGGTACCTGTGGCCTCCCTGCGCAGGCAGCACGTGGCAACAGCCACGGGCAGGGCACGGAGTTTCTTACACACCAAAATGAAAGAGGGAGGTTTGTTTGTGAGGAAGAGTTGTTTAAACAAAGGAAAGCAGGAGCCTGGCTTCTATTTCTGCCTCCTCTCCTGGTGTGACCTTGGGTGCGTCCTGTAGCGCCGGGGGATGGAGGGGCAGGCGCGGAGCTCGGCTCCCAGGTGACGGCTTGAGCGGGTGCCAGTGTCCCCGGGCTCGACGTGGTGGTTTGGTTGCCTTCCCCTTGCCTCGTTCAGTGGAAGCCAGTGTTGCCCAAGCTTAGTCTCGGGGAGGTCCAATTATGCCAATGGGTGGGAATAACCTGCCCTGTCCTCCACCAAGGGATTCACTGGGAATTCAAGGCCTCGAGTGGCTTTGCGGTGTCACCCTTGGCTGACGGTTGGCGTTAGGGGCATTTCCAGTCTGGCTGCTTGTATGGCACTGCGGGGGTTTGCCTGAGCTCCCCCACCCAGCTCCCCTCCCGGCTGGGCACAGCAGTGGCACGTGTGGCTGGTCCCTTGCCCGGCCTCCCTGGGGTCCTTCCATCCCGAGGGGCTGCTGGGCACCCACGGTGTCCTCGCTGCTGCTGAGGCTCAGCCTTGGCGTGGATCTGCCAACACAACGTTCTCCGGCCCCGTCTGTAGCTGCTCCCTCTGCATATTTTTATATATTTTTTTAGCTTTTAATTATAATGCCGAGGGCAGGACCGGAAAGGGTAAAAGTGCTTGTGCACCCAGAGTTCCTTTGAGGTGTTGGGTGCTGGGGCAGGGCAGCTCCTCCCACCTGGCTGCTCGCTGCTGGGACCCAAACCCAGTGCCTTTCCCCCCAAAAGCTGCACCACTGGCCTCGGTGCCCCCTGGACTCCTCCAGCCTCGCTGGCCGTGAGCTTGGCTGAGGAGCGAGTCCTGCTGAGCAGCGCCGGCCGGCCCTGCAGTGTTTGTGTAAGGAATCCAAACGTTGCACAGAGCCCGGGCTTGGACAGCTGGTCTCTGTTAGGATCTTAAGGCTCATTTCCCTTTTTTTTTGAATGGCAGTGCTAAGCTCTGGGGAAATTTTTCCTTTCTTTTTTTTTTTCCTCCCTCAGCCACATGAATGGAGCACTACGAAGTGTTTGTGAATGGAGGGTGGTGCCTGCTCAGGGACTGGAGGCTTTTTTTTTTTTTCAATGAATAACCAGACCCCATTGTACGACTGGCGGAAAAACAACCCGCTCCAACAACACGGAGCCTGTTTGGAGAGCCATGCCCGCGATAGGCAGCTGGAGCCCTTCCAAAGCCAGTTCCCCTTTGCTTTCCCATGGCTCATGGGGTGCCTGTGCTTTGCCGCTGCCATGCTTGGCCCCCTTTTAAGGCTGGAAATGCTGAGAGTGGCAAAACCTCGCTGGGGAGGGGGGGAAGGAGGAGTGGGATAAATCCGGCTTGGGAGCGGGTGGAAGGCGTGTGGGGGGCTGTGCTGGCTCAGCGCTGGGCTTTGTGTTTCAAATCCTTCACGGGGAGGGGGGGGTTTATGCCCTTGGTACCAGCTGTACTGAGGCCTTTCGAGGGGGGGATGGGTACAAAGGGGAGTCAGCAACTCTTTAAAGGTTTTGACAAATTAGGGGAGCAGCTAATTACCTGGCAAGCTGTGAACAGTTGTCCTGGAGCTATTTGCTCCTCTCCAGTGTAGCTGGGCTGTGTTTAGGCTTCACATGAAGCTAATACTCCACTTCCGATTAGTCTTGGCTCTCCTCTGAGGCACTATTTAGGTACAGATCTCTGAGGTGCTTTCCCTTTCCTAGGGCGCCTGCTTTTAGAAATTAATTAGCTTAAGCATATATTACTCAGTTTATAATTATATATAGCAAGTGAGCTTGGGAGTGGGTGGAGAGGATTTGGGTTTAATGGGATGTTTGTCACTTGAGCTCATACAATTGTGGGACCCTAGGAGTGGATCCCATTGGGCCACCTTGGCTGCAGGAAGGTGGATCCCACTTAAAAACTCTGGGAGCGGGTATGCCCCTGTGAGGGCGAGTGGGTTGCTGTTTACGAGCTCTTGGAGCTCCAGTCTGTTGAGCCCCCTCACCCCTTGCTCTGTGTCTCAGGCAGGCAGCCACTGCCTGTGGTTCTTGGGCTCTTCACTCGCCAGGGAGCTGCTGGCCTGGCCACAGCACGTGTCTCATCCAAGGCTGCTGTCGAGCTGCCTGTTGCCCTCTCACAGTCCTTGCTCTGCCCCTCTTGGATCCCAATGGGGAGCAATTCCCCTTCTGAGAACTGTGTCCTGGGCTGCTGTGACTGTCCCAACTCTTCCCTCCCCTGCCACCCTGGCTCACTTCTGCGCTGGTGCTGGGGTCTGGCAGGGCACCATATTGCCCTGGTTCAGTTGCCAGGGCATAATTCAGCACCTTATTCCCAAGGAAAGAGCTGATGCTTGCAGGGGTGATGTTCCCATCGCCCTCTCCCCTGTGGGTGAGCCTGTGTCCTCCTCGGTGTCCTTGCAGTGGTCCTGCACGCCCCACCTCCGGCAAAGATCAAGCGGGAGCTGCCCAGCCCATCCTCGGAGCTGTCATCCTGCAGCCACGAGCAGGCTCTCTGTGCCGGCTATGGGGACAAGTGCCTCTACAACTGCTGGTAGGTAGCACGGGGACACGGCTGCCTGCAGAGCCCCCAGGCGCTCTGTGCCACGCGGTGCTGTCCCCGCCGGTGCTGCCCTCAGCCCCTGGCCCATCTCCTTTGGCAGTGCCTACGACAGGAAACCCCCCGCCGGGTTCAAGCCATTAACGCCGCCCGCCACACCGGTGTCCCCTGCGCACCCCGGCCCGGCCCTGCCACCGCCGCCACCGCCGGCCCCGGCCGTGCCAGCGGCTGCCCATGGGGCTGCCCCGGCCCCTCACGCGCTGCAGGAGCAGCGGCAGCAGCCGCCCTTCGCCGTGCCGCGGCCACCGCACCCGCCCATGCACATGCCAAAGATGATGTCTGAGAACCAATACCCCACAGAGCACAGGTAAGGCGTCCCCAGAGACCACAGGAATCCTGCGGGGCTTTATGGGGACTCTTGGTGTGGGTTGGTGGTCGCAAAGTGTGGGGAAGAAAGAGAAACGCTTGTGCCTTTGTTCCCATGCTGCGGTTGCAGTTGGTGAGCCAAATGTTGCTTCCTGTGGTCCCACGTGGCAAAACTTGCCACTTCCTACCGGGATCTTGTGGCTCTTTCTCCTGCTAACAGGGAACTGCTCCTTCCAGTCCCAGAACATTGGGCAGAACCTTTACCTCCCTCTTGGGAAAGGCAAGGGAGGCAGAGGCTGCCTCCTGCATCCACCCCTGTTCCAACGGGTGATGGTCCTGAGTCAGGGCTCTGCTCTCCTCGTTCCCACTGCACTGTAGCTCTGCCTCCCAAGCCAAGCCCCGCTGGGCTGTGGAGCTGTGACCATCTCTGTGGAGCTGTGACCATCTCTGTCCTGCCCATGTGCACCCAGGCTGGGGGTGGTCCTGAGCTGCCCCATGCACTGCATGGCATCACCATGATTTTGTGGGCTGTGGTGGGAAACCCCTGTTCCCTCCTTCCTCTCCAAGCTGTGGCTTCATTCCCCATCACTCCCACATCCCTGGAGGCTTTGCCAGTCCCCTCCCTCACCCTGGGTTTGCTCCTATGGGTGCTCATAGTAGGTGCTCTGCTTGTGGCCTCTGGATGCCCTTTGCTGTGACAGCCACCATGTCACCCCTGTGGGAATGGGACGAGACGTGGCAGCCTGGCAAAGGCCATGCAGTGGGGCCACGGAAGCCCTTGGAATGTGCCCACAGCAGGCAAGCATCCCTCCCCAGCAGAGCGGGGCTCCGGGTGACCTTCAGGCTATGCAGGGGGCTGGCTGCGACCCCTTGGGAAGCACTGTGCCAGCACGGGGCTTGGGTTTCATTCAGGAAGGGCAGAGGGACATGGCTCGGAAATGGAGTAATCCCAGCCCGGCAGCTGGGAGAGCTCCGGTTACAAAGCCAAATGGTGCAAGGCCGGCTGAGAGGAGCCGGCACGGAGATCCAAGATCACCTTTCAAGGTGCCGGAGGACGAGGGGATGTGGCAGCACCCCCTCGAGATGGTCCCTCATCCATCGCCACCAGCAGAAACCGTGCTCTCAGACCAGTGGTGGCAGCACCACGGAGCCCAAAATAGTGCTCCCTGCTGTCGAGTTCAAGGTTTAATCCCAGCTGCGCAGGCGGATTAGCAGCCGGCTGGAGCTGCGGGGTGGATTTGGCTTTGCGTAAGCACCCACCCATGCACAGCATCCCTGGCCCCTGCCCCCCACACTGGGGACAGATTTTACTGGTTCACAGAGATACGAGTGTTGGGGGGTGGTTTTTTGTTCCTCTCCAGATACCTGAAGGCCAGATGTGATGGCCCATGTGTTATCCTGCTCCTCCATCTTGGGGTCCTGAGCGCTTGGAGGGGCACAAGGCTTCTCAGCACCCCACTGGGTCCCCATGGGATGAGCCCCTGTGGTGGCTGTGTGTCTGAGGAACCGTCCCAGCCTGCTGTGGGTGCACCCTGGGAGCACCCCAGGCTGAAGGCACCCAGCTGTCAGTCAGGCAGTCCTGGTCTGGGGTGGGAGCCAAGAGCAGGGCTGACCCTCCCACTCCTCAGTAATGCCATGTCCTTCTCCCCCAGGTTTCAGAGGCAGCTGTCTGAGCCCTGCCACCCCTTCCCGCCGCAGGCTGGGGTCCCGGGGGACAGCCGCCCCATCTACCACCGGCAGCTGTCAGAGCCCCTGGGCCCTGCTGCCCCCCGCCCCCCTCAGGGATTCAAGCAGGAGTACCATGACCCTCTCTACGAGCATGGCGGCCCTGGCCTGCCCGGTCCCCCTGGCCACAGCTTCCAGCCCCCCATGGGCATCAAGCAGGAGCCTCGGGACTACTGCATTGACTCAGGTGGGTGCTGGGTGGGGTCACGCCAGTGACACTCCAAGGAGCAGAGCATCTCTGCCATCAGCATGGCAGGTGCAGGGTTGAGCCTTGCACAGTGGGTGCTGTGTCACCCTGGAGCTCCTGTGGTGCTGGGATGCTGCTTTGCCTTTTTCTTTCCTCTCTTTCCTCCTTTTCCAAAGCCAGAGGATAGAGCAGGCGCTTACCTGATGCCAGTGGTGTGGTCAGTGCTGTCGCCACAGGCTGGGGCACCCACGGCGCCTGGTGGGTCCCCCCTTGGCTCTGGCCTAGGGCCAGCTGTGACTTCTGCCTGCTGGACCCTACCAGCATCACGGAAAAATCCTCTAATCGCCTTAGGACCTAAAAATACCCCAGCCTCGGGATGGAGGGTGGCACAGCCAAGCAGATGGTAGGGGAGGCGGAGCAGTGCCTCCCTTCATGCGAGGCCTGTGAAAACTCGAGCTCACTTAGCCCATGCTCCAGTCTAAATTCCAGTGCCACCCCAAGTCATACTGGGTTTTTTTCCCCAATGTTGAGGGTGGATGTGGTAGACCAGGGAGCGTGGGGAGGGAGGAAGGTTCCCAGACTTCACTGCAGGACGTGCTTGGGGTAAAGAATATGCTGCCGAATCCATGGTGGCACCCACAGGGTAATGTTATTTCCATTTCCCTCTCAGAAGTGCCTAACTGCCAGTCCTCGTACCTACGGGGGAATGTCTTCCCCAACAGCCATGACGGTGAGTGACTCTCCTGCTCTCCCCCATCATGGCCCCATCCCACCCCTCCCTTGGCACCCAGCACTCCCTGGGCACCCTGAAAACACCCACGAGAGCACTGTGGGGCCTGTGAGAGCCGCGTGTGCCAGCCCCAAAAGCAGCTGGCGGCCCCTGTGAGCGTGCTGTGAGGGCACGGCAGCGCCGTGTAATCTGGGATAATGCTCCTGACAGAGCTGCTAATAGGGTTTGGGAGCAGTGACGAGGGCAGAGCTGTGCAGCGCTCAGCCACTGAAATAGCTGGGAATGGGTCTGCTCCCAGAGCTGCAGATGGGGTCCTGTGCTGGGTTGGGCCAAGCCAGGGTTTTTTGGGGTCCAGCCAGGGTAGTGGAGGGGCCCTATGCTCACCAAGGGTCTTTTCCTCGTAGGATTTTCATATGAAAAGGACACACGATTGTATTTTGATGACACGTGCGTGGTACCCGAGAGGCTGGAGGGTAAGAATCTGGCCCTGGAGGAGGCCTGCGGGGGAACCGGGGCTCGTGGAGGAAGATGTGGGGATGCTGGGATCTGCAGTGCCTGCCTCATAAAGCCAGGCAGTGCTGGCACTGTGCTCTTGAGAGCTGCTGAGAATCATCCCACGTGGCAGCTTGGCATCACTGCCACGTTCCATCTCTGTCCCTGACACCTACATGCCTGCAGCACCATCCCCAGCATCTCTCCCCTCTCCCACCCCATGGCCTGATCCTGCTCGGGTGTCTCGGCACAGGGGTGACCCGTGTTGTTGTACATGTCCCCTGCTGGTGAGGAGCAGAGCCAGGGTGTTTAACCAGGTGTCTCGGTGCGGGCAGGTAAAGTGAAGCAGGAGCCCACCCTGTACCGTGAGGGCCCTCCCTACCAGCGGCGTGGGTCCCTGCAGCTCTGGCAGTTCCTGGTCACCCTCCTGGATGACCCCGCCAATGCCCACTTCATCGCGTGGACCGGCCGGGGCATGGAGTTCAAGCTGATTGAGCCTGAGGAGGTAAGAGAGGTCCTGCCCTGGAGCTGGGGAGTTGCTGTGGGGATGCGGGAGTGGGCTGGATCCTTCCTGTGCAACAGCATCTTCCCACTCGTGCTTGAGGCAAGACACATTGCTCTGCTCTGCAGTCAGCTGTAGAAATTTGCCTTTAATATCTTCCACTGCCTCCTGGTGTGGCTGAAGATGGCAGGGGCCACCAGCCGTGGTGGTGTTGTCTCTATGCTGTGCCTTGCTGAGACCCAGGTTCTGCCATGGTTCCCTCCTTCCCAAGCTGCTCCCATCCTTTGCCCTGGGTTTCCATTGATGCCTTTTCCTGGTCTTAAGATCAAGAGTCAAACACTGTTAGAAGGGAAAAAGAGATTTTACCTTGGTATTTATTTTAAGGATTCTTAGGTGCAGACATCCACGTCGAATGCACCGAAATGCACACCGCAATGCACACCCCCAAAAAGATCTGGTATGACATTGTAGGTCTTACTAACTAGCATATCTATCAAAAATTCCCCAATGAGAGGCTTGAATGAGCCTCCCTCCCCCCCAGGAACCTTCCCCTGGATGGTTCTATCTTAATTTACAGAATGTGTTCTGGAGAGGACCTTGGAGTCTGGGGCACACTAACTTCTACCTACAAAGCTTCTAAAATGTTGAGTCTCTTAGCTGAACAAACAAATCCGAGAATGTAGGCAAAAAGCACTAAGAATACAGAAGTTGTAAAAAGGTGTAACAGGAGTATAAAAGAAAAGGCAAAAAGTCATCATGGCATCAGCAGCAGCAGCTCTGTGCTGGCACATGGCCGTGCCGGATCCGTGCGGCTCCGCGGGAGGGTGACACAGAGGAAGAAGCTGTTTGGGGAGTAATTGAGAGCAGCTGTAGCCAGCACCGAGCTGCGCATTGTGGGTAATTACCCGTAATATCTCTTGCTCCATGCGTGGAAATTGTGGTATTTTGAAGCAGCTTTTTTGGCAGGCTCTCCCTAATCAAATGGCTTTTGATTTGACCCCTGACTTGGTGGTGGCTGTGTGGTCACAGCCGGAGCATTTATCATGGCAGGCGGGGAACCACTCCCAGGCCACGGTGACACCTTCGCCCCTGGCTGCCGCAGCCCCCCCAAACAAGCCTCTAGCCTGCATTTCAGTTGTCATTTCCTTTGAGGATCCCTGTTCAAGCCCCAGCCGGAGCCCTGATGGCTGCCACCTCTCTCCCCACAGGTAGCACGGCGCTGGGGCATCCAGAAGAACCGGCCAGCCATGAACTACGACAAGCTCAGCCGCTCCCTGCGCTACTACTACGAGAAGGGCATCATGCAGAAGGTGAGTGCCCCCCCTGCCACCCCGCAGCAAGGTGTGACCGTCCCCTGCTGCCCCAGGCTGCAGCAGAAGAGGGATTAGGTCTGGTGTGAGGTGTGTGGTGCTTCCCCAGGGCAGGGGTGACGTTCAGGGCACCTCTCACACCCTCCCTCCTCCTCGCAGGTTGCCGGCGAGCGGTACGTCTATAAATTCGTCTGTGACCCCGATGCCCTCTTTTCCATGGCCTATCCCGACAACCAGCGCCCTTTCCTGAAGACGGAGCCGGACTGCCCAGTGCCGGAGGAGGAGACGGTGCCGCTGACACACTTCGAGGACAGCCCGGCATTCCTCCTGGAGAAGGATCCCTGCGGCAGCCTTCCCTACGCGGAGGGCTTCGCCTACTGACTCGGCCGGCTGGCAGAGCCATTGGCACTAGCGCATCCACCCGGGGCAAACACGGTTTTCTAAAGAATATTTTTGGCTGTTCGTAAGGAAAAAAAACCAACCCAACGACAAACCACATGGGTGCACACACACGAATTCAAGGAATTTAAAACGCCCCACGTGTGTTGCTGCCGAATTCCCACCCTTCCTTTCCAAGGGCTAGTGCACAGGACTGCCCGTGGCTGGCACCTCCTGCCATGCATCAGTGTGATGTCTTGGGGCGCCGGCAGCCTAAAGTTGCAGTCTCTTCCCCAGGCCCTGGCTCTGGCAGTGCCCCAGGACTGGGCTGCGTGGCTACCGAGCCAATTGTCACGACAATCTGCTTTGCATCGAGCACAATCCGCGTAGCTGCCTTGTGTGGTGGAAAGGGCTTTGATTTGCACAGAGAGGAGGGATGCGGGGGGGCCGCCTGGGCCAGCACCCTGGGGCTGATGTGCGCAGCATCCTACCCCAACCCTGAGGAGCCTTCTGCCTTCTTCCTGAGCCCCCCTCCCCATATAACCCCTTGTTCCCATAGAACCTCCTGCATCCTCTCCGTGCCCTCAATCCTCCCCAGCTCTGGCAATGGGCCATGGGTTGCATTTTGGGGGAGGAGACCCTGACACTAACTCCCTCTTCGTTTTTGGTTTTTTTTTTTTTTTTTGGGATGTTTTAGGAAAATACTAAAGGTTTCTAAACTGATTTTTGTAGATTTTTTGTATTTTAAGGCAAAGCTATTTTTTGCAGCCCGGCTGCTGTCCCTGGAGCCCCTGGGGACACCCCCATGGCTTTCCTGGTAGCAGGGGGAGCCCTCGATGCCCACGGCTTCCTGGGATGGCTGCCGAAGGATCTGGTCCACTCCATTTCACCACTCCAGTCCTCTTTCCCAGGGGAGCCAGGGCTGAACCCCAGTAGTGGCTCAGCTGCGCTCCCCCTGCTCGGCATGGCCTCGGAGCTGGGCTGTAAGGCTGAGGTGGGCAGGGATGGGGGGGGTCCCCCACCCCCTTCCTCAGTACCCCACTTCCCTCCAGCTCCCCCCACCCCTTGCTGCACCTCCTAACACTCCTCCACCACTCATATATCCATACCTGCCTCTCCTGCACCAGGCTACATGTTTTGTTGTAAATGCTGTATAGGAATTTTTTCTCCTCATTAGTTAGCTTCAGTTGGAATTTTTGTTTGTTTTTTTTTTTTTTGTTTGTTTTGTTTTTTTTTTTTTTTTTTTTGGTTGGTTTTTTTTGGGGTTTTTTTTTCTGTTTCTTTTTTTTTTTTTTTTTTTTGGGAAGTATGAAGATTAACTCTACGATGACTTGGTTGCTCTCCCCATGGTGGCTGCAGTGGCTTGTACCCATGGGGAGCATTTGGTTTTGGGAACCCCACCTTGGGGACAGGTTTTTAACCATTTGCTCGGTGTGGCAGGTCTGCAGTGCAGAAGGAGTTAATCTGAGGACTGATTTGAAATATCTTTATTCAAGCAGGGCTATGTATCTCCTGCAAAGCTGCATTACATTCTGTACTGTGTACAATAAAGGATCTTGCTTCCTGTTCCTCCCTGACTGCCTGGGCTCCTGCTTTGCCTGTGCCGTGGGATGCTGCCTGGGTTGGGAGGAGCCCCTGGATGTGCTTGTGGGGTCTGCAGTGGTCCAGGGTACAGCCCATCATTTGCAGTCTGGAGCTGGGACCAAGTCACGAGGGCTGCTCTCTCCCCAGTCCCCCTGCCCTCTCCCCAGTTCTGCATTTGTTGCTCCTGGGTCTGGATACTGCCATGGTTTTCACAAAGCCACATCCCATGAGAGGATCCATTTGGAACGGGGGTGGCTTCTGCCCAGCAGCTGCAATTTAATATTGCTTCCTCCCCAGGGTTTCTCAGTGAGTCCTCCGCTCCCCTGGAAACCCAAGCACCTGCCGTCGAGCAGGGCTAAAGCTGGTGGTGACCTCTCAGGAACGCCCCTCCACAAGCTACTGACCGTGGTCCCCTCACTGTCTCCATTTCTAGCCTAGGAACAATTCAGGGTTTGCAAAAAGATGAAGGAGGTGGGTAGAGGGCAAAGGCTGCGCTGTGAGGACTTGATTCAGCTGAAGGGTCTGTGTTTCTCCTGACAGGCTGGAGAAAAGCTCAAACACCCCAGAACTGCCCACTCCCATTGGCCTCAATTTTAGCTGGGCTGAGCCAGGGTGTCCACGGGCTCCCAGCCCATCCTGTGCAGGGGGTTGGTGTGATGCTGCTGGGGATACTCTGACACGTCTTGTCTTCCAGCTGATTCTCACTGCCCAGCCAAACCCCATCCCTAGATGTGGCAGTGGAGAGGTGAAAGGTCCTTATGTGCCATGACGCTTTTTACACACCCACCCCACCTTGCCTGGATCCACTCCTGGCTGCCAGCCATGTTGCTAATGGGTCCTTAAGCTGCTCTTCCATCATGCCTGAAGTGATAAGCTGCATGGAGAAGTGTGGCTGTCTCCCAGCCCAGGCAGGGCAAAGCAGGATCTAAAACATCCAGCAAAACCAATTCATCTGGCCTGAAGCCTTCAGGGAGCTAAATCAGCTCTTTAGCCTCAAGAGACATCTTGCACTCCCAACCCCATCCCATTTCAATATTCCACAAAGCTCTGTCCTCTGCCCAAGACTGCAAAACCCAGGTGATCTGAGCTCCAGACAGTGCCTGGTAATCCCACCTCGCTAGGGATTTCAGCAGACTGAGTCCTGGTGCTCAGGATGGAGCAAGGGGAAAATGGGGCCACCGGTAGCGCGGCCGGCAGGCAGATGGCCGAGGGTGGCGGGATCTCAACCTGGTGCAAATATGTGGGACCAATTATGGATGGTGAGGATGAGGATGAGCAGATAAGGCAAAGCCTTTCAAAGCCTTCATCAAGCATCTTGTCACACCACAACCCTGACCCTGGCCCTGCAAATCTTACTGTGGGCAGGGCTGGGGCCCCGCGGGCATCTCTCACGCTGCTCTTACCGAAGGGAGAGGTTAGGAAGAGGTGTTTTTCTATTCCAATTTGTCAGTGTGGGGCAAAAGGGGTTCAGGCCCCAAAGGGTTTGGTACCACGCTGGCTTTTATTGCTTAGGACACCAAGGATTTGCTCCTCATTTGATCCTGCTGTACATCACCCCTCCCTCTCCTCACGCTCCATGCAGAGGGTATGGAGCTGCTTTGGGTGCATGGTCCCACTTGTCCCCACCCCGAGGGTGAGGGACAAGCCACAGCCGTTCAGTGTCCTGCCTGCAGCCTCCCAGGGATGAGGACAAGGGCTGACAGGCAGAGCAGGGGCTGGACTAGCATTTGCCAGGAGTTGGGGAGGTGGAGAGTAAGCAGGTAGGGAAGCGTCCGTGCTCCCTTCTCACCTCGTGCCCCATCAGATCCCGCTCCCAGGCACAGGGATGTGCCTCATGTGTGCTCCAACATGCCATGGGATGGGGAGCCTAGCTGGGGAGCACTGCTGCGATTGCCACCACTGCCCCCCAGGAGCAGGAATGGCTTGGGCTACCACTGCTCCATCCCAGGACTGACCACAGTGGTCCCCTACTCCTGCACCATTTGCCTCCTGCCTTCCTCCCACTCCTCCCAGTGACTGGGGAGGATGAAGAGGAGCAAGCAGACAGGATGGTGAACAATGAAGCAGCATTTTGGGGAGGATTCAGCTATCCAGACTGGGAAAAACCTTGGTGCTGGTGTCCAACTCTGTCTCCAATCCTCCAGCTCACAGCTTCCACCCCTGTGTGGTCCTTGTGGCAAAGAGCCCATTGGCAGTTCGGGGTGAGCAACAATCTGTGACACTGGGTAAGCACACAGTAAAATGGCAGCTGGTATTGAATGGGGACAAATGTGGTTTTTCCTATTTTCTTCTTTTCACAGTGTTTATAATGTGCCCCAAGTTACCCCCTCCCTGGCATGAGAGTTTGGAGTTACCAGATGGTCCAAGAGGCACAGGTTAAAAATCATTTGGAAAAGAGGAGCCTGTAAAAGGGAGAGCATCATTACAACCCTCTACACATCCATAATTCATGGAGTACATTTCTGTTCTCCCTGTCTCAGAAGCATATAGCAGGACTGGAAAATGTTCAAAAAGCAACAGAGACAGCCAAGGGTCTGCTATGGCTCTTACAAGGGAGTGTATAAATAGTCTGGCACTTCCGACTGGGGCAGGATTTGTGGCTCAGGGGCTTCATATTTAATAGCCCGTGATGCAGTTTTCCATTGCTGCCTGGAAGAGCATTTAGGGCAAGAATTACTGCCCACGCAGCTTGTGCTCCTGGCACGACCGACAAGCCCAGCTCTTGAGAACAGAGGTGCTGCGTGGTCCAGCACAGGCAGTGCAGCACAGCTCCCACCTGGCCCACATCCCACTGCCCATCACGGTGGCCTCGTGCCTGTGCTTGGCAGCTGGTTCTACCAGGGAGGTAGGTCCCATCACAGCAGCTCCTCTCTTCCCCAGCTCTTCCAACACTCGATGTTTTCAATAAGCGGGTTGATTTGGCTCTTAAACACCTGGAGCAACATGAGTGGCTCCGTGTGTGGAGCCAACTTCAACATGAGTCAACTCCAGAAAAAAAGCAAAACAAAAACAACCAAACCAAAACAACAACAACAACAAAATAAATCAAGCAAGCAAAAAATTTGGGCTGGTGAGTAAGCAAAAGGTGAGGAACTTCCACCCGGGGGTGTGCAGGACACCCAGCTCCCTTCACATCGGTCTGGCACCACCTCGTGGATGTCCATCTGCTGCTTCTGGCCACCACGGGGTTTTGTGGTAGCACATCTGCAGAGGTCTTTGGTATCCAAATGTGGTTCATACCAGTGGGCTGGACACTCTGTGGCAGGGAGGACTTCAGCCACAGCTTGTTTCCCAGAGCTTCTCTCTGCTTTGTGCTGACTTTCCTGGGACATGTGTCACTGACTCCAAGCCTCCCACTCCTGGGCAGGCTGTAGGAAGAGGGAGACCAGTGACCCCACCTTCTCCTGTGCTCCATTGAGAAGAGAGCCGGGGCTCCACTAATACCCCTGAGCCTCAGAGCCCTCCAGCACTGAGCTCCCAGCCTCTTACAAGGCACTAACACTGGACTAAGCTTTTAAGTGGCTTCTGAAACCATGAGCCAATTGCTGAATTAAAGGCTCTCAGCACTACAGGGGAGGCTCCGTCATCCTCTTATCCTTAACCATGGCAGTAACTGTCTGTGTTATTCCTGTGTTCCACAGGTGCCCATGGACTATTCCCAACCACGGGGCACCTACACAGGTTCTTCTGTCCAGAGCAATCCTGAGGAAGGCATCCTGCCTAGAGGAAGGTGTCCCTGCCCATGGCAGGAGGGTGGAACTAGATGGCCTTTAAGGTCTCTTCCAACCCAAATCATTCTAGGATTCTATGGTTTCTTGGCCACTTTTTAGAGAGGCAAGCAATAGGACCCCAGAGGCTCAGATTTTGGAAGGAGGGTGCACCCACTTCATTGCAGAAGCAGGAGATCCCTCCTGCATTGAAAGGCTGGGTGCTCACCTGGCTGGTGCTCAGCCCTCCAGCCAGGAGGGGGTCAGCCAGTGCACGGGTAAGACAGGGCAAAAGATGCAATATGAGGTTTTGTTTCAGCTGACAGTGGAGCCAAGGTGAGGGGCAGAGCTGGGAACTTGTCTGGAGTACAAGGAATCAGCCATAGCATCCCATTTAGAATGCTTCTTAGTTTAATATAAATAAAATCATCCTGGACAGAACAGGCAGCAAATGAGGCCAGAAACCATGAGCTCCCACAACACTGCCTCAGCACAGCTGTACCCCTGCACTCCAAGCTGATCATCCATTGCCCTGCCATAAATTTTACTGGGATTCCCAAAGGGACCTGATAAAAGGCCTTCAAATGGCACAACCAGGCCAGCCCTGTACCAGCCTGGGCAGCATCCCCAGGCCTGGCACCCTCCACGTGCTGCTCCCTGCAAGGATGAAAGAGGATCTGCCAAGGGTGACCTGCACCCAGGCTTGCAGGAATCTCTTTTAAAAATTAATCTCTTGGTTTCTTGGCCACCTTGGACCCAGAAGAGGGCAGCAGCAGCCCAGGCTGCAGCCTCAGCTACCCTTTCCAAAGCTCCTCTTCATCTCCTAAGCTGCTCAGAGACAGCTGAGAAAGAAAAGCAGTGTGTGGAGGGAGCAGTGAAGAGCAAAAACCCAGTGGGTGGGCTAGTGGTACTCTCCTGGGCTTCAAAATTGTTTGCTTTCAAGATGGAAGCAGAAAGAAAATTTTTCTTTGAAAACCTACTGGCGTGCCAGGGCTTTCCATGGCAGTCTTTCATTCTTTTGCTATCAGTGGTCCCTATGGATGCTTGTCATGGCACCAAAAAGTAAGGTGGTGATACTGGGAATGTTCCCAATAGAGGTGAGAGGAAAGTACATGCAGTGTGTGCCCATCACGCTGCTGCAGAGATGCTAAAAGCCTGTGAGATTCCCACTGTGGAGCTCTTATGGCTTCACTCAGAGCACTCCAGGGAGATAAAACAAGATTAGCAGCACTCCACGGGCAGGCTGATTTTGTTGTCCCTGAAGGAACAGGAAGGGGAAGGCTGGAAATAGGGGAATTTTTTACTTGTCCACCTTGGCACTCCACACACAAGGGCTCCCCCCCCAGCTCGGTGCACTGCTGAACACTGTGAAACTCAGGCTCCCCATTTCCACTGGCAGCATCTCAGGTGTAGGTCAGCACCTCCCGGGGAAGCTGTGGCCTTTCCACCCAGCCAGGCTGGCAGCATCCTCCTGCCTTTCCCGGATGAGCTCACCGGGATGAGTCACGGAGCAGGTGAGTGGGAGGAGGACATCCTTAGAGCCGCGCCGAATTCCTACAGTGCATTCCCAGCCACCTGCTTTGACAACAGCCAGCCTGTTGTGGAGCCAGCCTGCGGTTTGCTGAGGCAGTTCCATTTCTGCCTGGGTTGGCCTGCCCCAAGGCACACGGGCAGCAGCGTGCCCCACTCCTGACTCAGAGCATACAGCTGAGCCCCCAGCCTGTGGCCTCTGTTCTCAGCAGGGCTCAACTCATGCTTTTTTTTTTGGTTTTTTTTTCAGTTCACACCCTCTGAAATCAGAGAAGTGCAAAATTATTGCTTACCAAAGCTGTTCTCCTGAAATGAGTCATGAAAGAAGGAGCTTTGTCACTCTACCAGACACAGCCCCGCTGCTTCTCTAAATTGGATGGCACCAGAGAACAGCCTGCTCCTCCCTTTGGGCTCCAACCCACCTGCACCCAGTGTTACCAGCCTCCATCCAGAGCCTGGAGAGAGAATCTCCTGCACTATTCCCATCTCATCAGATGACCAGCCCTTTGCACCCCATTTTTGGGTGAAGCTCTGCATGGTGTGGTAACATTTTGGTGAGGCCATGCTTTGTACCAGGCTAGCAGCTTGTCTAAGGAGCTACCACTGTGTGCACAACTCCTGCAAAATAGATCTCTTATTCAGAAAACTGCTCAGCCAGTCAGTGTAGCCTTCTCCATCCATCCATCCATCCATCCATCCATCCATCCATCCATCCATCCATCCATTCCTCCCTCCCTGGTGGCACCGGGGCAGAAGCTGTGGAAGGAAGGAGCAGAAACACCATTTCCACACCCAATGCTGTATCCATACCAGCTACCGAGAGACATAAAAAATTTCAAAGCCAAGGTCTGAACCTACAAGGGCCACCAGATTTATGCACTACATACAGCCACCTTCCTTTTCCCCCCTCAGATAATGTCTCATGCCCTAAGTCAAATAGAATGGTGTATTCTTGGTGCCCTAGAAAAGCCAGCCCAATATCAGGTATCTTCATGCAATTTGGAATTTAGTCCCTTACCTTGAGGTTTTGAACTTCTCCTTCCCAGTATGAAAGGTAGTATTCTTTGGAAATCACTACCAGAGAAGGGAGGCAGGCATGGGTCTATAGGAAATGTCCCTTGTGTCCAGTGCAGGACCAAGAGTACATCTTAAGCCAGAGCTACTTTCCATGACTGCTCTTAGCTCCTTCTGTGGTCTGGAGCTGACCTAGCCCCAAAAAGCCTCGCTAAGGTGCCTCTTGTTCACCTCCAGCCAGTTGTGGGCAGCTCACAGAAAGCTGCAGAGCACAGATCCCTGAATTTTCTTTCTTCGTTCTTGTCTCTCCTCTGCAAAGACTACCCAGACAAACCTTGGGAAGGAGCCCGTGGCCTGGTTATTGTGCACCTGGCTCTCAACTTTCCCTCCAATGAAGCTTGCAAGAAGTGCACATCTCTCACGTGGGGCAGCCCGTGCCCAACTTCTCCCAAGTCCAGCAGCTGTTGGATGGAAGCAGGTATGCCTCCTGTGAGATTTGTTGGCCTCTCTCTCTTTTTTTTTTTTAAGCAATAAAGCAAACAGATTCTATCCATCAGGTGAGATGATTTGACAAGATCTGGCCTGATTATTTCATTTTTCTTTAAAATTGCTGCTCGTTTGCAGCACTGTTGAAACATGTTAGAGGCAGCACACCTGCAGGCAGCCTGAAAGCAATGCCCACGGAGCCGAGCCTGTCAAAATGAACTCATAGCTTTGTCATGGAAGAGACACCAATGGACAGGATCAGCACAGTGATCATGATTTGAAGCCTGGGGCATGGTATGGTGAAAAATCTTGTAGGTGAAAAGAATCTGGGAAAAGCAGCAGAGGCGTGGAAAGGGTGCTGAGAAGCAGAGCTCTGTGGGCACCACACATACTTTACAGCTCCAAAGCTGCCAGAATGGCATCACCACCAACAGTGGCATCATCACCAGGAATGGCATTGCCCCCACTAAAGACATCACCTGGACTTTCTTAGTGCCAAAACCGTGAGCCCAGTGTCAGAACACGGCCTTGGCTCTTGCTTCAGCAAACACAGCCCGTCCCAGCCTTCAGAAGAGCAGTGGTCACTGAACAGGAATCCTGTTGCATGGATCAGCCACAGGCAGGCCTTGGAGATGTCCGACATTCCCACTGGGTGCCGCTCGTTGTGACAGAGGTGTCAGTCTGGAGCGGGTTTATCTTTAGCCTGCTTCCCACAGGAAACAAAACTCCACCAACCCCGCTCGGTCTGTCTGTCAAACCCCACTCCCCACAACTTTTGAACAGTGGCTCTTTTGATAGACCTTTTCTTTTGTGGGGGAGATACAGCTCCAAAATATGAACACCCATGAGTGTCAGGGAAAGAGGCAGCTGGGTAGAGGTGGAAATCTGTCTCCTCCCAAAGTCACGGAGATGCTGCCATCTGCCCACCTGGCACTACCACCTTCAAGTACCCACGTGTTGAAAAACCCTCCTGGATGTTGATCCCATGCTGGGCTTGAGACACCAGCATCAGAGCTGCTGGGAGGGATGCTCCCCAGCACAGGGATCCTACACTTCTGGCACATCTCCTTCCCTCTCCTGGTACAACTGTGTGGCCATGGTTAGGAGAAGGCATCCTTTGTGTACAGGCAAACACAAACAGGAGGAGGAACGTGGGTATTTGCCCCCCAGGGAGCCTGGGAGCCTGCAGCAGCTTCAGGCACCTGACTTCCTTCTTAAAAGATTGTCTTCACTGTACTCCCACTCACCTTGCTCCACAAACTGCTTGCTGAGGCATTCTGTGCCAGACCTGAGCTCTCAGCCTTTAGGAGACACTGGTTTTGCAGATTATTATACCTTAGTTCACATAAGAAACACATTCTTTCCACTTTTCAGCTCAGAATATCTCAGCAGTGGATACTTTCTCCCAGTTTGCCATGTGGCAGCACCTGGACCAGACCCTTGGTCAAGCTCTTGGGTCTGTTGCACTTTCATCCCATTGGGGTACAATGGAAATGTTAAGAGGAATGAGATAATAAGCAAAATTATTCCTGAATTAGCCAATAATACAAGGATGCAGTAGTGGGGTAAGCCCAGGCCAGGAGAAAATGGAGGTTTCCAACCCCCACAGGTGTATCCAAGCTTCACCCTCTTTACTGAAGACCTGTGCAGATTCAGCAGCACTGTAGCACTATAATGCCAATTTTACTCATGTGCAACATCTTCCAGCCACGATCTGGGTGACCAAACACACAGCTGTAAGGGCTTGGTGGGTCGGGAGTGGTGCATTTGGCCCAAAATCTTTCTGTTTTGAGAGGAAAGGAAGAAATCTATTGCCTCCAGCAAACAACAGAAGAAAAAGGCCAGCCTTGATGCTGTGGAGTGTTTCAAGCATGGGTATCAATAACCACACCTGGCTACAAGCACCAGCTGTGCCCAAAAGGGGACTTTCTTCTATGACTTTATGTCTCTCAGCCTTGAAATATTATTCTCCTGCTGTCTAAAGCACTGGAGTATCCAGACATAGAGATATTTCTTTTAATCCTACATTCATTATCTAAGCACTGTGAATGATCATGTGTTTGAATAAAAGAACATTTCCTCTGAGACAAGACCAGGCCAAGCACTGTGGGATTTTTGCAGCACTACCCTGGTTTTTGTAACTCGATGCATTCAGCCAGACACCAGCAAAGCAATCCACCTGAAGGGTAGATTCGTCCACTTCCAACCTGGCACAAGGAAGGTAGCCACCAGCAGTGCCCTCCTGACACATGGATGCCAGGGTGAAAGCAGTGCCATGGGAGGAGCAGTGTCCTGTAGTACTGGAAAATGACTGGATTTCTCTAAAATGCCCATCCCTCTGTTTTGGCTGTGGGCTAAACACACCTTCTGGCACTAACAGCATCATATCCAAAGCCCCCTGTTTCCAGGACTGGCTGTGTACCTTTGCTCAGAGCATTTGGCTCAGTAGCTCTCTGGCCACAATAAATCATAATTCCACTCATGAGAGAAACAAGGAGAGTCTGCTCTCCTGACATGACAGGTTGGTATTTTCAGAAGTAATTTGGAAACCAGAAAATTACTCAGTGTGCAGCAGGAATTAAAATTAAACATAGGCTGGAATATTTTTTTGTCTCCTAAATTAGGAGGATCTCCCTCTGTCTGGAAGTAGTACCTTAAGTGAGAGTAAGGATTTAATAAGAGTTACTGCAAGTGAAAGAACTTTAAGATCCAGCTGACACCAAGGTTTGGGTCTAATTACATTGTCTTCATGAGGAAATATTCCATAGCATCCTTGCTTGTCTTCTCTGTAACAGTCTTCAGAAGATATTTCATGGATCACAGGATGAAAAAGGATCATTAGAGGGCAAGTTTAGATTTGATATTAGGAGGCTGGTGAGGCCCTGGCACAGGTTGCCCAGAGAAGCTGTGGCTGCCCCCTCCCTGGAAGTGTTCAAGGCCAGGTTGAACGGGGCTTGGAGCAGCCTGGGATAGTGGCTGCTACCACTGCAGCACCACTGCCAGCATCCCAGCCTCCCAATATCCCAACATCCCAGTATCCCAGTGGGGTGGGCAGAGGGCAGAGGTGGAGGACGTAGCTGGAGGACCAGCAGCTGCTCTTGAGGCTGTGCTGGCTGAGTGGTGGCAGAGAAAAGCAGGAAGAGAAGCTGAAGTAGGAATTATCAAAAATGGACACAAGTCTGTTCTTGCATCCACTTTGCTTTCTGGAGCATGGTGTTGGCTGGGAAAGCAGTGTGGCTGCAATCCAAAGGGCACAAACCCCAGATTTCATTTAGAGTTTGAGTTTGTGTGGATAACTCCACTCCATGGCTTCAGCTGCACTCACAAATCCATGTTTGTACCTGCAGAAGCAGCATCCCAGGCCTGGAAAAGCAGTCCAAACTCTGCTTCCTTCTAACGTGCCTTTTTTTCCTGGTTTGTTTAGTTTTTTCAAGAGTTGCAACAGTGCCTCCTTTATTTAATGGCTTTATTTTTAGTACTTTATAGGACACACACCATCAGGGAGCCAGAGGTCTTAATTACAAACATTTCAGCATAATATGGACCATCTCGCTGTGTGGTGGATCTCCTCAGCATCGTGCTGATGCCTTGGAGGCCTTCCTGCCTGTGGGCATTGGGGCTGGCTGGTAGAGGATGGAACTACAGGGAGAAGGGTAATGTTTAGGTTCCCAGACTGCTTTTTGAGTCAAATAATGTATTTTCAGCAGGTTGAACTGTTACCAAAGGAGGAGATGAAGGTGTCAGGCTTTTTTCCAAACCTACTCCTTATGTTCTCTCAGGAGTGCCTGGAGAACAGGCACATTTGCAAATGTTTTTCCCCTTTTAGAGCTGTTTTTGTCAGTCTTCTGTGCACTCTTGACACTCCTGCTCCTGGAAATAAGGTGGGGAAGCTGGTGCCTGTAAATCCCATTTGTCTGTGCTGTGCTGTGTATATATACCTCTGTCTGGGACCCAGTGGCCCCTTGAGACAGCGACGTGCATGAGAAGTCTGCAGGGACATGACCCTGGGATTTTCCCGAGCTCCTCAAGCTCCAGACTGTGGGAATCAGCATCAGAGGCTGCCCACAGCCTCCCCAGGAGAGGCTGTTGCTCTCTATTACACCAGGCTCTTACAGCAGGCAAAGGCCTGCCCCTTTCACCTGCCCATTTTACAGGGGCAGGTTAACCCTGCTCTGCTCTCTCTGCCTCTCATGAGCTGGCAAAGGCCACTTTCAGGAGCTGTCAGCCATGCAAAATGGGATTAATCATAGAACCATGGCATGATTAAGGTTGGAAAAGCCCTCTAAGATCATTGAATCCAACTGATAGCCCAGCACTGCCAAGGCCACCACCGACCCATGTCTGCCATGTATCTACACATCCTTCAGATCCCTCCAGGAATGGTGACTCCACCACTGCCCTGGGCAGCCTGTTTCAGTGCTTGAACACCAGTGAGGAAATTTTTCCTAATGTCCAACCTAAACCTCTCCCTCCCACTGAGGAAGAGGCTGTTTGGTCTCACCCCACCCAACATGAGTTTGATTGGTTTACCTGCAGAGGTGACTATTCTCAAAGTGCCCACTCGACCTCAGAGAGTCCTGTTTGCCAAGGAAAACCCAACCCAGTAAGACAGAAGAAGTGATTTGTCAGCATCACCCAGAGGTTTAACACAGCCATGTCCCTGCAGCATGTCCCACCTTCCTGCGAGCCCCACACCCCCTCTGCACAGCCACAGGTGCTGGGGAAAGCAGCTCCCTCAAAGCACCCAGGGGAGATTGTCTTCTCTAGAGGGCAGGGATGATAAATCAGCATGGAAGAGCCAACACATATTTACATATTTACACCAATTTACTGAATCACAGAATGGTTAGAAGGGATCCTAAAGACCACCTCACTCCAACCCTCCTGCCATGGGCAGGGTTGCCTTCCACTAGACCAGGTTGCTCCAAGCCACATCCAACCCGGCCTTTACAGCCAGAATTAATCAGAGAGGCTGTTTTGTGCTATCACTTTTGTACAGAATTGCTGCAACCACATGCAGTGATGCCCTCCCTGCACTTTGAGACTCGTGTGCTGGGGCACTGCTGAACCTTGACCCCCCTACGCAGCTCTGTGCCTGCCACTGACTCACTACAGACTCACTTCATCTAATTTTCATCACACAGCACAACCATGGGGTTTTGGTCTGGCTTTGGCTGAGCTGTCTTTTGCTATCTCAAAGTGCCACCAGTGAGTGCCAGCATCTTCTCCTTCTCCTCTGAGCAGCTTTAACACAGGCCTGGTCCAACCCCTCGGTCTGAGGCTCCTGGCCACCCAAGGGGCATACAAAATGAGGTGGACCCATGCAGCCTGGCACTGAGAGCCTGGGCTGGATATTCACTATTTCTTCCCAAGCATCGAAAACCAGGATTGTGTTCCGTAAGTTAAACTTTAAGTCTGCTAAGGTGGGGGAGAGAGAAAGCAACCAGTTTGTGCTTGGAGGCTGTTGTTCCACCTTGCACTGTCAATGCCACTGTAGCAGCTCAGGATCCTGCCTGCCTGCCTGCCTGTAGAGCTGCCACTGCCAGGAGTCCCTGTCCCAAAGCCAGCCTGTCCCAAAGCCAGCACTGTGAGCACCAAACCCCTGGGGAAGGCAGAGCCTCCCTCTACAGAGTCAGCCTGGGAGTGACAGGCCCTGCAAATGCAGAGGCCAATTGTGCTGTCCTGTGTTATCCCAAGAGGCTGGAAGATCACCCTGTTCGCTCCCTTTGTTGCTCCACTCTTCCTTCTTTGCTTGGTTTCTGGTCATGGGATGGGAATGTTCAGCTCCACACATGGTAACAGGGCAGGGAGGGTCATGCACATGTCTTACTTCCTTCAGACAAGTCACCCATTATTTCACTCCCTCACAGCCTGAGGACATCACTTCGAGAAGTTTCTGGAGTAAATTGGAGGCACTTTGTTAAATCTTTCAAGGGAAAGATAGCAGGATTAAATTCCACTTTTGATATAATCCTTAACTCTCTCTTCAAGGGAAGTGCAGCTTTGCCTCCAGCCCTGGCTGGTGCCTCCATGCTGAATCACTCTGATCCCAAAGTAAATAAAGCTCTTTGAAAAAGGGCAAATGTTTTCTCAGCTGCTCTTCTCCCCTTCAAACGTGGGGCTGAGTGAAATTTTTATGTCTGCAGACAGAAATATATGCAGTCAACAAATGCTTCTTGCTAGGAAGCTGTCTCCACAAGATAACTGGGTTTTGGAAAGTACACTGAGAATCCATGGGATACTCCCGGACCACACTGCTCTCCTTACAGCTTTCACTTCTCCTCTCCTTCAGTGCTTTACATTTTATGAACTCCTAAATGAGCTGATTTAAATCACTGCACATTAATCTTGGCATGTAGACAGTTCAGGCTCCTGGTGTCCTCAAGACTTTGTTTTCTCTCAGCCCTGGAGCTGCGTTTGCCGTGGGAGACAGCAAACAGAAACAGCCCTTTGTCATGAGAAGCAGCAGTGATCTGAAGGGCCAGAGCCCTGGTGTGGGGGCCAGGCTGCCTTCTCCCAGCTGCTGTGCCCTCATCCATCCCTGGATGTCTGTGTGCTCCTTCTCCTCCAGCTCCAGTTCTGAAGCGAGGGCTGAAGCCCAAAACTGACAGGAAAACCTTTCTGCCAGCTCTGATGGCAGAAAATCCCACTCAGCTGCCCCACACATTCTTGCTCCATCCAGTCTTCATCCCCACAGAAACCCTCACAAGGCTGTGGATACAATGTCAACACAAGCCATTCTACTATTTATTTTTATTAAACTGCTTAAATTTAAGCAAAGCTGCTGTGCAAGTCCTCCAGTCTTCCCCCTGATGTGCTGCAGGGTTTGGGCAGGGTGCCTCATAATTTAGCTCAAGCTAGTTCCAGCCTCCAGTAGGTTTATTGCTTGTAATAATACACAGCCTGGCCTTGACTGTGTGAATTCATCGCTCTCCCCCAGAGACAAAGTGCTAGCTTGAACACGTTAATATTTTTAGTAGTGCTGTTCTCCTCCTCCAGTTAAGCCATAAAACCCAAGGGCACACATATTCCAAGCACCTTTTCCCAGCTTCAAGTAATCTACCATTAGCCACAGATTACAGGCTCACAGCATGCACAGGCCAGTGAGTGCCAGCAGCGTGTACCCAAACCTTGAAGGCAGCAGCCTTTCAGCAGCAGGAGAGGCTTTGAACACAATCCATGGAGTTTGCTCCCTCTCAAAAGCCAGCTGTGCTTTCTCTTTTCCCACCCTGTAGAAACGCCACGTGCCAGTCCTAACAAAAGGGAAAACACGCCAGGCAATGGGGCACAATGCCATCGAGGGGAGCACCCAACTCTGCTGCAGCCACAGGGCTGCCTTCTCTGGGGGAGAAAACAACCTGCTGGGTCAGGTGGCCATGGGGATCAGACACCTTTACCCTAGGAGCAATGCCAGTGAGCTGAGAGGGAAAGCTGACAGCATAAGGCAAGGGAGTTAGTCGGCAGAAACTTGCCAGGCTTAAAAAGGGCAGTCTGGTCACTTCTGGCCAAGGAACTGAGAGCAAAGTATGTTCTAGCAGCTTAGCGGTGATTGAATTGTTCTTTTGAAGTGCCAAGGAGATCAAAATAAAAGGCTATTTTCGGGTTTTTTTAAATCCCCTTCTTAGATTACCAGAAAATCCCAGCTCAGCTCTGGTGGGAAACAGGTACAAAGTGTCCCTGCAGTCGCCACTGCACAGCCCCCGACTCACACCTCCACATTAGGAGTAAAATGGCAACACCACAACGTTGAGAGGGCCTCAAGATCAACTTTCAGGTGGTTTTATGTTCCCTGGACAGTGTCACAGAGCACTGGGAGAATGGATCTGCATAGCAAAGACCAGTGCAGGGTCTCCAGCTCCTGCCTAATGAGAGTTAGGTGAGACACTGTGAGGGCTGGTCCTACAAAGTAGCCCATCCTCTCAGTTCCCATCAGATTGGTGATGCTGAAGGTCCTTGGTGCTGCCCATAGTCCTCCAAAGTCCAAACCAGTTGCCCTTGAGGTGGCTGAAAGGGACTCAAGAGCAAGACCAGTGCAAGTCACACTCTAGCAGGGAATGGGGAATAAAAGTTTATCTTGCTTAAACACAGAGCTGAACAAAAGCAAGAGGGAAGGTCACGAGATAGGGACAGAAGTGGAAACTTGAAACAACAGGGAATTGTATTTGATACCAGTATTTGACACCAGGAGAGAAGTAGAAGCAAGTCTTCCTGCAGTGATGGAGGAGACAAGCTCCAATGCTGTCTGCAGGCCTATGGGCAAAGAGAGGACATTTCTCCTGACTTAAAGCTCTGAAATATGCTTGTAAGGAAGCTGGAAATTCCCTTCCCAACTCCTTATTTTCTTCCTTCTGTGAGAGGGGAAGCTTTTTTTTCATCTGACCTTGCCTGGACATGGTCTGCATGTCGTGTGATTGACCCAGGGGCACTCCATTTCCCACAGACTCTGCTTGAACATGCAATGCATTTCCAGGTCCTGGTGACAGTGTAAAGTTCAACTGAGGATTGCTCTGTGTAGCTGGGGGCTCATAATCCCAGTGGGTCAAAATGTTTAAAGAGGTTACAGGCTTTTCTGAGGGAATATTTAAACTCCAGCTGTCAAACCACTTGCACAGAAGAAAATTGTAGACTCAGCCGGCAGTACATTAAATTGCTGTTTCCTTGTCATTAATCTAGTAGCATGCATTGTTTTCACATTGCCATAAGAGAAGAATTAATCTGTGGCAAATTTATGCTAAAAAGTTATAAATAGTAGGCCTAAAAAAAAAAAATGGCAGTGAAGAAATTCAAAGGGACACACATTGACGAGAGCCTCATCAAGAAGGCTCTTGGCAAAGCCCTTGGAATGCCTTCAGGGTCTGATCTTTTCAGAAAGCCATCTAAGGGACTTGCAATCTGCTTCATATTCAGTTTAATCATGCACCAAAAAAAACCCCCACTTGCAGACTTTGCACATTAAAAGCAGAATAAGAAAAAAAAAAATCAGAGCTTTTTCTCAGGGTCTAAAAAACGAGTCTGAAAATGAGGAAGTTTGGTGTTGCAATTTCCTGGGAAACCTCAATCTCACCCCCCTGTCGCTATTGTTCTGTACTTTGGTCTATAATACAGATGCAAGTCTGATAAATTAAGTGCTTCACAGACTGTTTTCTTTCCATTTGCAGGAGAAAAAGCAGTGCAGGAACACAGGTGACATCTGCTGTGAGACTGCAGACCACTTTCTCTAGTTGCTTTGAAGAAGGTGAACCTGCTGCGGGTGTTTGCTATGGGAGAGGTACAAGTAAGGCTGGGGCTGGGGCAAGGCCATGTGTAGGACACGATAAGCCCTTCTCAAATGCTTATCACTGAAACTCCCAAGCCAAGAGGGCTTTTCTGCTTCCCTCCTTTGTGATAAGGCAGATATTTCTGTTGACTGAATGTAGGTTCACTACAAAGAAGCAGAGAATGAGGTTGGTGTTGGAGGGGGAGGCTGGTGGGATAATCCTTACTGGAGCAAGTTCTACTGTGAACAAAGGCGAGCTGAGGCTCGGGTTCCCCCAGGCTATACTCTGCTGTAACCACAGGCAAAAGTCTCCTCTGCAAAACATTCCACAGCCACAAAAATACTTAAGATGCCCTTTTCCCACCTCCATCCAACCCTTTCTTCCTCCTCCTGCTTCTCCCTAAGCACCTCCCATGCCACCACCTGACCTTGCCTCACCTGTTCCCTGAGCCCCCAGTTTTTCTGGTGGGACAGAAAGGCAGGAGACTGCTAAAGCTTGGCTGGATTCTGCAAGCCCCTAAGGGGGTGAACAGTAGCCATCTCCCCCTGTGCTGAGAGGAGGTTTGTCCCTTGCCCCTGTGACTGCTGCCCTTCAGCAAAAAGGGATGAAACTTGGCAGTGGATTGAGAGTTCACTAGGGACAGGGAACAGCCCCCCAAGACAGCTGGTGTGTAAGTCTCACTTAGAACACTCAGTGTGTGGAAAACAGCTCAAAAAAATTAAGGCAGCTTTTACTACAAGCAGATTTTCTCAAGCAGACAGTAGGAAACACTGGGGGGAAAGAGTGAGATGGTTAGTTTGGGGCTTTTCAGTGTTTGATGCTGCAAGAGGAACAACATACAGGCTTTTGGTATGGAGGAGCACAATAGTACTAACCTTGGTACTTGTTTTTCTCTCGGTTTTCTTTAACAACTAAATAAATTAGATCTTCTCCTAGGACCTTCACCAATCATTTAAAAGGAAAATGTTTATTAGGGTGATAAACAGCCAACCCTGATGTCTCCCATCATGTAGGACTGGCGAAAAGAGAAGAGGGAATAGAAAAATCACAGAGCCCCAGAACAGCTGAGATTGTAAAGGACCTCTGGAACTACTCCAAAATGACTAAATATTACAGATAGGACTGAACACAACATAAACACCTGTCTGTATCATGCTCAATACTGTTACTTCCTAAATGTACAGTGCTGTGTGCAATTCTGTTTGCTCAGTTGTTTATTTTGGTGACAAGGCTGGTGGCGATGTGGTTATTACAGGAGTGAGAAGGGTCAAAGGACCCTCCTTTAACCCCAAGTGCAAGGTGGGCAGCACACTGTTCAGCTCTTGTATGTATTTTGCAGGGACTAGCAAATGCAAGGAGACACAAGCCAGAGCAGTCTGAAACCTGCTTGAGGGGAGCTCCCCCACCTCTTCATTATCAGCAGTTTCCAAGGCTGAGCCTTTGTCTGCCTCTGTAACCCCCTTCCCACCCACACACATTCCTTTCCAGCAATGCTGCTTTATTTGGCTTGTCATTATCTTTTTGCTAAATCCACTTAATCGGTGCATTTAACTCTTTGTGTTCCTTAATAGATCCTCTGATATCAATTGTTTACTGAAAAAAAAACCCAGCAGCCTTAAGTACTACATTTCAAAACAGCATCTAAATTGAGACAGGTCTTGCCAGTCCCAGTGTTGAACTGTGCTACTCCAGTAACTCCCATACACTCCACGAGACACAAGGCAAGCTGGACTTGATGAGTTGTGAAGCTGTCCAAGTCAAAGTCTGCACAGAGCGGCACAGAATCCAAAGTCTCCTTTTCCACAGGCTCCTTTAGGACAACAAGTCTGCACCCCCCTGCTATGGACTACGAAGCTTTTAGTGCCTCTGTTGCAGACTGGAGGGAATCCTCTCTCTGCTGCTCAAAGGTGATTAGTGTAGCTCCCTATGTGTTCTGTACCTGCTCTAAATTTCCATAGCCAAATCTACCAGGAATCTAAGGAAGAAAATCCTAACTGTAAGTCATGCCAGCAAAACCCCTAATGCCAATATAATCATGTCAGGAAATTAAAAAAAATTTTTAATGTTCCTCTGGCAATTTGGTTTTATCTGGGGAACTGCCTCAAGTTTTACACACTTAAAAATGCCCCAACCTCATGGCACCATCAGCTGTACCCACACTGGGAACTTCATCAGTATAACCCACCCCAAAGTGTCTCTAGCCACTGTCCAAGGCAGCACACAGCTTTGATGTGGAATGGGAGGCTCTCTCCTTCTCAGTGAGTTTTTCTGTTGAATGACTGGAGATGAGGGAGGTTGCTCTTGAAGGGCTTTGATCCACAAGAATTGCTTTACTACTGAAAATGTACTTGTAGACCAAGGTGGCACAGCACTCTTCACTGGGGGTGTAGCACTAGGGGTAAAGCTGGGCCTGGCCCCCCTATGTCAAGGCATCAAAGTGCAAAGGCCTAGAGCAGAAAAAGCAAAAATGTGCGAGGATCTCACTCCTACACATCCTCTGCTAGGGTTTCTGCTGGTCAGAGCACAGCACTACTAACTGCCAGTACAGACCTGGCCCAGAGATAGTACCCAAAAGTAAAGGTTTTGCTTTATTCTCAGACCCCTTTGTAACTCCTGGAGGAAGAGTGAAGCCCCTCTAAATGTTTGGGAGGGAAATCAGGGAAAAAACCCAGCAAAACCCCCTACAGTGCCACGTGTTCTTAATCCACGTTTTTTTTCTGTGCCTAGCACCACACTTTAGGGAGCAGGGCACTGAGCAGGGAGTCTCCAGAAGGCTTTGGCAGAGAGGAGGCTCCACAGCCCTTTCCTGCTGACATCAGGGAGGCCCTCCATCTGTTGGCAAAACCAGCATGTTTCTGACATGGCAACAACATGGGTTAAATTCCAGGCATGACCCAGGCGAGTCACAGTTTTAACATGTTAACATGCTCTACCAGGGGAAAAGCTGAAGTATTTTTAGCATGGCCAGAGTGTTTGTCTTTGCACTGTTCTGGCCTTTTTTGGAATTGTTAACTCTGGTCTGGAAACAAATACAATAGCCTTTGCAATAGTGAAACACCACTTATTTTCTTTTATTGTTTGCCACAAAGAAGACTACGAGTTGTACTTCAAAGAGATGAAAAGGAGAAACATCAGCTACTTTCAGCACAGCTCACTGCTTTTACAATGCCAGCCAGTTCACTTGCTGCTTCCCTCTTTCTGCCCACGGCTCCCAGCCTTTCCTACTTACATGCTTAGCTCTGACAAAATCTCCGTGGAGAAAACATTTTTCTTCATGATGAAATTCCACTCCCAAGTTGTTGCTTGAAAGCATTGCCCCTTGCTCTCCTGTTTGACTGGGGTGAGTGCAGCAAGAGGGATCAACAAAACATACATTGCCCTCTCGTCCTGCCCCTCACAGAGCTACTCAGACCAATCTCCAAGATGTGTCAGGGAGAAGCATCTGTTGACAGAATGTTTGGTTTTATCTCGTTAAAAACTCACCATGCTGTGCTGGGGCAGAGCCCAGCAAGTGAGTTAGGGCTAAAGGAGGAGATGAAGTTTAAGCACAAATGTAACGACAAGAATCAACACAAGGCAAGTCTGAGGACTGAAAGGGAAATCACATGAAGTGAAGGAGGGACTCTTCCCCTCTCCTGTTCTCTTATCCCATTTCAAATAATATTCCCTTCCTCCTCCCCTCTGCCTGGTGCCAGCATAAGCATGCAACAGAGCCATAAGGAGCAGCCATCTGACAGTCCCATGCTCCATGTGGCTGCCATCAGCGTGCCCAGGGACCAGCAACACCTAGGCCACACATGCAAGTTACCCAGGGAAACAAGATTCTTGGAAGGATTAATGGTGAGAGAGGCTCGTGTGGCTGCAAATAGGAGACTGTGGTTGATCATCTGCTCCCAGTTGATGGGAGAGGAGAACAAGCCTTTTATTTTGTCCCAGTTCTTCTCTTCCTCCTCTTCAGAGACTGCCATTACCAATCTGGAATTGCTTCTCCAGTTACTTCTTGTTGCTTCTGGAGTGGGAGAGAAGATGGGGCAGGGGGGTTGTGCCTGGCAACTCAGACTCATCTCTCAGGCAGCAGGACGAAGAAGATGGCCTTGAGGAAGTGACCAAAACTGCAAACAGCGGCCACGAGCCAGTGGGAGCGAAGGCTGGGGTCAGTATTCACCACACATTTTGTGATGTCTGCCTAATGAGGAGGGAAGAGAGATGGTCAGAGAGAGATGCCCACATCAGCCACTCCTGCAGGCTGTCCCGGCCCCACAACCCACGGCATCGCACCACCACTGCTGCAGCACCAGATGCTGGCTCTGACACTTCCACACACTGAAAGTTATTAAATCAGGCTCAAGAGCCCTGCAAAATACACTTTTCCTAACTCCCCAACAATGAGGCAAAGTATCCTCCTTTTCAGCCACTCCTGGGGAAAGAAATGCTACAGGAAGATTATCCAGCACTTTCCATTTTGGATCACTAAATACAACTTTCTTTCCCTGTTCAACAGTTCTAGGAAGCCTTAGCAGTATCAGCATTCCCATCCTCTTCTGTAAAGCCAGATGCTTCCCAGAGGTTGTCCTGTTAAATATCAGCTCAAGTTGCTTGTACGTTTTCTCTTGCCTGAATGCTTTCTTTGGAAGACATTCAAGCAAAGCCATCCCCCAATTTAAACCTAAAGCAATGCAAGCTTTGTAGCTTTGTTTGTGGAAATATATATGCCAGCAGAGATGCCTCCCAGATGTGTGGGCCAGATTTAAAGATCGCTTGGGCAGCCAGTTTCAAGTATTAACAAGAAGAGAAGCTGGCCTGCAATGATTAAAAAAAACCCAAAAACAGCAACAAAAAATCCCCCCGTCAAATTGATAGAGATAGGCTCTCATCCGGCATGGGAAGGAGAAAATGGAAAATATCAAGAGAGTGAAGTGAACAGGACAGAGGTAGAGAGAAAAATGTATTTTCTGGTGCAGGAATCAGAATTAAAAAGCTTTGCCTGTGATATAACTGAGTTGTGGTTAAACTCCAGCCTAGCACAAGATGTGGACTGTGGTTGTGTAACAGGGGGTGCACCATTAGCACATCAACCCCACGTGGTTTTCAGAAACAGCTTTTGGGTGGCAAATGAGAACAATAATCTCACATAATCACACAAGGATGGCAAATGTTCACAGCCCCAAAGGCCTTTTCTTTATAAGCTTAGCTCAGTAGTCTTCCAAATTCGCCTTCTGACCTAAGTCTCTCATTGACCAAGCACAGACAAGGCAGACTCTCAATCCTGAGGTGTTCCTCCCCAAAGCAGGACACGAGAGACGATGAATGCTCCCATAATCTTCTCTATTCCTTCTGCCTGTGCTCACGACATGCACGAGCCTTGCCTGGCCAACCTTGGTCATCACTAGAAGAAAGGAAAAGGGGGTTGAAGGGACAAATCCCAGAGTCTGGTTAGTGAGTACAGCCACACTAACCACCCCCATCATCGTCTCCAGACCAAAGCTCTGCTGACAGCAGCCTCCCACACGTTCCAGCAGTTCCTTGTGCACCATGTCTGGAGGGCTGGCAAGGTGCGCCTCGCCACAGCGCTGATCTCCTGGGAGCATCAGGAGAAGCTGAGCCCATGAATAACTGACAAGCAGAGACTGCAGGAAGAAGGAACACAGGCACACAATGGTGGGAAGAAACAGGATGACAGGAGAAAGCTGAGCCAGCACCAAGGTGTGGAAATACTGCTGCCTATAGCTAAAAAACACAAGCAAACATAGCAAGCAGAGCCAAGGTAGTTACCAGGAGATGCTGCAATGTGGTACAGGTGGTTACAGGTACCTCATCTGTATTGTGGAGGAAAGCAAGGTGGGTCTCCCTGAATACTTCCAGCGATGGCTTAGCACACTCACCCTATTTGCATCTGAAAAAAGCCTGAACTGATTCAACTTGTCAAATTCTAGTGACCTGCATGGGGTCACGTTTAAAACACAGTTGTGACCAACTGTCCCTTTAGTTGAGAGGAGTCACGACCTGCAGGTACCTGTCTGAACACATATATTAGGGTACCTGACCCATGAGAAGCATAAGCTCTAATGGGCTTTAGTGCCTCACGTGAGCCAGTACAAGGCCCAAATACACACACTGGGTTGATTACAGCTGTAGAGGGTTAACTGCCAGATGAGAAAACGTGAACTCCTTAAAGCCCTGCTATGTTGCCCCAAGGCAATGACCTCACTGCTCTAACCTAGAGGAGCTGCACTCAGAAGCACTTAAAAATTTGTATGGGGCTTGCTTAAATAAGCAAAATTGCTCAGCTGTTTAACAATTGCCTTAGCTGTTGTTATTCAAATCAAGCCTACCTGATAAGGCAGTGGAATTGAAAACTCCAAAGCTACTTACGTCTTTTTGCCTTATCGGGCACTGATAAATTGTTGCAATGGCAGTTTGATGTTCTTTGTTAATTTTTCAAACAAATTCAAGTCACATGCACTGCTTTGTAGCAAATGCTGCTAAAAAAGTTTAAATCTTTCTGTTCCACTGTAAAGCCACTAGTGAGGCTGCAAACTCTTCCCAGGAAGAAATGATGTCTCAAAGGTTCTTTCTTGCTCCTTCTGTGAGGTTTGGGTTGGGTTTTGCAGTCTTCTCCACCCTGTGGAAGCAGCATGGGAACCTGCTGCTGAATGGAGAATTTCAAATGCCTTTCCAAAGTCTCCATGGTGCCTTTTCTGGACCAGCTCAGGGCATGGGGGTTACTCTTGGCAGCCTCAGCCTAAGGTGATGCATAAGAGATGGGGGCCATGTGATCAAGGATGGCATGCTAGGACAAACCAACACAAGCCAGGCCAGGCAGTGGGTGAGAGGGTTCCAGCAAAGAGCTGTTTGGTCTGGCCCGTGAGTGAACAACGCTGGGAAATTCCTTGCTGCAGTGCCTAGATCAAGAGGAAGAACATCTGGGGAAGCACAGCACAAGATGGCAGGAGGATTAGCAGCCTTTCCCCAGACTGAAGGATCCCCTCGTTTCTAGAGGGAAAGTACTTCCTTTTCACAGCCCAGGATTGCTGATAAGGGGGTTGGAAATGGGCTGTATCAGAACAACCCAGCAGCCTTCACAGTCTTGTGCTTGATGGGGGGCAGTGAAGTTGGCTTCCCTTCCTTAGGGCCAGATCCCAAGAACAATCAGCATAGATTCAGCAACTCCAATAGGAACATGCTGCCCATCTAAAGAGGGATGGCTGGCAGAAGGAGCCAGTGGTGGACTTTTCTCCTCAGCTGCACAGAACCACAGCCGGTCTGAGGATGGGTTTTGCAGCCTGTTCGCTATGCAACAAATTTTACAAAAGTATCCTTTTGGAACTATCCAAACACTGTTTTGAACTCTAATGAAGCAATATAAAAATTAAAATAAGATGCTCACTTATCAGAGCACACAAGTTTTAGCAAAAATAAGAAAAAAGTGCGTGGAAACCAGAAGGGGATGCGTTCCTATGCAACATTCCTGTTTTAATGAAACTAGATCTTAAAAAAAACCAAAACAACAATGTTTCAGAGAATACATTTCAAGCAGCTCTACAAGTATGCAGTAAAAGTAAGCCTCAAATGATACTGAGGCAGGGATTGGCATTCACAGGCAGGAACAGTGTTACTTAATCCCAGGATATCCTCTTCACCTGCCTCGGCACAATTAATTTTTGGAATGCAAAATGAAACAGATCAGGGCATTCAAATCAAAGGTTACTTTTAGCCCAACCAAACAGTTCCCAGAGTCAGCTGGCCTCGAGGTGACACAGTTTTAGAGAGGACAGGGATGATTTAAGGTAGGATTGGTACTCAGTAAGTGCAAGGGATCCAAAATCAGAACAATGATACTTTCCCAGTGGCTCTTTGCCAAAAAAGGTGCCTTCACTCCTGAAGAAATCAGGTGCCTGAACCAGCTACTGACACAGTTGGGAAGTCTCAGCACAAAGGAGCAATGCCCATTTGGAAAAAGACATCCCCCTCTCTCCAGATCTGTGTGGGTGAGGAGCCTGACCATTTCCTGACGACTCAGGAATAAATTTCACCTCTTGGAAAAGAGGGAATTTGCTGCTGTGGCTCAGTCTGGAAAGAGTGCCTTGGGAACAAGATGTCCCATGAATTCAGTGGTGTCACAGGGCAATATTTTTCCCCAAGAAGAATCTGCCCAGCAACACACTAGAGGATCCAAGGACTGTCTGTGCCCCTGCCAGACAGGCACATGGAACCTGGTACATACAGATATCACCCAGCTGCCAGCCACTAACACAGCCAGCCAGTTCTTCCAGTCTGCTGGGGAGGTCACTGGAAAGGCATCTAGCTATGCCACAGCACCAAAATAAAGTTCTTACTATGAACGATCCTCCACAGGAACCAATGCTCACAGTGGGTATAGAGAGACCAAAGAAATCCGATGCTCAGAGGTGAGATGAGAATTAAGTTGGCAGGCTTCATTTTTTGCCAGTTTCTAGAAAACAGCCAGCCAAGAGTATCACAGAATCTCAAAGAATGGTTTGGGCTGGAAGAGACCTTCAAGATCATCCAGTCTCATCCCCTGCCTGGAACACTTGCAGGGATGGGGCAACCACAGTTTCTCTGGGCAACCTGTGCCAGTGCCTCACAGGAATTACCCCTACAGTGTCCCACTATGACTGGCTGTTAGCTCTGGAGAAGATCAGGAACACAACAGGTGCTGGTGGGTCAGGACTGAATTATTATGGCACAGCTATGCAGGAAGTTGAGGACAGGAATAACTGATGTTTTTGAGGATGGGACTACGAGGCAGTAACAGAGTTATCTAAGTCTAGCACAGGTGTAAGTAGGACAGAGGTGGCCACAGCACAGTGGAAGAGAATCTCACACAGCCTCTTTCTGCATAAAGCTTCAGGGAGTGCACTCTCACTTGCATTAACTGGGATATTTTCTGGTCTGGACATGCAGAAGCAAGTTTGATGAGACAGCATTTCTTACCCAGCCTCCTCTCCTTTTCAGCCATGTCACCAAGGTCTTGCGGACAAACTCTCCCAGGCAGTCAACGATGGTGTGAACCATGGCTGGCTGCCCATGCCGCACACAGTCCACCGCCAGCCCGGCTGCCACGGCATACAGAGACACCACCTTGCCCCACGTTATGCCTGTGAAAAGAATAAAGGTCATTCATATTTACACACACACTCAGTTCAGTCTTGAATAATCAAAGGAAATGACTCTGCTTCATTACATGTGCCTGTGCTGCCCACGTACAGCCACAGTTCTGGGTGTTCTCCACACGGGGGAAAAGAAATACTAGAGGAGCAGAACTGGGGAAGACTTTCCACATAGAGAAGCGGAATGAAATAATCTGACCTTAGTATGGTTTAATTGCCTCTCAGCACTGGCTGCACAGCTTTGGAGAAAGCAGCCCAAAGGCACCATCGGGATTGGGAAGATGTGCACCACCATGTTTTGTATTGCCATTGGCTCTCAGCCATGCACATGCTGCCCAGGAGGTGATAAAATTCAAATAGTTTGAACAACCTGGAGTTTTTGTCTTCAACAGAAAACTTAAACACCCCTAGACAAAGCATTCCTGGTTTTTTCTAATCACTGTTCCAATGTGACACTCAAAGCATACAAGGTAAGCATCTTCAGTTCTATCATGGCACAAAAGCAACCAAGGGAGGCAAACCTACAGGGCCAAGAGGGTTTATAGAATCATAGTTGGAATAGAGGAGTCATAGAATCCTGAGCTGGATGGACCCACAAGGATCATTGAGACCAGCTCCTGGCCCTGCACAGACACCCCAACAATCCCACCCTGTGCCAGAGAGCGTTGTCCAAAGGCTCCTGGAGCTCTGGCAGGCCTGGGGCCATGACATTCCCTAGGGAGCCTGTTCAGTGCCCAACCACTGTCTGGGGAAGAATCTTTTCCTAATATCCAATCTAACCCCCATGACACAGCTCCCTGCCATTCCCTTGGGTCCTGTCGCTGCTCACCAGAGTGCCAAGTGCCTACCCATCCACTTGCACTCAGGAGGGCAGGTGTCCTCTTCAATGTAAGGACTAGGCCTTAGTCTCCACCCGAAAAACAGGTAGCTTCAAGGATTTGGCCTCTCTGTCTACTTAACATTGCCTATGCTAGCCCACTGAAGACAGTGCAGGGGTGGAGTCAGACAGTTATCTAATCTCCCAGAAGACAGCCTTCCTGCCAGGCTGACCTGCCTGCAGCAAGAGCTCCATGGAAGTTGTCCCAGCAGTAGTCATCTTCCTGTTAGCATTAGCGAGAAGCGCGGGAGCTCAGCTCTAGGTACCAGCCAACCTCCCGGGGGCTCCCCAGGGCCTTACCAACACCACTGGGCATAAATCCTTCATGCTCAAACATTGCAGTCAGCTGCCCCTCATCAGGCTTTTATCAGGACCAGTGACCTGGAAACACAACCCTTTCGCTCCCATGCAGAACTACCGCTGCACAATGGCACATCCCCCCTGTACTTTATTACCTGCAATAGCCATATTTATCAAGCACACTGCCAAGTGTTTTACAGTGTTAGGTCTCTATGGAATCTGTCCAAAGTCTCTCCCAAACAGAGCCAGAAGCCTGGTGAAGTTCTAATATTTAAAAACCACACTAAACTGTTCTTGCAGGGTTGCAGCAAGAAAGAAAACAGGTGAGAGGATGGAAAGATCTGTGCAATGTCTCGATCTATGGATCAGGAGGGGTTAAACACACCATTAGAAAACTGGATGTGCTCAGCAAGCAAAAATACAATTTACATGGGGTAAAGAGTCTCCCTTTTTCCTTCATAGCACTCTCAGATTCCCAGGTAGCCTGAACCAACTCTGGGATGGAGCTCCAGCCTCCTCACAGCTCTTCTCACTGCAGCAGAATGAGAACAGTGAGAATATTTCTCTGGAAAACATGCAGATTTCAGAGCATTTCCACAATTCTTATACTTGGTGCTTCAAAAGAGACACTCACACTAACACTTTTAGGAATTGCTTGCTTTTCTTTTCCTTAAATAAAAAAAAGAGCTAAACTTTAGAGGAACTCTTCAAATGTCAGCCACAGGAATACCTTTTTAGACTGAAGAAAATCCATTCAGTGTTACAAAAAAAGCCCCATTTTTCATGACTAATGTAAGATCAAAATCTGCAGATGAACCATTTGTGAGGCTCTGCAGCAACAGTAACAGCATTAGCTCAAATCCTCTGTGATACTCTGACCTTCTGCAGAACCATCCCCGAGATCAGAGGAAGTTATTAATGCAGCTGAAGTGACTGTTCTTCTGGTTTTATTTGCTGAGCAGACCCTGCGGTGTCCCCGACACCAGCGCTGTCACTCAGGAAGTTCACTGCCTGTTTGGCATTCACACTATTTATCTGCCTTTCTCACATTGTGTGTCACCATGACAGCCAGCAGAACGAGCCAGGAAGAGTCTATGAAACCACAGAGGACTAGACAGAGGGGTTCTCCCTGCAAGAAAGAGGCTGTCCGAGTGCAGGTCAATACAGTTCTACCTAATGAAAGAATCTTTACAGGGTTACACTCCTTGCTGATGGTATCTATCTCCAGGACTAGAGCCTCAGCTGGCTTATATTCAGCTTTGGTATAAGTCAGTTTTACAGTTCTCCATCCCTGCAGAAATATGGTTTCTTGCATCTTGAGTTACATAACAAAAGTTACCCAAAATTCCAGGGAGGAGTTCACTGGCTTATTCCCAAGCTTTTACTGACAGCACTCTTTAAATATCTGAAGCAAGTCCATTAGCTCTGAGATACTTACATGGCAGTAATGAACACTGATACGACTGAAGTCACTCTGGTACAGAAAGACAGCTCCAGTCTTGGTTAACTTTGTTTTGAACCCAAGTTTCTCTTTCCAACAGAAGAAAAGTGTATCTACAACCTGTGAAAAATAAAGGCTCAAGAGACCAATGACTTCCCCAGTACACAGGAAAGCAGTTTGCTCCATGGCACATCAGTCCAGAGAGGATGGAGAGGAAGCCCTTCAGCTCCAGCTTCCCTGCCAAGATTGTTCCATAGTGGTACCTGCTGCAGGACTTGCACGAGGTAAGTGCTTCCCTGGCACAGGGAGAGAACCCCTCTCCCTTTCACTGGACAGCAGAAAGAGAACGAGCTCTTGGTTAATGCTTATAATGGTGACGGATGTGGAGGGCTCAGGGGTCACATCCTCTTTCCAGAGCATGCCCATAAGGGTCAAACCAATCCTTCAGTCTGCCTTTCCTGTTACTAGCAGAGCCGGTCCATGGGGGCAGGACAGGAGGAAATCCCTTCTTGATTTCCATTTGTCTGAAGTCCTCTTGCCACTGCTGGAGGCAGAAGATGGAGACAGCAGGCTGGGCTTCTCACTCTCAACAGCAGGGCACAGCTTATGCTCTTGTTCTCATTAGACATTGCAGGAAGCAAGGGAAGAGCAGGCATCTCCAACACCTGGGCTGTGCTTGTGGCTGGGCCCCCTGCCCAGGAGGGCTCCAGCAACCATTCAGCCCCAGGCAGGAGAGGGCAGGGGAACATGCCCCAGCAGCCCTCCTCTGCACTTTCCCAGGACCAGCTCCATTAACTTTTCTCTCAAGTACTCCCTTGGCAGGGGCAGAGGAGAACAATCTACTGAGAGGACAGTGCCTCTGTCCCCCATGCTGTCCAGGCCGGGTTCAAAGTGACACTAGTGTGATGCATCTCTCAGCATAAGCTGGAATCGTGTCTGGCCAGTGCATATGAGAAGCAAAAACACATCTTGCTCCAAATTCCTCAACAGGCCTGGCTGTCATCCACACCGGGTGAAATGGGCACTCATCACCAAGCAAGACAATCCATTCACAGCTTCCCACTGCGTGGATTAACATGCACAGGAGCTAACAACAACAGGGAATGGAAAGCTGGTCCAAAAAGGAATGGTCAAAAGAGAGAAAGCTCTGCTCACAGACATGGAACAGAAGGATATGGAAAAAGTTAAGGGAAAAACAAGGGCTGCTTAGAAGGCATTATAAAAAATAAGAAATACAAGTTGCATTCTCTAGGCCAGCCATGGAGCTGAAGGTATGTAAACATTGCTGAGCCCAGGGTAAAATGAATTAGCAGGAGAGGAATGCTCTTGAAAGTGTTCCTGCTCATATGAGCTTTTCTGCCCCAGGGGAGAGATGAAGAAGCCATGAGACACGGCTGTGCAGTCTCAGGGCACCACACCACCCGAGGTTACTCAAATAAACTTCCCTCTGCTCCACTCAGCATCAAAGTCTCGCTCACAAATCAGACGTTAAAGAAACACGATCCACTGCTACACTTCCACAGCTGGGAGAATACAGCCAGACACAATATACTCTGGTGGAGAGAAAAGCTGAGGGGGTGTGCACAAGGCAGGAAGCTCAAGTCATAAGGCCTAAGCGACGAGGGAGCAGCAGGATGCATTTCTAACAGCATTTCAGAGAAACCCAGAATGGTCTGGGTTGGGAGGGAACTCAAAGCACATCTCATTCCAATCCCCTGTCATGGGCAGTGTTACACCTCAGTCACTTAATTCCAGGTTTTGCTCTGGGTAGATGCAAAGGAGAAAATCCCAACCAGATATTCTCAAGAGGTAAAAAACACACAAAAATTGACTGGCAAACTATAGAAAATTAAGGAACATTGGCAAAAGAGTAAATGCAACATAACATCACTTACCACTGCATAGACTTAGCCCACCGAACATAGAAAACCTTTAAACCCATTCAATATCGTATTCCGTGAGAAGAGAGAAGAAGAAAGGGAGAACAACAGAAAGACAGGAAAGATATAGGAAAACAGACATATAGCTACCAACTCCTGGGCTCCAGTGATGTAAAACTCCAAGATGAAGGTAGGGTTAAAGGACAACATGCTTGCCTCGTGGTCAGGCTTCTTAAAGCTTTGGCCCATCCTGGGCCTTCCTCCCAAGTGGGACTTGCAGTCTCTCAGCCACTCAGGGACTGGGGAAGGCAACACTGGGGGGCTGCCTTCAGTGTGCCGTGGCTGACAGACACTGCAGGGTTGGGGGGCACAGGGGGCACGGGGGGCACTGGGGGCAGGGCACCACCTCACCAGAGCAAGGCCTGACCCACCCCCTCCCATGCATTACAAGCATCCTAAGGTGTCTCAAAACAGATTACTTTTTCCAGTCTCTGACAGGCAGGGACACCTTCCATTATCCCAGGTTGCTCCAAGCCCCATCCAACCTGAGCTTGGACACTTCCAGGGAGGAGGCAGCCACAGTTTCTCTGAGCAACCTCTGCCAGGGTCTCACCCTCCTAGGGAAGAATTTCTTCCTAATATCTAATCTAAACCTACTACCTGTTAGTATGAAGCCATTCCCCCTTGTCCTGTCTCTCCAGTCCCTTGTAAATAGTCTCTCTCCAACTGCCTTGTTGGCTCCTTCAGGGACTTGAAGGCCACAGTTAGGTCACCTGGAGCTTCTCTTCTCCAGGCTGAACAACCCCAGCTCTCAGCCTTTTCTCTCAGCAAAGCTGCTCCATCCCTCCTCTGATCATCCTGGTGCCTCCTCTGGACTCGCTCCAGCACCTCCATGTCCTTCCTGTGCTGGTACCCTCAGGCTGGAGGCAGCTCTAAGTGGGGCAGAATCTCCCCCTCCCCTGCTGCCCACACTGGGGGATCAGCCCAGCACATGGGTGGTTTCTGGGTCCCAGTACACAGGGCTGGGGCATGTCCAGCTCTCACCCACCAGCACCCCCAAGTCCTTCTCCCAGGGTTGTTCTTGACCTGCTCATCAGAGCCTGGATAGATCCCAGTGGTTGCCCTGACCAAGATGCAGCATTAGCACTTGGCCTTGTTTAACCTCATGAGATTCCCATGGGTCACTTCTCAAGCTTGTCCAGGTCCCTCTGGATGTCATCCCATCCTTCAGGTGTGTCAACAGCACCACTTAGCTTGGTGTCATCTACATCCATTTGCTCCTGTGGGGAAAGTGCTTTCTCCTCAGAAAGCATTAACCCTACATTCCTGTTACACAGGGTTCACTGCAGCCCACATACTCTTGATTAAAAACCAAACCCAGTAAAAATCAGGCTGAAAGGTTTCAAAAAGCCCTCATGCCTAGCAGCTCTTACCAACAGGACAGAACTGCTTCCTTTAAGGAAGGAAAACACACCTCTCCCTTTTCCACTTCTGTTTCTCCACCAAGTGACCTCTTCCTTCTGGCATTTGTTTGAACACCTGAGGTAAATGTCAGCTCAGCCAGGCCCCAAATCAAAGCCTGTTCAAGTCAGGGGAAACTCTCTTGCTACCTGCAAAGGCAGCTTTGGACCACACACGAGAACCAGCGGTAACATCACAGAGATAATGCTGTTGCAGATCCTTTACCATCAAAAGCAGATCAGGGCTCTGCAGTGCTTGTCTCCACACAGATGGGCTCTCCTCACCCTGAATAACTAATGAGTCATTTGGAAACAGGGGAACAAAATACACCTTGAGCCTTACCATAGTCTCTTCTCCCAGCCATGGGACAAAAGGAAATGGCCCCAAATTGCACCAGCTGGTGTTTAGATTGGGTATTAGTAAAAATTTCTTCACTGAAAGAAGAGGCATTGAAACAGGATGCTCAGGGCAGTTTTGGGCTTAGTCGACACCTGTAGACAGTGTGGACAGGAAGTGAGCACAGACAGAGGTACAGTGTGAAGACTCAAAACCAGACCAGAATGTGGAAGACAGACATGTAAAAGATTAAGGAGAAAACCTCTCCAGCAAAAAAGGGTCAAAATCCCCTGATCCTTGCTGGAAAGGCACTGTAAATGACTAGTGGGGCTCCCCAAGCTGTCTAAGCACTGTAGTGTCAGACTGTAGCTGTTTTCTTAACAAACTTGGTAATTGGCATGAAAACTCAGACTGAACTTGAGTATCTGGTTTCCTTTGCTCAATAAGAGCCTCTTTCCTCTGAACTATGATTCTGGCTCCCAGCATCAGCAGCACCCTGAGCTATGATTCTGGCTCCCAGCATCAGCAGCATGAGCTGGAATAAGGGAGACTCCCATGCAATGAATCTTCTGCAGTTGCCAATGGTGAGCAAAGAAGCTTGGAATGAGTGACCTCCCCATGCAATGAGGCAACAACCAGCTCCTAACGAGGAAGGGCAGGAGGTGCCTTCTAGAACGAGACAGAACCTACACGAGGATATTACAACCCAGGACATCTCCCAGCCAGAAGACAGCAGAGAGGAGCTCTCATTAAATCATTAAAGCACGGCACACTGCCAAACTGCCCACAGCCCTTTGAGAAACCAGGCCCCACCTTCCAGGCTATCCCAGAAACACGCCTTCTCCGAGAGAGGTGGCTCCATCCTGTTCCTCCCACCCAGCCCTGCTTGTGGATCTGTCTGGGCACTGTACCTGCAGTGAAAATCTGTGCAGCCACTGCCAGGAAAGCATCCGACACCACCGTCTCCGAGTGCAGCGAGATGTTCAGCTGGCGGGCGATATTCCGGTAGACATTGGGGCGAATGTACTCCAGCTCATCCCCTGGAAACAAACAGCCAGGAGTCAGCACACACAGCACCAAGTCCTGCTCTCACCATGGAGGAGTTATGGTTGGGTCACTCAAGGGATGCCTTCAGCCAAAGAGGCAGAACCCCAGCTCCACCTGAGTTTAAGCAGGCAGCAGGTGCTTAGGGTGGTTTAGATGCAATTCCCTATCACCTGCACCCTCTTTCCCAATATGCCCTGTGCCTGGGACTCCTAAAGGAAGCGGAGGCAGGCAGTGGCCCTGGACCCCTGGTGTGGCTGCAGCAATCCCTGATATAAGCGCTGTTCCCAGGCTGGCTGCCTGCCTTCCCTCCAACACAGGAGACAGGCCTCAGATAAGCAAAGCCATGTCATTTTATTTCAGAAGTGAGAAGGAGGCATGTACATCCATGTGAGCTTTTGAGAGATACGCCCTTCCTCAGCACCCCATCGGGCTTGTACAAAAATGCCTGAAGTGCATGAGAGCGACTCAAGAATGCTGAAGGCTGATGAAAGCCAAGGATCCACCCAGAGCTGCACAACATTAATTAAACAAAGAGACTTTCAGCTATTTTATGCTCACACAGGCACTTGAGAGTCAATCTGGAGTTCTTCCTCTCCTTCAAATGGTTAAAGAGATGTTCATTTGCATGGCTGACTGCTCAGCAGTAAGATATCTGAGACACAGATATGTGCTTTCACCTCCAGAGTGCTTTCTGCCCAGCTGGGCAATGGCTGGAGGTGTTAGGCCAGCTTGAAGACCAAGACAAAAATACCAAGGACAAGCAGAGAACCTCCTCCTAAAGCACTGAGCTATGAAGCTTGGGAAACAACAGTAAAGCTTTTCCTTTGTAGCAAAATAAAACCGTTGTTGAGTAGTAGAATTAATAAAGCCTGGTTTCCAAGGGATTTCTCTCTCTGTAGAGGTTCATGGATATTTAATGACGGTTGCACAGCTGCTGTAGGAGCATGAAACAATGCAAACACTGCATGGCACCAAGGTCCTTTGTGCATGGAGAGCCCTTTTTGGCTTAGCTTTAGGACATACTGTGCTCTTCTCCCACACAAGGGTGCTCCAGGAAGAGAAAGAGCTATCCCAACAGCTTTATATCCCCTTTATATCCCACAGCAAGACCCAGGTGACTTGGCCCAGCCAGAGGGCAACTGATGATCCTCAAAATTTCATTTATATGAGAGGCAAAAAGGAAGATGCCACTGCAATCAGGAGATTGTTATAGAGTCATTAGCTACTGATCCTTAATTCATTTATCAGGCACTCAGCACGGGCAAAACCCAGCTCTATAGAATTCCACAGCTGAGCTCTCCCAGCCCTTTCTGAGCGTGGGATTGTCCCTCTTTGATGGCAAGAGGAAACCTGCCAACACATGGTCAGCCCTGATAAGAGGAAACCTTACTTGGACTGTTCAACAGCTGTTTTCTCCTCACAGGCAGCACACAGGCTTCCAGCTAAATGTAAGGAAATGGGGATAGCCCTGGTTAGCTGAGAGGGAGGCACAGGAGGCTGGGATCAGCCCTTGGTAGCCTGCCACTGCTACAGCTTCTAACAAGCAGTGCCTGGAGGCCCCAGATGAGATCAGGGTTTTGCTGGAGGCACATATGCCCTGTTCTGCAGGAAGGCACAGGGCATCCGGGGAAGGAAAGCACAGGAAAGCATTCCCATGCTCAGAGAGCCTCCCTGCCCCAGCAGCCCCAGGACCTCTCCTGAGACAAGATACACCGGTGCTGGGCTCCAGTGCCCTTGTTCTGACACCCAACTTTGCAACATTTAGAGCAATTTGGGGGCTTCTCCTCCTTCCTCCAGTGATTACGGAGGAATTAGCAGGGCAGCAGTGAGAGTTCCCATGTGGAGAAGATCAGTGCAGTGGTCAAAGGGCACCTCCCTGGGCCTTGGCCAGAGGAAATACAAGTTCAGATAAACCAGGCCTCTGACACACGCAGCAGGTTGGCCTGGGGTGCCTCATTTGGCTATACCATTAGGTTTTACCATGTCTGACTCATTAATTGCCCTAATTAGCTGCTAAGCCTCAGTGAGCTGATGGGGTCTCCCTCCCTATGACCTCCAACTGCATCGCCTGTGCCCAGGACCTCTGCTGGCCCACCAGGCAGTTCTCTGTGTGCAAGTGGGCTAGGAAATACTCCAACTTCCCATCTCCACAGGCTTCTCAGCACTATCATGAAGGAAAAAACTGGTCTGGATTGTTGCACTGCTCAGGAAGTGGCTAAGGATTACCATTCCTGGCAGGTGGCTGGATAGCAGCTGGCCTTGTGCTGGTTAGAGCATCAAAGGGGAAAAGAAAGGGATGGGCCATGTGGCAAGTGGAAAAAAGAAACAGGACAGAAACTACTCTTCATCTTAATCAGGAGGACTGCTCACCTTTCTGGTTGCATGGGTACCACATGGTGCTCTCCAAACAGATTTGCTCAGAGAAGGCACCAAGTTCCTGGGACTATCAGCCAAATCTTTCCATCTGCACATGGATAAGTAACAGGAGAGTCATCCAGGAGACGCCTTCAGATCCAGTGCGCCACCTGCTTGCCCTTTAACATGTTCCTGGCCGCCCACAGAAACTTGAGTTGAAAGCAAATAAATCTCAACCCCCAATCCAGGTGGAGAAGAAAGGGAATACAAATAGACAGTGAGATTGACAGAAGAACAAAAAAATTCCCCCAAAGACCAAACAACCACTGGAAACAAAAACAGAAGTTAAGTCAGCATAGAAGAGAAAAAGTGAAAAAGAATGAATTTAGAAAAAAAAAAAAAAAGTCAGTTAAAAGAAACACAGCTGTGCCTTAAAAAGAAACTTGGGATAATATCAAACAGGTAGAAAGGGGAGAAAGTAGGGACACCAGCCCTGGTCCTGACTTTGTTAGGCCCAGCTAATGGTTACTTCACCACACCTGTTTGAACTCTGATGTAATTAAATCAGATGCAAATGCTGGTGGTAGTTTCCAAGCCAGATGTGAACTAATATACCAACCTGCAGGTGAAGAGGGATGTTGGAAACAACTTCCAAGAACAAGGATGTAGTGTTCCCAAAAGACAAACAGCTAGACTTGAGCACACAGGATGCTACACAACCCGAAACAAAAGGCCAGGCAACTGTCAACATTTAGAGGGTGCTCCTGGTACAAGCTCTAGAGCATGTCTTCATGTCACAGCCTCCAGGCATGACCTTCAAATTGCTCTCCCTGAAGCCCCCAGAGTTGCTGTGCTGTGAGGGTGGCACTGAATGGCAGTGTGTGCCAAACAACATCAACCAACTCCTTCCTGCTCCAGCAAAAAGCAAGAAAACTTAGCTCTTCCTGAATGACTAAGGTAGACAGTTAAAGGACAATTAAACACACTGTCATTTAAAAGTAGCTTTTATAAAATCTCCAACAACACATTTTCTAAGCAACTACCCCCAAATTAAAGCTGGGTGAGCTACTGCTGAAGCCCAAGTCCAGCGGTAGCAGTGGCCTTAAAGATGCCAGATGCATTGTGGCAATCAAGTCACATCTGGAGAAAACACTGCATGACTGCTGAGAAAAACTGCTCTAAGTACCATGAGAATTGTTACACAGGTGGAGACCTGTGCACACAGAATCAGTTTGCTGCTTTCTTGGACTGCATTGTGATTTTGAGCTGTTGCAAGTCCTCAGAAAAAGGGCAGCTTTGCAGAAACCCTGTGCTGAGCTCAAAGAGACTGAGGAAACTCAAGCAAAGGAACTGTTTAGGGAAGATCACCTAAACCAAAACTAAATGCCAAAAGCAGAGAAGAAGAATCTCTGTATCATCACATGAAAAGCCTCTTCCAGAAACCTTAGTCTGGTCCGAATTGCTCCATACAATCTGAGTTCCCCCATCCCAGCAGGACTCACCTAGTCGTAGCAGTATGGTGGACACCTCGGCCAGCTTACCCCCAGGCACTGGGGTGTTGTACTCAGGTTTGCTCCAGCTGACACCTGCTTGAACCAGCCTTGAGTTTATGTAGTCTCTGCAGAGAGCCTTGGCTTGGGACACGAGCTCTTTGTCAGTGGGAGACCTGTCAAAAACCTCCATCACCTCTGCAGCAAAGACTGAGGAACGACGTAGCACTTCCATCCTCAGCTGCTGAACCCACACCTCTGCATGCACTGACTGGAAGGCTGAGGCAATGCCTTCGATGAGAATCTGCAGGAGTTGTCTAGTAATCCTCTGTCCTCAAGGTCTGTCAGAACTCCCAGCAGCTCTTCTCCACAGGCCAGTTTTTCATTTTAGCTGGTAAATAAAAGCATCTGTAAGTCCTCTAGCATCGCAAAGATGTAAATCAGAAGCTCAAAAATACAGTTATGCTAAAGTCAGTAGTATCAGATTTGCAAAACATTTGTCTCGGTCTGTCTTACAGACAAGGGGCAAAGTCTTGAGCCTTTCAGCCACTGACTATCCCTGGCAGCATGGTCCACAGAACGGCTGCAGTTTCGAACTCTCAAGGTTTTTCCTCTTTTCCCATTCATATCTGGCAGTTCTAGAATTACCCCTCAGAGAGACTAGACAGTCAGAGCATGGAAATACTTCATAGAATGTGCAGACAATCTCAGCTTGTTTCAATTAAACTGGAAAAAAAAAAAGAACCCCAAATACCAGTTACAGTAACCTCAACCAGATGTCAACAGACATTCCAGCTCAGTAGGTCATGGATCTTTCTGAAGAAATGGCACTGTTGCAAGAACAGGGATATGGGAGCATTTGAAATGTCTTGATGGAGACACTTTACCATACTCTCAGTTTAGGTTTTGGTTGTGCCACGCTTTTTCCCAAAGCAATGTGCATACTACTTCTTGAGAACATCTAGCAATAGCAGAGAGAGCAAAACAGAAAAGTAGATTTTTAAAAAGCTTTATGCTGTGAATGCCTAAAGGGAAACGTCAAAATTTCTTCAGAGGCACCTGAATTCATCTGCTGATCTGAGTTTTTAACCCAGTGCTGCTTTTGAAGTCAGAGTCAGACCAGTCTTTATTCAGATGTTAATAAATGCATTTTTTCAGTCTGCAGTTTCCAACATCTACTTACAATGACGATTTTCAAACAAAATACAGCCAGTTATTTCAGTTTGTCCCAAGGAAAAATATATTTACCTCTCATGTTGCACTTTTTCCCCCTCAGTGATTTCTTTTTGGGTTTGGTTTCATGTTTCTTTAGAAGATCTGCATCACTGGACACCTGGTTTAGGATTCATAGGTTACTGTCACACCTCTCTGGAGAGCACCAGCCTCCTCTGCTGTGCTTTCCACAGGGCTCATGCCAGTGCCTCCTTCCCCATCTCTGTCAGCCCCGCACGCCGGCTGCACTCCACCGGGATCCTTGGGGTTTGCTCTCCTGCTTTTAAGGGACCCAGGCGCAGAGGAAAGCTTCTGGCTTTAGCCTTGTAAGGAAGATGAAATAACCGGGAGGTGGGGTTGCTATACCCAGAGAGAGACGCTTTCTCCTCCCCTTTCCTCTCTCTTAAGGAGGCTCTCTGTTGTTCTTCACTGGGCTTCGTTCAAGGACTCGACTTCAGGGTGAGGGTGGGAGCATCATTTCTGGACCAGGTTACCCCAGGTAACAAACAGCAATGAATGCACTGCTGAACCAGGAGTAATTCCTGCTGGATTCCCAGAGCAGCTTTTGCAGAGTTGATGTTGGCCAGTCATTTTCATATGGTAGCCAGGTGGGGGAATTATACACTGTCATATTCAGCTGTGGGTTAGTCCTCCCATTTCAACCACCTCCATCATTTTGGACTATGTCCCTGCCCACGGTAGGGGGTTGGAAATAGATGATTGGTAAGGTCCCTTACAAGACAAACCATTCTGTAATTCTGTGACGATTTTGTGATTAACATAGAGAGCCACAGCTCAGGGCTAAGGCAAGCAGTGCTTGCAGCTCCCCCCAAACTACGAGTAGTCTGGTTAAAAAAATGAAGTGGGTTTGTTGATAGGAAATAGTTTATCCAGAATGAAGTGTATTGCAGGAACTTGCCCACTTAATCTCAAAGTGTTATGAAAAACATTTCCATGAGTTCCAATATATTTATAAGTTAATTTCAACATCAACTTCTTGTTGCAACATTATCATATTGATGCCACAATGTTCAGCTTTCTTCCACGTGCATGTGTTACACCATTTCATCTCAATAAACCACATACAAATGGTGGCTTTCCGTGCTGCGATTTGAAACAAAAGAAGTTTTAATAATAGAATTTTCCTGCGGCCAAGAAATTCTACCAGACCAAACACAAATTCTCCCCAACAAATAACAGTTTGTGTACCAGCAACTGGGCACTTGGCATGTTCGAAACACACTCTTTCTGGAAGGAGGTCAGAAGTGAGATGTAACTGTTAACATCTTGTTGCGTTCAAGAAAAGACAGAGGCAAGTACACCTCTGCAAGGTGTTGATCACACAAATCCCTCCAGTACAACCTGCACCAGTGCTGGTCTCCAAACTGAGGGATAAAAAGGAACAAATGAATTGCATGAGAAAATCTTATTATGTGATGTATTGAACATTCTGGCCAGCATCCAACACACAACTCAAGCACAGATTAACACAAAGCGTGTTGGCTGCTGTTAACTGGATTGCTGGAGCCTGCTTTGCTGTCTTGGAAAAGGGGTGAGGTACCTCATACCCTTCAGCAACAGATCTTCCTTCTGAGCTGGCTTTTTCAGGGAAAGGAGCAGGGTTAAGGAGAGGTACATGCATGCAGTGATGCCAGCTGAGACCCCAGCTCAGCTCAGTGTGATCAGAGTAAGGTGGCAGTAGTGACTGTGCATCTCCAGCACCAGATGTGTTTGCTCCAAGGTTCTCTGAGAAATTTGTTTGTATCCACTAGCCTTATTCAAATTTAAATACAGACAGAGGCTTGTCCCACAGAAGCTGATATCAAGGCTCCAGAGATTCTGTGCTACTGCCCACCCCTAACCCACCTATTCCCTGCGGAGTGGGCCTGATAGTGTCTTGGAAAATTGTATTTTTGCCTTTGCCATCTTGATGGCTGAAAAATCATTAAAATTATGCCTTAGCTTCCTGCAGCAGCTGACAGCTTGACACATGGGCCCTATCTAAACTGTCCCTATTCAGTAGGGCTATGAAATGAAGAGGAATGCTTAAATATCAGTATTGCTTAACTAACGATAATTTTCCCCAGAAATCTGGCAAATATGCCAGTGCCACAGTGCTTCCCAGCTCCCCGTGAGTGCCAATCTCATCCCACATGTGTTCCCTGCCCAACTGTCACAGCATGCAGCACCCCCTCAGCTTCCACCCTGCAGCAAAGACACAAAAACTAGAAGCATGAGGGTTGTGTATAAAAAGCTAAACTTTGTATCACAAAACCCCCACCCAATAGTGCATGGCATTCTACCCATATTATTTACACATTAAAAATACAGTTTCACACTGAATGATGCCTCTATAAGTAAAAACAGATGAAACCACAGCATACAGTGCTCAGCTGACCACAAAAGAAGAGGGCATTACAATCCAAGGTGCTGTCGGTGTAATCAGAGCCCCTTTTTCCATAGAATGTTTATGCTTAGGGACTTGATCTATGATGGCGAAAACCCCTGTGGCAAAGGAATGAGAGGAAACAGTGCAAAAGCAGTTTTTATCACCCCAAAACACTGTTTCCACTGTGCTGTTCCTGGCATGACAGTGTTCTGGCTGGAACAGGCTCCACACCACAGCTCCTGTCTCAGGTGGGGTGACCAAAACAGCTTAGAGCACTCCTTTAGTAAAACCAGGGGACCACAAATATATATTTTATAAGCATGTCAAGTGGGAGCAAACCCTGGAGAAGGCACATCAGCGAGAACACAGCGATAGTTTAAATGTGGACAGCTTCTGCTCAATATTAAACAGTTCAACTGCTAGAGAGGGAAGTCTCTGGGAAGGCCTTTCAGCAGTTGTAGTTGAAGCAAAATAGCTAGTGAATTGTGAGCACACTGCAGAGGGTCTGCATGACAGAGATGCCTGCAAGAGAATAACCCCAAAGGCCAAGGAGGTCATGTAACATTATGTTCCCACAACCTGGCTCTGACTGGAGCTATTGTTGTGTCTCACCTTGCAGAACTTATCCCAGCCACTTCACAATTCCAGCAGAAACTACACACAGAGATCCCATGTTATAAACACCTGCAGAGTAAGGACTTTGAGAAGCAGATGGTTGCCAAAGACATACAGCCACTCTTCAGAGAGCCTGGGAACCAACCCCCCTAGCCTCTACCTGCTATAAGAAGCAGGTAGATGCTCTGGCAAAACTCTGGCACTGTAGCCAGACCAACTCCTTCTACCAAACCAAGCCTGAACCACCTTCTGCATCGTCTCCCCCACTTTTAATGTGCAATCTTAGGTGATTTTTGCAGCAACACATCAAGTCTGTGTTTGTGAAGTTACCACTTACCTCTGCAAACACTCAATGCTGGGCTTTGTGCTGCAAAGCTGTACAGGAGGGCAGGAAGGTTGGACAAAACACTTCTTTTTGCATAGAAATATTTTGCCAGCTTCAATAGGAAAACAATACATGGAAGCAGCAGCTTAATGGGACCAAGTAAAACACTGAGGCTTTTTGAACCGTTTTCTTGTTTCTGAAGGCCTTGATTCAAAGCCTCCTCAGAGCCATGCAGTGAGTGGAATCACTTGCTTGATGGGATCACCTTGGAATGTCACAGACCAGACCAAAGAGGCAGTGTCACAGTTAACTTATTTTCCACAGCCTTTAGACAAGTCTCCTTCATGAGGATACACATCTAGTGACTTAAATGCATCAAGTTTAGCACTGATATCCAATGCTTTCATCTCTTAACGCACTGCCATCCCTACTGTCACTGTAGACACAACTTCTCTGTTATCCATATGTTTTGACAAAGACAGAACAGAGAGATGGTGTACTCCAGAACTGAGGTACAAACTGGGCAAAGGGGAAGCTGCAGCAGGAATTTAACATTAGCTTCATAGAACATCTCTACCTATATTCCTGAATCTTATTCTGGTAATGTTGTCTGAGAAGAGTTTAACCAACTGTTGCTACTCAGGTAGCAGTTAATCAGCTGCTCACTGCAAGACAGCAGCTTCTAGCTACATCTAGGACTTTGATGAGGCTGCATCATCTGCTTCAGAACCTACTTCAGTAAATATAACTGTTTTGTTTGTCTCCTGTCTCCTAATTTGCTTCAAAGTGACACATTTTACTGAATGGATCAATCATAGCCAAGAAAACAGCAGACACAAAGAAATAAAAATTTTTAGGTTGTTCAACAACTACCGCTTTGCTTTGAAACACAAATAAAATATTTACCACCAAAAGGGAAAAAGCAGAAAACACCTACTGAGGTCACTGTCCCCAGGAGATCAGAGTTCTCTTCCCTTTCAAGCTCTAATCAACAAAGGCAGGGGGTAAGCCTTTGTCTCAGTCTAGCAACTGACCACCAACAAGGTTTAGGAATCAGTTCACACTCACACATGGGATACACACACATGGACAGGTAAAGACAGGCAGGTGCCTCTGCTTGCAATGATCCCAGAATCAGAGAGCCTGAAGTGGGTACAGGCACTTCTGCACTGGTTCAGCAGCATTTATGAGCTCTGACGCATTTATCTGCGGCTGCAAGACGTGTGCTGGCACACAGACGTGTCCTACATAGGCAAAGGGATTGCTGGATCTGATAACACTGGGCAGGACTCTACCCTGTACACATCTTCATGCCCTAAACATGCTCCAAGGGATTTAGACTCAAGTTTTGCATATTCAGAATGTAACCCTACTTGTAATTAAACCCTTGGTGACTTTTGGAAAGCCTCTTCAGGCTCTTCAGTCTCAGCCTCTACTTCTGGGCAGGGCAGCAGCTATGGCCTTTAAAAAGCTGTCTTTTCAAGGTCTGAGATGAGACATCAGCCTTACCTCTTTAAGTCTGCACAGAACAAATTCAGAGTGCATGGTTGCTTCATACACAGTATTATACCTTACAGCACCTCCACTAGGATGCAGTTCCACTCTGAGTGCAGCAAAACATTTCTAAACATTTGATACACCTCTAGACTTTGTGGAACTCCACACTGGCAAAAGTTTTCTTCAAGGCTGCATTGGTTAACAAGAGTGACCCCTTTCACTCTGTGGAGCAGTATAGGGATGTTTTCCTCAGCAGCAGGGTCAGCTACAGCAACCTTCGTGTCCAGCTACTCATACCAATTCCTAAATCATCCTTCCAAATTGCACTGCGATAGTTATGGGATTGCTGGCACTGTGGACTGGTTCAGGGGGCTGGTTGGTTATTCTCCATCTGGATGTGATAAACCTTCCATTCAGAGTACATCTGCAGAGAGGTATTAGTACAAGCAAGGTAGTTATAAGCAGAAGGAAACAAATTCAGCTTTTCCATCAAGTAAAATGCCCAGGAAGCTATCATACTAGTGTTGATTGTCCATGTAAAAATGCAGCTGCGGTGATCTGGAGCTTCCTAGTCCACTGCAGAAGACAGTGAAATGCTGAAAGAAGGTAATCAACAGATCCTCTTGTGAGCCCAGCATGTCTGGGTTTTCCTGCATTTATAAAATGAGAGCTTTCATGGCTTCTGATGGAAGAGAACTAAACCAGAAGGAGGGGGAAGAAAAAAGAAAAGAAGAGACGGCAACATTCTGTTACCTGACATCAAGGTATCCAAGTCTGACACGTACAATAGCCAGGACAAAAGCAACTCCTTCCCTCAGGCTGAAACACGAGCTTGATCAAGCAGGTGTCCAAAGCAGGGTTAACTTGCATTGGTTGACCATGAATTTCATTGTCTCCCTTACTTCACCCAGAAACCTTTGGTCTGGAGTATTTACATGACTCTGAAAGGCAGCTGGGTGCAGTAGCTGCTCTAAGTGTTTGGGATTGGGTGATACACATGCCCACCCATGCTCAGGGAAGAAGGAAAACCTCACCATCGTTAGGAATCCCTTCTTAGGCTCCCTAGTGCATTCTGGCTGGAAAAGAATTGTTACAGGTCTTGGACCATCAGTTCAGCAAGAGCCAGGAGGCTCTTAGTGTTGTGCATCACTTTGCACTGGCACAACAGCAGCAAACATCTGGCCAGATGTTAAAAAAAAATTGCCAAAGGTGCTCAGGGTGGACCCACTTTAGTCAAAGTGATTCAAATCAATCTTGATCGTATTTAGGAATCAGCAAGCAGGAAGTCTTGTTTTGAAGTCACTAATTTTAATCTGGGTTTATATCTGTTTCTACGAGAAGGCGAGTCAGACTCACCTGTTTACTTGTTTCTGAACACAGTTCATTGCTATGGTTTCTCTCTCAGCAAAAAAGGAGGAAAGTGATGTGTGTTTAAGCAATTTTACAGCTGATACCAATCAGAAATCTGAATGTGTCCAGGGTGTTTTCTAATTAAGCTATTTTAGCTTCCTGTTGCTAGTGTATGCACCCTCAAACATTAAAAAAAACCACAATTTAAATGCAAGGAAAATAGAAATAAAATCATGTCTTTAAGTGCTAAATTAAACTACCAAATATGAAGTTGAAAAGGGTTTTGGAATGCAGAAAAGCACTCAAGACCAAAAAAAAACATAACACAACCGTTCTTATACAGGTACTGAACTGAGTCAACTGTTGAAATGAGTAAGCAGTTGGAGACCAAAAACCTTCTCTGGGAACAAATTCAAGACTTCTGAGATGCTGCAAGCTCAGAGAAGTCTTTCTTACTGAGCTAATGAGGAGCCAGAGAGGTAGATGAAAAAGCAAAAATCTACTACGTATTAGGCAAGATTAATTACTTTCCACAAAAAGCCTGAAGAGCCACCTCAACATAAGCAATGCTGGTTGCTTATATTTTACAAGTCACTCAAATTTATGCCTTGCTTTCCATCACTTCAGAATTTCAACAAATCCTCACAGCTCTGACATTTTTGTTTCAGAGCAAAGAAAGGGCTTAAATTGGACTTGATGATCTTAAGGGTCTTTTCCAACCTAAATGATTCTATGAAATATTTACTTACCTACGTGAATAAACTCTAAGTGCAAAATTGCACTAAAAGATCCCTTTAGCATTCCACAAATTTCACCTGAGCAATGAACTCATTGCCTCAACTGGCAATGAGTGCAGTGTCCCACAGGTGATTTAGGCAAGAAACCAGCAATACTCTAGCCAGGTTAAATCTGAAGTTTCTCAGCAGCAAGGAGGAGGCTAATAAGTAAAATAGAATTAGGGGAAGTGTTTTCAAAGAATGAAGAAGAAACTCATAAAATTACAGTTCTGGGGAAGAGAGGCATCTCATTCCAGTGACCAGTCTCAGCTGAAGCATGGAGTTAGTTCAGTAGCTGCAAGTGAAGTGATAGTGGTTTCAGGGGGAGTCAGTGTTGTTCAGCATCATTACATGTGGCAAAGACAGTGAGAAAAAACACACAATCAAATCCCAGTTTAAGAACTACTGCACTGGATAGGAGCAAGCAATGAGAGAACACTCCCAGGTAGCTTTTCACTGCCACCAAGACCCTAGAAGCAGCTAAACACATCCCCTTCTCCGTAAGGAAGACAAGCAGCCACTGAGCTCTCTTGTACACTTCCTGCCAAATGTTTGCTGTTTAAGGTACAGTGGTGCTCCTAGTAGAAGCCTCAAAGTAGGGTAGATGCACAGCATGAGTAATTTAATAGACAATCTGGATATAAAAGAAGTAGATGCTGGTCATCCTGAGTTATCAGAGCAAAATCAGCTTCATACAGACCTGCACAGGGTTTGTGTCCCTCACCAGCTCCCAAGGCATATCTTCACTTAAGGTCTGATTTCTCATATCCTGGAAACCACAGAGCAGTTTCTTTGGATAGAAGCCAAGGCAGGATAAAATTTCTTGTTGGCATTAACATACACACAGTATTTTGTTAGGAGAAATATAATCCTTGTGACTTCAGTTCTAGAAGCAGCCATGAGTTCATCAGTCTCCCACTGCAGTGGCCTGGAGCGATTTACATAAATTATGACTGAACTGTGCAGAATCTCATGGGACAGAGCTGTTAATGGTGGCTTTGGCCCAGACAGCAGAGGCCAAGGAAGTGTTCATGAATGTACAGAAGTTTGCTGCTGGCACTAAGTCCCTCAACACAAAGAGGCCTAAAAGAGCAGGGAGCTTTGCATTTTCTTGCTTTACAAGAGGACAGAAAGCTCTTCAGAATCCTAATTCTAGCAACTATTCACTCAACCAGGTAACTGCATCTTCCTCTTTTGAAACATTTCTGGACAAATCTAGTTGAAGATGGTCCTGCTCTTGCAGGAGGGGGGGACTAGATGACCTTTAAAAGGTCCTGTCCAACTCAAACTGTTCTATGAAATGAAAGAGGAGTCTTTCATGAATTGCTAGTTTTCCCTTCCACAAGGTGTGTTGGGAGTTAATGGGAGCATGAATTCAGGTCAGTTTAGTTCAGTTCTTTCCTCTGAATCTGAATAATTGGTTTTATTGTTATATTGTTATATTTTAGTTTAATGGCTTGAAAAACATGTATTGACAAGAAAAAATGCTGTCAGAAAGGGGACTATCAGCTGGCAAGTCCTCTCTAGGTTTTTGTCCACGAGACCTTGCATGCTGAACTCAGACCCAGGGATCAGCACTACACTGGGTTTACTTCACTGTGGTTCTCCACACACAACAGAAACCCTGAGTTTTTTTCCCAAGAGTCTCCAAATGGCTTGCACATATTGGCACCGGCCTTACAAAGCAGCAGTTAAGGCTAATGGAAGTACAGAAAGCACAGTGCAAGTTTTCCAGGGGAAAGCTGGAACACAGGGGGGTCAGAAGCACTGTAGAATGAGTTAGGTGATCATTTTGAATTGCAGAGATCTTTGTAAACACAAGTGTGACCACACTGTGGTTTTACCAGAATTACAGCTGAGTATTCCTGTTCCTAACTTGGACAGGAGTGAGAAAGTAGGTGTTTGGCCAATCTGCACAGGCAATAGGCATGCAACCAAATAAGCAAAACAAGCTTATTTTCTTCAGCAGTTCTGGATAGTGCTAGCTTTCTCCTTATTTTTCTGGGTGGATAACTCAGAGGGGATTCAACCACATTTAGCAGCTCCAGTTTAAAAGCAGGTCTGACCCACTGAAGCCCAATGCCATGCTATCAGTTGCAGCAGAGCATTTTTCCCTCTGTTTCAAAGAGCCTTTACAACAATTTTCATAGGTATTACGTGGTACCAGACAGGAGTTACCCCTGAAGTACTCAGTGAGTGCCAGGTCCATCGCCCAAATAAAGGATATGCCAGCAACTATCCCTTACAGTTCAATTAAAAAGGGGTCTCCCCACTCACCTGCATACAGCTTCCAGGGCAGCCAGAAGAAACTAGCAGGAAAGCAAAAATCTCCGCAGAATCACATTAGCCACATCCATTCCTGCCTCTGCACAGCACAGAGGCCTGCAAGAACCCAGAATTCAGCTCAATCCCCTTGAACTGCCTGCTACCACTACCCAGAAACATGACTTGGAAAAACAAGCATTCCATGCTCTCGGCTTGGAAGAACCTTCATTTAATTTAGGGATTAGTGGCTGTGGGAAGCAAAGGGTTGCTGAGCCAACAGGAGTCTCAGCTGCACTCTGAGCTTTACAGCTGCGCATCACTCTCGCTTATTCCACTTTGCCAGCAGGATTGAGAGATAAAGGCTCTTTTCTTTGCTCAACACTCAAGACAGCCTTAAGAGCCACAATATCAGCAGAAAATCAGCCCCGTGCAGCCAATATTGCAAGATTTGTAGTGATACAGACTGAAAGCAGGAAGGAGACTGATGAAACTTTAAATTCTGCTGCAGTCTCCATACAAGCACAGATCTGAAGAGCCACCATCAGAGCCAATGGATTTCCACAGTACCAGCTAAGACTGATCTATCTTGTAAGGGTATGGATTTCTCTTTGAATTCTCCCTGGCTTTCCTACAATGAGCACTGTTTAAGGCCTGGAGCAGGACGTTACTGCCAAAACAAAGCAATCACTTTATTCTTATCAATAGCTGTGATGCACCCAAATAGAGCAGAACCAATACATCCTACGCCTTACACCAAAGGGAGGAGCAATTTAGATTCAGAGGGCTCTCTGCTCCTCCTTTCCTTTGCTGAATTCAGGTAAGGTACTGCTTCACTTCAAAATCTTCACCAAAAAGAAAGGTGACTAAGAACATCCCCATTAAAAACTGTCAATGCAGCTTGTAAGCTCAGGCAGAGACTCTTTTGGCATGAGCTTGAGTAGCATCTGCTATACAGACGCTCAGGGGCCACGTCCAGACACAAACTATAAATCACAGCAAAGAGTAAAACTGCCACTGAGTCCAGCTCTTGCTTCTTTCTGTACAAGTGCCTTCTTTCCTAGGGCTTGAAAGCCCCACTTTGCGCTGGGCAAAACCATATGCCCTGGGAACGTGACAGATTCAAAAGGATCCTCTTGTCAAGAAGATAACCTGCTTTCTGTCCCTAGAGTGGTACTGCTTAACTGCATCATGCAGCAAGAGTGCTCTTCCACATCACTGCTCTCCACAACACCACTCCAGCCACAAAATCACTCCAGCCTCTCAGTATCCAAACGGAACCAGAAATAGCTCCTCTCCAAACAAGCACCGCAGCACCCAAGACAGTTGTTCTGCAGCACATTCTACAGGAAAGTTTGACCCCCATCTATCCTGCTAAGTAATTCTACCTTTAGGGAGAGCACTTAACACCCAGCTCTCAGGCCTACCACTCTTCTCCACAGCTCTGTTTATGTTAGGAAAGAGCTACCACTTCTTGGGGCTCTCCAGGCTCAAGGTGCCTAAGCTGCTTCCGGAAAAAAATCGTAGAGTCATAGAATGGTTTGGGTTGGAAGGGACCTTGAAAGTCATCTCGTTCTGACCCCCCTGCCATGTCCTTTAGTGACTCCAAAGCTGAGGTGCCAGACCTAATATCACCCAGCCACCATGTCCCCAGTCACTTGGCAGCTGCACCCATCCCCCTGCACAGTTACTGTCCCCCTCCATGGTACACTCCACTCTCTGTTGGTTTACCCTCACCGTGCCTGAATTTTTAATGTGGTATCCAGGGCAGACAGAAGAAACTGAACCAGATTTGGCCCCACTCACACAACAGGAAAGCTCAGAGTCCCAGGACAGAGCCTGGATCACCCACCCTGCTGCTCTCTCTTTTGCAAGTGAGATGTCTGCTTTAAGGCTGAGTGAACAGCTTTGAGTTCCCGGCTTTGAGCACCGCTTCATGCACCGGCACGAAGGGCTGCAAGATCCACGCAGGGAAGGGATGAGCAGTGACAGAGCAGCGGGGATTTGGCAGGAGCAGCGCAGCCGTTTGTGGCAAGCGACCGAGTGGGGCTGCCGGGTGCTGCAAGGCGCTGTTGCCACCTGCTGGCACCAACACAGAGCAAACCAGGTTGGCGTCCAAAACCTCTTCTCTGCCCCAGAGCCATCAGTGCTCCCTTGACAGCACGGTCAACCTGTCGAGGGCGCTAGGAGGGCTCTCCAGATCTGCCGCACACGTGGGGAAGTGGGGAACAGGGTGGAAAGGCCTGAGCAGCTCCAGGACTCAGCACCAGGCTCGTGTCCTCATCTCAAACACGGAGCAGCTGCCCCATACCCCAAGGGCATTTCACAGCAGGCCATACCACACTGCTCTGCCCAGCTCTCCCAGGGATGCCTGCGCACCCTCTGCGACAGCAGTGTCATGACAAGCTTCTCAAGAGGGACAGAACAATGTAAATCCGGGTATTCTGAGTAATTCATACAGAAAAATCTATCAGTGCTTGAACCAACCATGAAGATTCTTGGAAGATTTCACAATCCAGAGCAGGTAGGATGTAGAGCATTAGCTCTTGACGTCCTTTCCTCATGGTTTGTTTTGGCCATAAATAGCCAGAGCAAGCCTGCAGTGGTACCAGCCACTGTCTACTGACCAGCATTCTTTGCTTTTATCATTACAGGGGTCTCCAGACTAACATTCCTTGAGAAGAGCATGTACAAAGGGGGGCAGTGGAGTTGGGGCAGCATCTGGAGTACAACTTTGATGAGGAGCAGCTGAGAGAGCTGATGGGGGCTCAGCCTTCAAGGAGCTCAAGCAGGACCTTCTCCCTCTTTATAACTGCCTGATAGGAGGGTGGAGTTAGGTGGGGGTCGGGCTCTGGTCCCAGGGAACAAGGGAGAGGACAAGAGGAAACAGCCTCAAGTTGTGCCAGGGGAGGTTTAGATTGGATATTTAGGAAAAATTTTTTCCCCAAAAGAGTGGTCAGGCACTGGCACAAGCTGCCCAGAGCAGTGGTGAGCTCACCATTCCGGAGAGATGGTGTAGATGTGGCACTTGGGGACATGGGCTGGTGCTGGGGGAACAGTTGGACTCAATGGTCTGAGTGGGCTTTTCCAGCCTATAGGATTCTGTATCCTACCACATATTCTCATACCCACCCACCCCCTCACCCTTTTTCTGCCTGACCCAAGCAGGTATACAACAGATAGGAATACAGTAATACCGCTGCAGCATTTTACCTTCAAGCAGGGAGGCAACTCTGAGATATCTTGCTGAAAAGTTTCTTGTTCTCAAAACCACAGGTATAGGGTAGGGAGCATCAGGAGAGAAAGCTTATTTACTCTGTACTTCCTAGAAAAAAGGAAAAGTGGAGTTACTTTAGTGGGACATTTAAGAACACATCAGTCAAAGCTTCTTGTAACTATTCACACTCTTCTCTGGACTTCACAGAAACAGAGCCAGGTGTGTCAGCTCATTGGGCAAAAGCTGTAAATAGCTGGGTCAAGATTTCTCTTTTATGTGAGAATTATAGGGGTTATCTCAAGCAGTGCTTATTCCACTGTCAGCAGAAAACATCAATTTTTTGAAATAATTACCTTTTACAGAGAGCATATTTAGCAATTGTGACTGACACATCTCGAATAAAGGCTCCAGTTCTGCAGACAGGAACAAAGCAGACTCCATGGGTACACAAAACTTGCCATGGGAATGGGGACTGCAGCACAGCTTACTTGTAAGCAGCTTTCATAATTGACCTGGGGTGTAGGGGCTGGGTGTTGAGCACAAGACTTGTTTAAATACTACATTTTTATGTCACCAGCTTTTAACCTAATTTTTTTGTTTATTTGGCAGGTTTACCCCTTTGCTTTAACAGGAAGAACTAGAAGAGGGAGAAGAAAAAAATTAAACTTATCCTCTTGAAAACCATACAATAAAGACATCTAAAAAGCAAGAAGAAACCCCAACAACAGAAGAAATGCCATACAACAGATGCCCTTGGTTTTCAGCCTGATTCCCCCACAGCATCAAGGCTCAGGCAACCACTCAGCACAAAGAGCGAATATGACTTGTCCCTACTCAAAGCCCTTGACCGATTTTAAAAAAGCATCAGAAGAAGAGTAGGAACCCCAAAAGCATGAAGATCCTAAAATTTTATGAAGCAAAAAGTAAGAACAGGTAAGAACTTACTAACACTGCCATGAAGGCAAAGGCTAACCAGCAGCACCAGAATTAACATAGAAGAAAGGGACAGCAGCAAGGCTGGCTCAGCTCTGAGAGCCGCCTGCTCCATCAGCAACAGGGGACTCCCTATCATGCCCACCTGCTCCAGGAACAAGGTAATCCTCCATCCAACCCCAAGAAACCCAGGAGGAACCTACACTGACAACCAGAGCCAGGAGACAACACCGTCCTACCCAAAGCTCCCTTTCCCAACAGCCGTGTTTCCCAGGGCCAGGTGAAAGCTGTAACCCTGAATACTCAGCGACTGAAGTCTTGTAGGCTTGGGCACTCCAGCATGTAATTAACTCTCTGGTGCTTTCCTCTAGCTGAAATACCTTCTCTTTTGCGCTTGCTTAGCTGGCTTTTTCCAAACATAGATCTCCTGGAGGCAGGGACCAGGTTTCTTTCAGTGGAGGTAGATGGTGCAAAGCGCAGGTAACTTTGGGGTACTGAAGTAAAAATTATATATATATATATATTTATAATTATATATCTACAGATACACAACTTGTAGTGTGATTGTACTGTAGTCACAATTGCTAATGTTAAAATAAATGAAAAAAAAAAAAAAATAAAGAGAGAGAACTAGCCTGCTAGGAATACAGCACTGAGTGAAAACCAGGGAGCAAGACTTTGGCTCCAGTTGATATATTCTGGGAATCAAATGGAGGTGGTGATGGATACAAACAAGCCATGGACAATCATGGAGAAGTCAGGGACACCTGCTTCCCCAGAGTCAGCATTTGTTTCTGCATTCTTCTGAGCACATTAATAATCCTCTCCCCTGCAAAACAGGCCCAGAAATAGCTGCCTGAAAACAGAGCAATCATCTCCAAGCCTTGTACTCCCAGCTTGTCCAAACCAAAGTGTCCAAAGTGACCAGCTACTGATCCATAAATGGTTTCTTCCAGGTGGTGGCCAGACCTAAACCCCCCACACAATCTCTCCTGCCCATCCATGGAGCAATACAAAGCAGGCTGCCTGTGGATCACAGATGAGGAGAAACACCAGCCCACATTTGAAACTCTCTGTCTCCTGTGCTCCTGAGCCAGCTTTAGCAATTTCAGAAGGAAATGTCATGCTAATCCCATATGACAATCACCTTTATGAAAGACTTATCCTGAACAGACAAAACTAATTGCTGCTCCTGTGTGTATGTTCAGACTTGGCTCATTAAATAACATGCACTTTTTTTGGCAAGACTTCTGCCCTCCGGCCTCATGCCAACAGTGGCTAAATTAATGACTGTCCATGTGACAAGAGGTGGAGAGCTGAGGCATTGGATCATTAAGTAACACACAGAGGAACTTGAACAGGGAACAAACAGTTCACGCCTTGGTCCTTGCTACGCTGGAACCAGAGCAGAACTTCATTCTCCTTCCTTTCCTGCTTCACATGAAGCTTTGATTTCTCTGTCTCTTCATAGCTCTCCTAAGTCAAGGTGTCATGTTGGAATAGGTTTGTTTATGAGACAAGACAATCTGAGTTTGTGGGGCTAGAAGGCTGGTCCTGCAGGTATAAACTCAAAGCTCCAGCAACCCAAGGATCCTACAGGCAAAATCTTTGTGAAAACCTTCCAGTGAGGTACAGTTGATTTAAATACAAAAACAGAATCTCATTGCAGGAGTTCTTGATACCTGCACTCTACCTAATTGATGTTTTCACTCAAGTACCTCAAAGTGCTGGTTGATTTGATCAGGGACAGGGAAGCAGAGGGAAGGGAGACGGATGGGGGAGGCAATGCAAGAGGGAATAAGAGGGATGTGAGGGAGCTGCTGGCTGCTGCCCGGACCCTTCTGCCCATGCAGCGACAGTTCCCAGGGCTGCTCCTCTTGCTACAACTCACCTGTGCTACAGAGCAGCACCAACTCACCAGGTTGTGACAAAGGCGTTGTGTGTCAGCACCCGGGAAAAGCTGTGCCTGGTTTGTTCAATGCAGGGAAGAAATGCAGGGCCAGCTTTAAAGTTGCCTGAAAAGAGCCTGACAAAATTGGTTTTTGGTTTGTTTTTTTTTTTCCTTTGAAAACGTTAATCAGTCCCTGACACTACAGCACGTGAAGGAAAACCTAACCCCGCAGATGCAGCGCTGGGAACGAGGCTTCCGTCCCCTCGCCTCTCCTCCTCCCGCTCTGCCGGCGCCCCCGGGAGCCGGGCGTCCCGCGGCGGGGTGGGAGCACCGGGAGGGCGGGGAGGAGACAGCCCCTCACCCTCATGAGGGGCACCGGGCAAGAGAAGAGCTGAAGGCGGGCCTGCATGGCGTCACCCGGGGGACTCCAAGGCACAGTCCCCTAAAGGCTGGCGAGAGGAAAGCCCCGTGAGGCGGGACTGGCAGGACAAAAGCGACTCCTCCCCGCCAGTGCGCGGGGGCCGCTGGGCCGGGCAGCGCCCGCCCCCCAGGACTCCCCGCCCCAGCCACCACCGCGCCACCGCCCCGCCCTGCAGCTCCGCCCCGCCGCTGCGCGCGCGGCATCCTGGGTATTGCAGTCCAGGAACGCGGTCGCACTGCCGGGTGGCGCGGCGTGGAGACTACATCTCCCGGCATGCGGCGCGGCGCGGCCTCCCCCACCGCCGCGCCGTGTTGTTGCGCCCGGCCCGGCGCTCCCGCCCCCCCGCCGCGCCTGGTGTCCCGGGGCAGCCCGGGGCGGCGGCGGCTCCGTGCGCCAGGGCCCGGCATGGCGCTCCCGACGGCGGCGCAGCGCTGCCCGTAGGTGCGGCGGCGCTCAGGGCCGGGCGGGCCTGTGCGGGCTGGGCGGGGCGGCGATGCGCCACAGAGGGACTCTGAGGGTGCCGGGCGGGGCTGGGGGGGGGTGGGGGCGCGCTGAGTACCCCATGATGGCGAGAGGAACACGGGAGGGGGGAGATCTCTGAGGTGTGAGGTGGGACGAGGTGTCCGTGACGGGAGTGTGGGGCCGCACCGTGGCGGGGGATGCTGGGGTCGGGGGCCCTGGAAAGGGCTGGAGCGCGGGTGCCCCGAGGGGGCTGAGCTGGGGGGCCGGGCTGGGTTGGGGCTCAGCTGTTGCTGGGTGGAGGGGAGGGCCGCTGAGGAGGACAGAGCTGGGAGCAGCGGAGAGGGAGCGGGTGGGCTGGTGCAGGGTTGGGGCTCCCTGAAGAGAAAGGTGTGTGCTGAGCAGCTGAGCTTTGCCAGTGGCTGTACCGGGGACAGTGGGAGCGGAGGAGTGCTGTCAGTGAGAGGATGGCTGAGGAGGAGCAGAAGTAGACGATGCTGTGGGTTGTGCTGGGGAAGATGCTGCGAGTGGTGGTGAGGGAATAGAACCGTGGGGTTAACTCTAATACGTGCTGAGGTGATGGTAGGGAAAATGGAGCCTGAGACTTGGTCAGTGTATAACATTAGAGTGAGGTTCCTTGACACATCTAGAAGGCATTTCTGTTAAGAATTGAGAAATGCTGTGTGCAAGGAGGGCCTGGCATACTTAGAACGTGTTGGCAGGTTCAAGGAGAACTTCAGATCAAGGAGGGAAAAAAGATGCAGGTGACTCTTCAGGGGAATGAGCCAACTTCCAAGAACTTCACATGAGAGCTCTGTGTTCTTGCTTGTTACAGGTGACCAGTAGAGAAATCATCACTTTCCTGCTGTGCTGCCACATTCTAATCCTCCCTGATTTTGCAAAAAACCCATTCTGCAGGCATGGCTCACCTGAGAGAATTTGCTAGCCAGGTAAGTGGTGATTAAAAATTTATTTTAAAACCTTCTTCAAGGGTTTATATAAAGGTGTTTGCTCTTGATATGAGGGTTTCAAACAAATAACGAGAAAATCACTTTTTGCCACTCTTTATCTCTCTTGCACAGGTCTCAGCTTACTCCTGTTAGCTGATTGACCTGTGTCTCACTCTATGCTGGTGTTAGGCTGATAGTGTTGTGTTGCTAGCCATACAGAAAGCGAATTCTTCACCCACTGTGGAGCCTTTCTCTGGGATTAACTGTGTTCTTTTTAGGGAGGCAGGAGTCATTGGCTTTCTGAGTATTTTTGGAAGGGGAAGTCTAGAAATGGGAACAGAAAAACTGTGTGTGCTGGCTCTGCCAGACATATCTTCCTAAAGTGTTCATGGCATTAGTGTCAGAAAAATGGTGCTTGCAACCTTGCTGCATAAGAGGCAGTGATATTTGATACTGGGCTGTAACTCTTCCGAGACATCTCAGCCTCCGTGGATGTGATAAAAGCTGCTGTTGTGACGACATTTTCATAAAAGGAATGTGGAAAGATGATGCCAGGGTTTGGGACTAAAAGCTAAACCACATTAATAGTATGGGCTTGCATCTTCCCTCTGAATTTTGTTGTGGGCTGTGTTTGATTATTGGCACATGTCAATGCTGAACATAGGTCTTCTAAAACCATGTTCTGTGAGTTTTGGGGCATTATTCTGTTCTGCTCCTAGGTGTAGAATTACTAAGAGCTTTAGTGGTTTGAGATAATGCTTTCTCTGAACCTTTTTTGATTTAAAATTGATTTGCAATGCACCTTAGTTTACATGCTGTCTTTCACGTCAACTGCTTCCCCAAAGTGCGTATGGAATTAAATATAAATATAGTGCCTGGCTGAGTCACTGTACAGGGGGAGAAAGGGAAGGATACTGTCTGCTTAGGGCTGAAAACTGAGTTCTGTAGCTGCAGAGGAGGTTGCTCTGAAGCTTTTTTTATACACAGCATTCACTCATGAAGCTTATCAGCATTCTAGTGGTTTCAGCTCTGAATTTATTATGGAAATGTTAGGCATTGCATTCTCAGATCGTGCCATCCCATGACTCTATCTGGTCTTGGAATAGGAAGCCAATCTGTGTTGTCCATTTTCCGGTCTTTTCAGGAATCCCTGGTGGAACCTCGTAATCTGTGTAACTGAGGCTTGCTGCGAGGGCAGTAGGAACTGGCCTGAAATTCCCTTCACTTAGGGGGAGATTTAGGGAGCAGTGGGAGGTGCTGTGAAAATCAAGAGACTAAGACTTGCATTGGGATGTCAGAGGCTTGACTTGTTTCTGATTCTCAGTTCTAGTGCTGATGGGCACTTACCATCAATGTAATGCCCAGGTTGCTCTGCCTCGGTGCCTCCATTTCCCTGCCTCAGCTGGTTGTTTCCTCTCTCTCCTTGGCTCCCTTGTGCTGTGTACATACAGCACTGCAGGCCTGGTCTTGGTCTGAAGCTCTGTCTGCCAGGTGATGTGTTAGTCACTATGTTTAAAGCTCTGACCTGGGCTCTGTTTCTAGATTTGCTGTTCCTTATGTGACCTTGGAGAAGCCATTTAGGGTTTTTTGGCTAAGTAATGCTTCACTACCTGAAGCAAAAGAATACTGTCTGTAAAGAGTTGGGAGTCTCAGACAAACAGATGTGTTTCAAAGTGTTGAACAGAAACTTCCCTCTTTTTTTATACTCCAGTAATTCAAAACTGTCCCAGGTTTTGGCAGTTGCAGAGAGCTGTGCACAGATTTCATATAGACAGGGAAGCTCTCAGATAGTTCCAGATAGGAAGCTGGTTTCACCAGAGAGACTGTTGGTAGCCCAGAGGTGAGTGTTCAGTATGCTGGCTGGGAAGCTGGGGAGCAGAGGAGGCAATGAGGGAAAGAGAAGAGCAGGTGAGTTCTATTAAAACCAACTTCCTTCTTCCACTGTGTTTGGCAGAGCAATATTATGTTTGTTTGGCTGGTGGGAAAGTGCTTCAGTCAGAAATAACACTAAATGTGGCTGTAGTTCCACATAAACCCTTTGAAGTTGCCACATTCCTGGTCAGCTTCAGCTTGTAAAGTGTTGTGGCCTTGACAATCTTCTGTTACAGACCTCTCCCATATAGAACAGCAATTCCAATTCCAACCTGCCCTAGATTAAGGAATGCTCATTTCCAAAAGGGTTTAAGCACCCCTCAGTGTTTTATGCAACAAATGCAGGCGTGATTCTTGCTCTTGAATATTTTGAGAGTAAGATCCAGCTGGACACAGCCCAGAGAGAAGATCTGCAGCTGGTTCAAATGGTGTTTGCTTCTGTTCCCAATATGCAGCTTATCCTTCCAGGCAGTAACTTTGAAATGAGAGCAGATACTTACCCTTCTTCTCTAGTACTTATCCACATCTTCTCAAAGACTGTGGGTATCATGTCTCTGCAGCTGGAGGTGGCAGAGCTGCCAAAACCATTCTTTCCCCATGAAGCAGTTGGTGTTACTGCCAGGCTCGTCTCACAACACACTGCAATTCCTAATTCCTGATGGCTGCAGCGAGTTGGTCTGTTTTAAAACATGGTATCATCAGTCAGGATGGCAAACACTCCCACACCTGTCAGGACAGAGCATCCTTCTTTCCTGTGCTGTGAGATTAGATCCCGGAGGGCAGAAGTGGAGCACATTACTAGGAAATTGTCATCATCCCTCTCATACTTGTTCCCTTCCTGCACTTACTGAAATAGTGCATTGTGTGCTCTCCCTCCAAAGCCTGCCCAGGCGTGCCTGAGCCATCTCTAATGCCTGACTGACTGCTCTCAGTGGTGAGGAGGCTTTTTGCTTCAGAACTGCTGTGTAATGAGCATTCAGTCAAGCACAAAGTTACGATGTAGTGACCATTCCTTAACGGCTTTACATGTAGTAGTAGAACGAGGAGCAGCCGCTGCTGACCTGGAGCTCCATTTTTCAGCTCTGGTGGGTGCTGCGGATGTGGAAGAAAAATGGGAAGAACCCAAGCTGGTGAGCAGTTGCAGAGGTGACAGGTGCTAATAAGCTGCTTTGGGTTATCTGTGCTCATTTAAGCTGGTACAAAACATTTCATCTGGATTCTGTTGCTTCCTACTAATGAAGTATCCCAGGTGTGTTTGTAGCAGTGCAATTCCAGAGCACAGATTTCCAGCCAGGGTGATTCTCTAACAAGATGAGTGGTACTGAGGTAATTCATGTTTAGGAAAGGGACAGATGGTGCTTGTTACACCTCTTACCACACTGCTTTGCAGGTGCAGATGTGTTGGGGTAGGGGAAAGTTGGGCTCATGGAGTGCATCCTTCTCTCTCCTGACAGAGCAGTGCAGTTCCATGGCTCTCCATTCTTGGTGGAACTGTGTTTGTGCTGCTGTCTGATGAGTGCTGAGGCTTTTATGCCCACGGATCTGAGCATTTTTGTTTGTCAGCACATGTCGCCATGTGGTGTCTCAAACTGGATTTTTTTTAATGGACAAGGGCTTTTGAACAATGTCCTGCAGCCAGGACATCTTAGTTTGTTGTGGGAATTCAGAATTGCTGAAAGTGCTGCCTGGAAATTTCTTCCGCGAATGGTAGTCCACAATGGTAGTTCACCAGGTGTTCTGTTGAGCAGACATTGACCTGCCTGAATTGGGGATGGGCCTGTTTCCTCCTCCCTGGTTACAGAAAGCAAAGAAATTCATCAGCAAACTGTGCTCCTCCAGCAGTGTCTGGGGACTGTAACTGTGGCTGGAATGACTCTGTACCCCCTGGCCCTATACTGGCTCCGTGGGTTCTGTCTGTTGCTGGGTCTGATTTCTATGAATTTGGCCACTGCATTGAGGGATGTTTGTCCTCAGGCCCTCCATAGAGTCAGGCTCTTGCCCTGTCACCTGCCAGCTCTACAGCAGTTCCAGGTCAGTACTGGGAAGGTAAATGCAGTACCTACAAACGAAGTGTCCTAATGTGTCCACCCTAATGGGAGTGGGCCTGTCTCACCTGCCCATCAGTTACATTATTTTCCTGAGTCCCTTGGGCAAAATTTCTGTCTGCCTGTCAGGAAGCTTTGTCTCCTTCACCGCACCTACCTGAACTGCTTTGTTCTACAGAAAACAGGATAAACCAACATCCAAGTCTGGAAGCTTGTTTATGAAGCTGTCCATGATTACAGAGCCTGCCACATGAAGTGGTGGTTGTCCCAAAAGCTGCCTGCCATAGCCGGTGCGTTTGATGTCCTGATTTGGAGAAATCAGTCCTGATTCTCTGATGTGCCCTACCAAGCTGAGGGGGGAGCACTTACTTCCACCTTGCTGTTTCTTACCTCATGTAAAAGTTATGTGGGAGGGGAGGAAGATTTTCTTGAAGGTTTGCTTCCCTGCAGTATTCATGTGGATAGGGTTTCTTTTCCGAGCTGAGTGGGTACTTCTAGGAGATGATCCTCTTTCTCTCCCTTCTCCCTGATTTGTGGAAGTGGCTGAGGTGTTGAGTGGCATTTTTAGGGTGCAGTAGGTCACTGTGCACAGTAATGTCTGGGGCACTTTCTTGCCCCTTCCTCCAAGTCGGTCAAGAGATGGAAACTGCTCCTGGTCTGTAGTGAGCCTGGACTAGTCAGACTGTTCTCCCTGCCTGCAGTCATCATTCTCATGTTGTTCCCTGGTATTCCTCAAGCTTAAATTCTCTTTCCCCCACCTCCCTCTCTTCAGTCTCTGCTATGTATCTCCAGTTCTTTTTGTCTCTGAACATCCCTTCTGGTCTGTTTCCAGTGTGTTTGTTCAAAGTACAGCCTATTTGGTGTTGCTATGGATGCCAAAGGATATTTGGTTATCCTTCTGTATCTTGGACTGGAGTTTGTGTGGAAATCCTGTTGAACGAGCTGCCTGTAAAGATCACCTGGGCCTGGCTTAGAGCAATGCACTAGGCACAGAAGGCAAACAACCTGTGATGACAGACTGGCTTAATCATTAAGCAGCACCTTGGGCTGCTCAGTGATGGCCTACTGCTAGAACCTGGTGTGAGATGGAAAAATGCAGCTTCCCTGTTCTCTGATAAAATCTGCCAACTCAAGATGCTTGTGAGGGAGCAGTCTCACTGAGTGACGTGTTGGAGGTGAGACTGAGAAGTTCTGGGTGTGGAAAATTCCTTCTAATGGCTTGGCTGCTTCCTAAGGTCAGGCCATATTTTCCAGGGTTTTTTTTCAAACTATTATTAAAAAAAGGCAGAAAAATTAATCACAAAGAGCGTTTCAGTAGCATGAAGCTACTAGTAGCATGAAGGACCTCCTGGTGTGCAGGTGGACTGAATGAAGCAGCATGAGAAAGTGACTGTGATTTGTTCCCTTTCTTATCCATACTCACCTTAATAAAGAATTCACTGTGCAGCTGCTGTTAAAGAGTCAGTATTTCTGTTAGTAACTGCCTGGTTGATGTGCTTGTCTGATGAAGGAGATGCTATTTGCCATTGCATCTGAGTGTGCCAGCCAGGGAAGAGGCTGCTCCAGAAAAGCAGGTCAGGTAGATGGAGTGTCCATTCTGCTCTCCTGCCTGCTCCTTGCTGCTGACCTTCCAAAAGATGTGAGGCTCCATCTGGAAATGTCTGAGGAGAGCTGGGCTGGGTGCTGTGTGGAAATCAGGCTGCAGCAGAGAAGACACTAAATGTGAATTCATATTACTGTAATATTTCATCCCCCAGACAAGTAGAGAAGGATGCAGATCAGTCTTTGAGTGCAGGAAGGCTAGCAAGTGTTTTTGTGGCCTCTTGCTTGTGTCTGTTTTCTCATCTGGATCTCCAAGAGAAAGCTGGTTCTGGTACCCCTTGCTGGTCTCTGTTGAAGTGTGAACAGATGCTTGCTCATGGAGCTGCTTTGGCACCAGTTAGTGCCTGCAGCTGAGCAGCCCTGTCCCAGTGGAGCTGACACTTTCCACAGAGGTATTTGCTGACATTCTCATGCTGGGCTTCCCTCCTTTGCCTCCCCGCTGTGGTCTGCAGGGTCAGAAAGCCTTGGATATATTTCTGTGCTAAGTTTCTAAGACTGCTTAGGGTATGTGAGTTGCAGGTGAATTTATCTACATAGTAGGTGCACAGATATGGAGATGAGCTGTATGGGTATGTGTGGTGCTCTGCAGCCCGGGAACTTAATGGAATTTTCCCATCTCTACTTCATGGTGTAGCACTCCAGGGTGGATCCTGAGGAGCTGTTCACCAAGCTGGAGCGGATCGGCAAAGGATCGTTTGGTGAAGTGTATAAAGGGATCGACAACCGCACCAAGGAAGTGGTTGCTATCAAGATCATTGATCTGGAGGAGGCTGAGGATGAGATTGAGGACATTCAGCAGGAGATTACGGTGCTCAGCCAGTGTGACAGCCCCTACATTACCCGGTACTATGGCTCCTACTTGAAGGTAGGACAAACCATGGTGATTCCTTGCCAGTAGTTTGGGAACAGGGAGGGCTCCTCTGTGGATGCTGCAGTAGATGGTGGCACAGGGCACTGGAAAGTGATGTGTGAGTGGCAGCATGGCAGCAGGAGCAGTGGTGGCTCTGCTCACTGCATCAATGTGCACTTAATAGCAGAGTGGGCTTTGAGACACTTGCTAAGGACATGGAAATGAAGTGCCCTGTACTGTGTGGTACCAAGACGAGGGCACTTCACTGGAGAGAAAATTATTTGTTGAAGACTGAACTTCCCCTGGTCTGACAATTCTGGAAAGGAAGTTGATGGAATACTTTTGAATACTAAGAATAGCTCAGTCTTAAGGCAGTACCACTGAAGGATTTACGCCTCTGAAAAAAAAGAGGAGGTTTAAAGTACTTAATGAGAAATGGTGAAAAGAATTTGGACTGGGTCTATGAAGGAGTCCTAATACTGCTTCCATCGAGAACAGGTTTAGGAATCCCTAATGGAAGCTGCGAGTAGTATTGATCAGAAGTGGCCTAGGCAGGCTGGCTTCTGGAGATGAGTGTAACAGTGGGACTGCAGCAAACAGTTCCTAAGCTCCTCGGGTCCTGAATATTCCTTACATATTTTTCAAAGGCCATAATAGATTTTCTCAGCCTTCTGCTGTAGTTTCATGGACCTGCTGCTTTTGTTCTGTTGGCTCCCTGTGAACCTCAGCATGGAAATCTCTTCTCTGAGGAGTGTCTTGCTGATCGTACTGTTCAAGCTGACAGCCCTGTTAATGAGATCAAAGGCTGCAATGCTCCCCTGCCATTGCCAAGAAGAACTTATGCCATATGAGCTGTTGGAGAGATGTTAAAGGGCTCTAACCTGGGAATAAACTTACCTGTGGGCTGGGCAGTCTGGTGCCTTTAGGGGCGCTTCCTCAGGTGAAACTGCAGACTGAGAGTTAGAAATGTGCTGAAGGCAGGTCCACCTCTGTAACGCTGTGTCAGCAGAAAAGAGGGAGCTGGGGGCTCCTTCCTTGAGCCCCTGAGAGCTGTAGTGTGCAGCATCTCTTAGATTGTGTACAGGACTGCTCTTGTGCCTTGCTGCTTCATGAGTGTTTCACTTTTTTGTCTGCTTTTATTACTGTCTTTGCTCTTGATTTGTGCTCTTGCTTGCAGGGCACTAAGCTGTGGATAATCATGGAGTACCTGGGAGGAGGTTCAGCCCTGGATTTGGTGAGTAAGTGGCAAGTTCTGGACTACAAAAAATACTGACTGAAGACTTGGTTTATGCAATCCTCATAAGCCAGACACTCACTTGCCCCATACCATCTTTTTGTCAGCCCTGTGCCGGAGGGATAAGCAGTGCAGGACAGGCATGTTGGTTATGCTTATCCCAGGACAGAGGGAATGCTTTCATGGAGCTCAGCTGTCCCAGCACTGTTGTCCAGCATGCTGTGCTGCTGTATGAACACAGTGAACTGAAAAGTGACCAGCAGCCAGTTGGTTTTGAGCAGTGCAAATCTGTACTTCACCTAGTCAGAGTTATGGTATTGCTCAGTGCTCACATAGCTCAGTAAAGACATGGTCCATGATTAAGCTACCCCCAATTTTAAGAGAATACAAATGCAGAATGTATCCACAGGCAAAGATCTGCTGCACTGTATTCTGTCACAGCATTTTTCTCTTCTCTTTAGGACAGTAATGCCCATTTTTCCAGAGCAATAACTAGTCATGTAGGGAAAACTGCTGAGCCTACAGTGACTTGGAGGAAGGTGTAGTGGGAGGATGTCATCAGCAGAAGTTACCTGAGTGTCAGAACCTCAGTTACTCCACTGAGAAGGCAGGCCTTGGTTAGAGGAGAACTGATGGAAAGGAGAAGAGCTTTGATACAGTACTCCACAGCCTGAGGGTTGATGTCTCAGAGGCTAAAATTCACTACTTGTATGCTAGCAGAGAGACCTGAACAAGAAAAACTCTTAAAATGTTCTGTTGGCCAATGTATTTCCAGGCCAAAGTGAGAGATGAACTGCTGTTTGTTTGGGAAGCCTGTAACAAACTGATAGACAAGCAGAAAATTCCCCAAAGTTTTTCCATTGAATACTGCCAGGTGCAAAGACCAACATTCTGCTTGTAGAATGTGCACCAGGTGTGCAAGAAGGTGCTTCCTGCTGAATATGACCTGCTTGGCCAAGGTTTCCAAGTAACAAACAAGTCCAAAGCATCGGTCACCCTCTTTTAAGTCATCTTTCTGCCTTTAATCAGCTGAAGCCAGGACCACTGGAGGAGACTTACATTGCTACTATCCTGAGAGAAATCCTAAAGGGCTTGGATTACTTACATTCAGAGAGGAAGATCCACAGAGACATCAAAGGTAAGATTGGAGAGCTCAGCTCCCTTTCTTGTAAGGGATGTTAGTAATATACTACTCAGAGGTGTTATATTCCACCATAATCTGCAAGGTTTCAAAGACTTTCTCAGTGCTGCTTTTCTTGTTGGCTTGCTGTTCTCTGAATCTGATGCTTGTCACTGTAACACAACTCATGCTTTTCATGTCTTTAGAGTAACAGCAAGGATCTGTAGCTCTCCTCTGGCACTTGGAGTTTGGACAGTCAGGGAGCTAAAGCAAAGGAGTCAGTGAAAGGCATGCTCAGATATTAGCTGACTTGTGTCTGGATATTTGCTTTGCTGCTGGACCCCAAGGGTGTGTGTGCTGGGTATTGCGGTTATAGCTCACAGCAGAAGTGAGCTGTCCTCATGCAGGGTTCACAGCCCTAGAAAATCAGGGCAGCTTGTGCCAGCTTATCCTCTTGCTGGTTTTTATAGTCACTGGCCACGTGCTGTGTAGAGAGAGCTGGCATCTGCCTCCTGAAGAGCAGTGTCACAGCAAGCCCAGAGCATCAGAGTGCTGCAGGGTGATGGAAGGACAGTGCTGTGGAGCTGGGACAGTGCTGGATGCTCACTGCTCTGACCCACTGCAGGAGAGGGTGTGAGCAGGCAGGGAGCAGAAACCTCATGCAGGGAGATTGGGAGAAAAGATTTCATTGTGTATGTGAGACTGCACATTTCTAGCACTGCACAAGATGTGTAGGGCTGGTGGCTGCCAGTGGTGGGGAAATGCTGAAAGTTGTTAGGTAGGGTCTCAGAATGAAAAGTCCTGCGGAAAACCCCCATTCCCAAACCTGCACAATGTTACAGTCTTATGAGTGAGTGGGAACTAGTACAAGAGCTCTTTAGAAGGATCTGCTATTTCACCTGTGCTGAATGCTACTCTGGAAAAAAAATCAAGAGCATTAGAGGCTGTGTCACCCTCCTTTCTTGGTGTGGCCAGGAGTCACATTGACTTGGTGTGGCCCTTCACATCTACTCCCTGCTCCTACCTCAGCAATAGTCCCCTTCTGATCCAACAAAGTGCACGAGCTTGTTCCACATTACCCAGTGGAGTTCAAAGCGGAGGATGGGTTGAGGCTGGAAATCCAGGCTGAGGGTTATCACTGGTGTGAAGGAGGATGGCATGGGAAGGCTCCACTCAATACTCGGTTCTGTGTGGGCTGGGGGTGATTCAGAGGCCAGCAGATTTAATTGCTTATTTGTGTGTCCAGCTGCCAACGTGCTGCTTTCGGAACAAGGAGATGTGAAACTGGCTGACTTTGGGGTGGCTGGACAGTTGACAGACACCCAAATCAAGAGAAACACCTTTGTGGGGACTCCATTCTGGATGGCACCAGAGGTCATCAAACAGTCTGCTTATGACTTCAAGGTGAGCTGGGAGCAGGAGGATTGCTGCTTGGGGCTACTATACAGGTGGTGGTGCTTGGACAGAAACAGGGATTGGAAGTGCTGCTTGCTGCAGGAATTAGTCTTTTCTGTTGTGATGCAGGGTCTGCTGGAGAAGTTTGTGTATTAGACTTGAAATGCCACATCTGATTTATGTGATTAGCTGTCCTAAAAATGTGCTTTCATGTTGTAGAATTGCTCCTTGCTGTTCTGTGTTGTTCTTCTTCTCTTTTCCAGGCAGACATCTGGTCCCTTGGGATTACAGCCATTGAACTAGCAAAGGGAGAGCCTCCAAATTCTGACTTGCATCCTATGAGGGTTCTCTTCTTGATCCCCAAAAACAACCCTCCGACACTTGAGGGTCACCACAGCAAGCCCTTCAAGGAGTTTGTGGAAGCCTGCCTCAATAAGGATCCTAGATTTGTGAGTATTGCTGCCCACCTGTGAATTTGGGTGAAAGTCAGCAGAGGTCAAAAATTCCTTCAACAGGAAGGTGCCAGAATCCTGGAGTGAGAGACTTGCTGACCTTACAGGGTGGACACATGAGCCTGGCAGGATTTCCTCATGAGGGGAGGTGGAGGGGCGGGCACTGATCACTCCTCTCTGATGGCCAGCAATGGGACCTAAGGGAATGCACGAGGCTGTGTCAGGGGAGGTTTAGGTTGGATATTAGGAAAAGGCTTTTCCCCCAGAGGACAGTCAGGCACTGGAACAGGCTCCTAAGGACAGTGGTCATGGCCCCAAGGCCGCTAGAGTTCAAGGAGTGTTTGGATAACACTCTCAGGCACTTTGCTGGGGATTGGTAGCATTGTTGGGGGCTGTTCTGTGCAGGGCCAGGAGTTGGAATTGGTGATCCTTGTGCATCCCTTGCAGCTCAGGATATTCTGTGATTCCAGTTGAAGTCAGTGAGTTGCGTGTTCAGTGTGCAGAGATGTTAGATGTGACATGCTTTCCTTATCTGCTCCAGAGGCCGACAGCTAAAGAATTGCTAAAGCACAAGTTCATCACACGCTACACCAAGAAAACCTCATTCCTAATGGAGCTCATCGATCGATTCAAGCGCTGGAAGTCGGAAGGCCATGGAGAGGATTCCAGTTCTGGTGATTCCGATATGTACGTACATGTTTTGCATGGAGGGGTGCTCCTGCTGCCCCTGCTTGCCCCAGGGTAGCCTACTGCAAACAGCTCAGGTCCTTTTCCCACCTGAGATCTCAACTTTGAGCTTTTGTTTGTGGGAGCAAGTGAGTGCTGCCTGAAGAGCCAGGCTGTTACCTCCTGTTCAGTGGGACCTCGTTCTCTGTTCTGGTCTTCACCTGTGGAGCCTCTTTGCTGAGTGTGAGGAATCAGGGTACTGACACGAAACAGTCTGTGTGTGACTAGTAGAACAGGGCTCTTGTTGCCTGTATTTTATGCACATTTCATGAACTACAAGAGCCCCAGGCTTTAGTAACTGTGGCAAGAGCTGTGTTTGTGTGTATTGTGTAGTCAGGGGTAAATCTTTGCACTGCCATGCAGGACAGTCAAGTTATGGGCCTTGGGTGGGGAAAGGGCACTTCATTGCCAGACTGGTGTCACAGAGCTGCTCTTCACCTGTAGTGGCAGCGACTCGAGTGACCAAGGACTCGGGGAGACTGGCTTATAACATCTAAGTCTGGCCCCTCACCTTGTGAGCTTGGATTGTCTTGAAATTCTCCTAAATTTAACTAGCACTAGAAACTTCTTCAAGCTGGCTGGATCAGAGAGGTGAATGTGGTTGTTTGGAAACATGATATAGTACTTAGCTCAGATCTCTTTGATGCTGCATATGTGCTGTAGAGACTGAAGTGGTTTCTCTTCATAATTTGTTCTGGGATAGGGAAAAGCCTGAAGGCCTGCAGCAATATGGCAGTCAGGTGGGGAGAACTTGTGACTCTGGGAAAGGGTGGGCAAACCCCCAGTGTATGGAACTGAGGCTTTGTCTTGACTTTCCCCTTTTCATTTGCAGTGATGGAGATGCAGAGGATGGAGACCAGGGTCCAATCTGGACATTCCCACCAACCATTCGCCCCAATTCCTTGAGCAAGCTGCACAAAGGAATGGCTCTTCATGGTTCCCAGAAGGTCTGTGTGCTGTCTGGTCTTTCTGAAGTGGACTGAACTAGCACAAGTTTTTGGATGTCTTGGGGAAGCCACCAGGCACTTGTCTTCTGTCTGAAATTTACTTCAGTCTGGCACCTCGGGCTGGTGCTCCCGAGGTGCCTCTTCCACATCATCAGGGTACTGTGACTTGTGGCTTTCCCAAGATCTAGTGATGGGATTGCCGTGGAGGGGCTGTGAATTCACCAAAGGCTTAGTACTTCATGTGCCCTGGGAGCTTTTGCCTGTGCTTGTAACTTCTTTTCTTGCTGCTTTCCAGCCTACTGAGCCCATCAAGAGGCAACCACGGTCACAGTGTCTCTCCACACTTGTTCATCCAGTTTTTGGGGAGGTGAGTAGAACCTTCTTGGTCTCTACTGGTTGGAGATGAAGAGATACCTTCAGATAAGTGAATAAGGAAAGATTTGGAGAAGGGAGGTGTGATGGGGTAGCTAGTAGGGCTAAGGGACTCTCAAGCATTTGCACCAGTGGAGGGGGCAAGACCATATGTGGGGAAAGTGAGTGTGTCCCTGGTGTGTACTGAAAACCCTTGTGTTTGGAAGAAGGGCATTACCCTTCTGGTAATCTGTCTTCTGGTGAGGATCTGATAGAGAAGTATCTGTCTCCTGCCTGCATCTTAGGCTTGCTGATGCCTAGGCAGCTCCAGACTCTGATGTCCATGGCTGAAGTGCAGCTCCTGGTAGAGCAGATGGGTGCTTGAGCTGGCCCGTGACTATGCATGTCCCCTGCCCTTCTGCTGTGCTGCTGCCCACAGCAGAGTTACTGAGGGGAAGGTAGGTGGGTTAGAGCAGGAATTGGCTTTGCTGGTTGCTAGGCCATTTCTTGATCTGTACAGACTGCTGTTGGTAGCAAGCCAAGACCAAGGAGTTCCCTGCCACCTAGCCTCTAGAAGGCAGGCAGAGAAAATGTGTTCAGAAAACCTACTCAATTCCCCTGCCTTGTGGTCTGGATGGGGATGTGGAGTTGAAGTAAGAGCTTCCATTAACGATAGGATGGTGTCTGTATCAGCAGAGAGGTGACAGCTCATCTTTCCAGCTGGGTGATGTTGTCAGGGAAGAGGAGGATAATCACAAGGGGGCTGCTGGCTGTGAGCTCTGGTTGCTCTTTCCAGCAGAAGGGTAGGAAAGGAGATTATGCTTTGGAAGAAATCAATTAGATGCTGCATGTCAGGGTTTTGTTCTTGAGATGCTGGTGACAGACACCCTTTCTCTGGTCCTGAGGAGTTACTCTTCTGGATCCTGATTGCATGGCCCAGCAGAAAGCTGAGCTTTTTCCAGGGATAGTTTCTGGACTTACCTCTCTTTTCTCAGGTTTACTGCTATGTGGAAGGAGGGTTTGCTGCATGTCAGGAACCAGAGGTCATTTGGAAAACCAGGCTCTTGACACTGCTTCAGTTGGAAATTGGGGGTTTATCTAACTGGCCTCTTCTATGCTCCACAGGGCTTGACTTTCAGAGGTCGGAGCATGAGGCCAGTGACCTGGGTCTTGTAGGCCTAGAGCTGTGAGATGAAACTGCATTAAAACCATGTTGGTTTGTTTGTGCAGCACAGTCACTGATGTCTGGGTCTCTGCTCAGTTTAGGAGCCTCCTGGGGCAGAGTGCTCAGGGCTGTGACTGTAAGTGCATTTTTGTGCTTCTCCTTACTAACTTTGCTGCACCAGTTCCAGGCAGGAAGTGGCTTCTTGGACATTTCATTTCTGCTAGTTTGACTCCCTTGCCCCAGTTTGTTGATCCCCCTTTCCTTTGATTAGACTTTTGCTGGCTCTGCAGATCTGAGTGAAACTGGGAGCAGGAAAGGTTCTGGGCAGTCTCTGAAATAACCTGGCTTTTGTGTGCAGTAGAGAGGGCTTGAAAGAAAACTTCTCCAGGTTGGAAATCTGCTTCACTGCTGGTTGAATGTGTTATTTGCTATTGGTAGGAAACCAGAACTGAAGACTTTGTCCTCATCACTCTTGTGTGATTGCAGTTTAAACCAGCTAGGCTTGATCCCCTCTTTCCCTAAAGGGGCTGAAGCTGGGCTTTGTGAATGGAAATCTGACTGAGATGTTCTTTGTAATCTTTCCTTTACCTTCCCTGAACGTGTGTTACTGGATGTTAATATTGAAAATGGCCCATGAGGAGTCATTAACAGGTGTGGGCAACTGCAAATCTGGAAACATCCTGGGGTAGGGAGGTAAAATGATGTTTGGGCCTAGTAAGGCTGAGCTCATTGCAGTGCTCTAACTCCCACAAGCCTCCAGAGAGCTCTTCTGCAGTGGGAACAGAGAGTCCAGCACACACTGCTCCCTCCCATCATAGGCTGCTGGGCAAGCTGAAGGTCAAGGGCTTGGCATCAAAGGCTGATGATAAACTGACAACTTACCTCCAGGACAGACCCTTTGCTTACTCTGAGGTGGGCAGCCTTTGGTAGGTAGACATCAAATTCTTGGTTTTAGCATCACACCTATTTTTGGCTGTGAAATCTGTATCCTTGATGTGTAACTGAGTTGCCCTCCGTGTCCCTGCCACTTCTGACTGAGCAGAGGTGTGCATGGGTGGTTCCCACAGCTTTGTGGTAGGGAACAGGTGCCCCACTGAGAAGGCAGCAGCCCTTTTTGGCTGGGAACTGTTTGTTCCCAGCAGGGGCCTTGGTGCACAGGAACGACTGCAGCTGGGGATTAGCATTCACATTGTTCTGCTTTCCGAAGCACGGAGAAAAGGTGAGCTCCAGCAACAGGATAGGCTGATCCTGGAACTGAGGCAAAGAACTGCGAGGCTTGTGTAAAGCCCTTTAATCAGCAGGGCCTAATGAGAGCTTAATTGAACTGGACAGTGGTAAGCTGGCAGATGTTGCTGGTTCAACAGGACGCTTGATTGTTGTTCAGCTCCTTGTGTGATGGTGCCCTGAGGAAGGGGCTGTCATATCAGCAGCTTGTGGGAAGGAGATGGGGAACTGCTGCAGGGGGTGGAAATGTAGGATTTCCAACAAGGGACTCCTTCAGGCTCAGCACCAGTGACCTGTCAGGCATTCCTTCTCAACAGAGGTGTAGCTATTTCAGATTAACAGCTGGAAACATGTGCAAGTAGAGGCCTAGTCGGAGTGCACTGACCATGAGAGATGTGAACTGAGGTAGATGCTGCATGTGGGGGGCTTGGTGCGTGGACTTTCTTTCCCTGCCCCCCTGGGTAAAGCTCCCTTAGAGAGGAATGTTGGAAGTGAAGGTGCTCAGGATCCCTGGTGTGGCAGTTGTCTGCCTTGGCCTCCCAGTCACTAGAAGCAACTCAGACTTTTTTATGGTTATTAAAAGGGGTGGTGACTAACTCCTGGCGTTGGATATATTCTGCCCAACCTGCCTGTGAGCCTGTGTGTCTGGGTGCTGGGCTGTCATGAGCAGCAAAGGTCATTGTACTGCTTCAGATACACCCAGAGTTCTTTGTGCTGTTACTACTTAGGAGTTTTCAGAGCTGTTGGTCCATTTCTTGTAACATTTAGTTACAAGAGTACATCCTGTTAGGTAAGGACTTTGATTGCCCTAAGTACCTGGAGGCAAATTTGAACCCCAGACAGTGGACTTCTACTTTCCTGACCAACAAAAGGAGCTCTTTTTGGTTCATTTAAGTGGAATGTGGGTGCCCTCCTGCACCCTGGTGGAGTCATACTAAAAGGGAAAGGGCCTTAATGTCAGTGCTGCACTTCTCAACCAGTGCTTTCTGCAACAAAATAAGGACCTAATGCCCTGTTTCTGGGTTGCAGCTCAAAGATAAGCACAAGCAGACTGGAGGCAACGTGGGAGCCATGGAGGAGCTGGAGAACGCCTTTAGCTTGGCTGAGGAGTCCTGCCCAGGCATCTCTGACAAACTGATAGCGCACATGGTGGAGCGGGTCCAAAGGTGAGTGTCCTGCGTGTGAGCTGGGGTGGAGCCAGCACTGAACCACGTGGCTCTTGTGCTCCACAGCTGTGCAAAGGTCAGTGCCAAGCAGTCAGGACAGACAGAAGGGAATATTCATGACAGCTGCCCTGATAGTTCCTATGGCACTTCTTTTAATTGCTTTCATTTAATGCAAACAGTTTGTCTGCCTCAGAAGTCAGGTTTCTGTAGTGGTGATGTATGTTGCAAGGCACAGAAAGATGCTGCTGTTCACCTTCATTCTGCACATATATCTATATACATCTGATATCCTGCTGGTCCCATTACCCAGGCAGCAAGGACTATGCAAAATCTCACTGGGATCACTTCTGGGATAGAAAGTTTCTGTTAATAAATATCTGTTTCATTGCAAGGAATGTGCTTCAAAGCACTATATGCAGCTAGTCACTGCTTGCCCAGCTTTAGGTATACAGGAAAGTGTACTTTTCCTGGAGAGAATTACTTACTGAACCAGTGAAGGAGTGTAGTCTGGTAGAATTTAGTTCTTTGCCGGGTCAAACTTGGCTCCGCTGGTGGCACCAGGTCCAGTCAAATCCATGTGTTGCAGGCACTAACACAGCTAACCTGGTCACAGATTTATCAGGCTTTATTTAACATGATTTTGGCTTTTTTCCCTTTCCCTAAATCTCGCCCTTTCCTTATCAAGAGAGAAAGTTAACATTTGGCTCCTCCCTGGTTAGCAGGCTGGAAGTGCTTTATGTGACAGAAGAAGCTGTTCTATGCTCTGGCTGCCCCTGTAAACACAGCCCAAGCTCTACAGTCTTTACACCCTTGAACTTAGGCTTTCTAAGCCTTTCTTTCTGATGGGTTAAAGTTTGTGCCTTGTAACTCAAGTACCCATTGAATGGAACAGAATCAGTAAGGTTGGAAAAGCCTTTGACTGATAGCCACTGTGTCTACTAGACCAGAGCACTGAGTGCCACATCCAGCTGTTTCTTGAACGTCTCAAGGGCTGGTGACTCCACCACCTCCTGGACAGCACATTCCAATGCTTGACAACCCTTTACATGAAGAAATTCTTCCTTATTCCCAACCTGAACCTCCACCAGTGCAGCTTGAGGTCATTCCTCTTGTCCTGCCCCTTGTTCCCTGGGAGTAGAGTCCAACCCCCACCTGGCTGCCACCTCCTGTCAGGGAGTTGTGCAGAGCCACAAGGTCCCCCCTGAGCCTCCTTTTCTCCAGGCTGAGCTCCCCCAGCTGCTCCTGGTGCTCCAGCCCCTTTCCCATCCCCATTCCCTTCTCTGGACATGCTCCAGCCCCTCAGTGTCCTTGGCATGAGGGCCCAGAACTGTACACAGCACTCAAGGTGGGGCCTCACCAGTGCCCAGCACAGGGGGATGGTGACTGCCCTGGTCCTGCTGCCACATTATTGCTGACACAAGGGCAATTGCTGGCCCTCTAGGCCACCTGCACACATGCCAGCTCATGTTCAGCTGCTGTTGAGCAGCATCCCTAAGTCCTTGCCCACCGGGCAGCTTTCCAGCTGTTTTGCCCCAAACCTGTAGCAGTGCAGGGGATTGTTGTGACTGCAGTGCAGGACCTGGCACTTGGCCTTGTTAAACCTCACCCCACTGGTCTTGGTCCAGCCTGTCCAGATCCCTCTGCAGAGCCTTCATGCCCACCCAACTTGGTGTCATCTGTGAATGTGCTTAAGGGAGCACTCAATCTCCTTGTCCAGATCATGGATAAAGACACTAAACTGGACTAGTCCCAACACTGAGCCTTGGGGAACCTTCCTAGTGATCAGTCCCAGCTGGATGTAACTTCATTCCCCACCACTCTCTGGACTCAGCCAATCCAGCCAGTTTTTAAGCCAGCAAAGTGTGTACCTGTCCAAGCTGTGGGCTGCAGCCTCTCCAGGAGAATGCTGAGATCATGGACTACCTGCAGAGCCTTTCCCTCATCCACTAAGGGGGTCACCTGGTCATAGGAGATCAGACTGGTCATGCAGGACCTGCCTTTCCTAAACCCATGCTGTCTGGGCCTGACCCCCTGCTTGTCCTGTCAAGCAAAGAAGAGCTGTAGACATTAAGGACCAAATATAATGGCCATCCTAGAGGGATTCTGTTTCTACATCATTCAAGCTTCCAAGCAAATACACCATGGGACTGTGTAGAACCCTCATCTAATAATCACTTAATGCCAGGAAGAGAACACTCATTCTGCTGGCTGACCCATAGAGGTCACAGAAGGTGTCCTGTGATATCTGTAAAACCTGAGCCTCTGACTGAGCAGGAGGTGCTCATGGATGTGTGGGCGTGACTGCAGACAGGTAGTTGTTACAGCATCATTCCCTTCTGTCAGCCTAGAAATGACACTGCTGGATGGGGCAGAAGCACAAGATACTTGTTTTTTGGGGGGGCCTTGCAAAACCTCAAAGACCCGGTTGCTTTCTTACCATAGAACACTAGTGCTGAAAACTTCTTGTTAGGTGCAAACTGAATCTTGAAAGCCTGAAAAAGTGTCAAACCAACTTGGCTTTTTGTTAAAGTGCTGGTTTTGTCTGTCAGGACTTTATCTAGTAAAAACTGGCAGTGGCAATGGCAGTGGGGACAGACCCACGCAGCCTGACCCCTTCCCCCACAGAGCTGCTGGTGGGTGCCTCTGGGCACCATTCCAGGTGAGAGCTTCAGCCAGCCAGTGCTGACCAGTTCTCCCTTGTCAATTCTTCCCTGCAGGTTTTCACACAGTCGGAACCACCTGACCTCTGCCCGCTGACACTCACACTCCCTGCTGTTGTCGTGAGGGGGAAGGATTTTTTCCAGCTTCATAAGAACTACATCTCTAATCCAGACCACCATCTGCCGTTGGATGTGACATTGTGATGGACTCCAGGACATTTCAGAGCCTTCATGTTAGCCGTGTTTCCATGATAACCCAGGGTGGGGTTTGCAATGCAAGTACAATTTAGACCTTTTGCAGAACCCGAGATGGGTGGTCTAATTGTTTTTACAATGTAATCAATGCAGTTTTTAATTGTTTTCCTACAATGGTTGTGTCCATTTTGGCTTGGTTTGATTCACAGCTTGTTTCTGGTAAATGCCTGGCTGCTGGAAAAAGGGAGATTCTCTTCCATTGATGTGTTTCACAGGCAAGTCTGATGGGTTTAGTCTCCTGCCCTTCCTAAAGAAGCATTTGTGAGCAGTTGTGTGTGAGTACAGGGATGGTGGGAAGCTCTCCAGGCATTTAGGGCCTCTGGGAGAGTGAGACCCACTCTCCAGTTGTTCTGGAGGATCACTTCAAGCCCTTCACACACAAGTAACAATGCTTTCCAGTGCTGCAGCAGCTGAGCTGATACACGGTTGCTCTTTCCCAGCCTGTCATTTCATAGGAGGATGGGTTTGCTGATTGTTCTGGTTTTGGCTCTGGGACATCATTTTGTATTAGGCTTTAGTTCATCTACTTCAGGCAACAGCAGAACTTGCCTTGGATCTCCAGGGAGCAGAAGGCAAAGTGGGTATGTTTGCTGTGGGAGCTGGTGGAGTTCCTGTCCTTGGCACTTCTGGCAGCTGAAGCAGCTCCACAGGCAGGCTGGGCAGTGCTCGTCTGAGCTGAGCAGGCCCACGTGGGGCAGAAGAGTTAAAAAGGGGAATGGGGGGAACACAACAGCTGCAGGCATCAGCAGGGCTTTGGTCCACAAGGCAGAGGGACACTACAGAGCAGGTTTTGATGCAAGAACCTGTGCTCTACATGAAGACATAAACTGGATGGCTCACAGCAGTGTGGTGGGGCTGGGGATTCCCAAAAGCTGCTCTAGGCCTCCCTCTCCTTCTCAACCTTCCCTTTCTGGCTCCTTCTTCAGCCTGGGATCTAGATTCACTGCAGCCAGGGCTCTGCTCCAGTTGACAAGCTGGGGTGGTGTTTGGTAGCAGAGAAGGTAAAGCATCTACTGCTGTGTTGGCTGCTTAAGGTATTCCAGCAGAGCCATCCCCAGGAGCTTTGCTTTCTGTATCATACTAGTTTATAAAGCAAATGTTTAATTCAGGTAAGCACACAGATCTTAAATCTACACTTTAAAGGTCTAGAAAAATAGACTTAGGAAAATAACCCCGGACAGCTGGTTGCTTAGAGAGCTGCTCTCTAACTGAAAAGAGATTCCCATGAAGTCAGCAAGAACTCAGTTACCCAGACCTTCCTGTCTGAGTGTTTGTGTGTGGATGATATGGCTCATCCCAGAGTCACTGAGAACAAAGGCTGGAGCTGTTCAGCATTTTTTTAATGACAGGCCACTTGGTTATAAACAAGGCTTGATTTTTGGTACTTAGATTCAGACCTGCAGACTTTAAGTGCTAGGCTGCAAGTAGCTCAGGAGGACCATACGTTCCCTCATCCTGGTGTATGGTGCTCACTTTACCTTATGACTGTCCTTTATTTGTCCTGATGGACAAATCCAGGCTCAGCAACGCTATGAACTTTACAGCAGAGAAGAGGTGCTGCTGTTGGATCTCTGCTGCAGAGCAGTGTTCTGTGGTGAGAGCCAGCTCAGAGCCTGCAGTTAGGAAGAACAGAACAAACCCACTTTTCCCTCAGGAGGAGAAGTTAATGTAGAGACAGGACACTTGGAGAGGGGGAAGGCAGAGGCTGCAGGCCAGCACAAAGGGCCCCTGCTGCTTTTGAAGTTGCTGTTCACAGCGGGAGCAAACCGTGTGGATAAGGTACCTGTATTGTCACTCACATGCTCTGCAGTGTAACGAGGAAACTTTTTAAAGGAAACAATCCCCACACCCTTCGTCCAGTACTCAAAGCAACAATGGGTTTAGTTTTCAAAAACGTTGAAAGGGATCTGCCACTTTCAATAAAGTAACAAAACAAATGAGGCTGGTGTAACTGTGTTATTAGGGGAAGAGCATCGGTTCCAGCTGCTTTTCTCTGCATTTTTCTTGGTCTTCCCCTAAATTTTCCTCATGCATCTGTAACAGAGACCCCAGAGACAGAGCCAAGTACTTTGTGTGCAAGGATTACAGCTGCAGGCACATCAGCCTTTCCTGCTGGCACGCCAGGAAGCACACGCTGTTGGCAGAGGTATAGCTAGCTGTGCACTGGGGGCACACTGCAGTGTGGTTTTTTGCTGGAGTTTGTTTATTAGTTGCAGTCTTTAGAGTCAGGCTCGACTGGAAACAGGGTATCTCTGCCTTCCTCTGTCTCACTTTGCAGCTGGGAGGGGGCCCGAGTGGTGGCATGGGTCACCCAGGGAGGTGGTGGAGTCTCCATCTTTGGTGATAATCCACTGCACAGATGCAGCCCTGCATGAGCAGGGATTGAACCAGACAGCCCTGAGCCTGTGTGACCTCAGGGACAGCAGGAACACCCTGGAGATGCCACTTTAATTGTGTGTAAACCCTTGTGACTGTCCTTCCCTGGGCAGCAACAGAGGCGAAGGGCTCAGCTGCTGCTGTGACCAACTCTGCAGTGCTCCTCATCTGTTTATGCCTTGGAGCCAAGAAGCGGAACTGATTAATGTACTTCTGACTGTGCTTTTTGGGGGGGAATTTTGCTAAATGCCATGTGCTCAGCTCAGCAGGCTGTTGCCAGGACAGTGGTGATGAGCCAGCCTCAGCAGCAGCAGGAGTGTGGAAGCACAGGGTCAGTGCACCAGGTGCTCTGTGGGTGGGTGCAGCTTGTAATGGGAGCGGTGCCTGATGCCTCATAAAAATGGAAGTCTGACAGTTAACGTCTCCCCAGCAATCAGGCACTAACCCTGCCTAGCAGAGGACTTGGCTCCTGGCACGCCAGCCCTTGTCCCCTGGCACAGCCGCGGTGTGGGCACTGCCAGGCACAGAACACCTGGAGCCCACGCCTGCTGCTGCTGCAGCAGAGCCAAAGCTGTGCTGCTGGGGCCAGGCTGAAGGCCTGCACTGGTGTAACAGAATCACTGCTATGACCAGGGAGGAGAAGGGAGCAGTCACCAGAACAGCTCCAGTCTGTTGGGTTAAATGTGTCAGGAGTTACTGCACAAAGTCTGGTTTCTTAAGCAACAAAGCAGGACGGTGTTATCCTGGATGAAGGCCAAGCATGAAGAGGGAAATCTGTAGTGTAGGGGTTGTTCAGCCTGGAGAAGAGAAGGCTCCAGGGTGACAAGGGCAGGAATAGCTTCACACTGACGGGGCAGGATTAGATGGGATATTGGGAAGAAATTCTTCCCTGTGAGGGTGGTGAGGCCCTGGCACAGGGTGCCCAGAGAAGCTGGGGCTGCCCCTGGATCCCTGGCAGTGTCCAAGGCCAGGTTGAATGGGGCTTGGAGCAGCCTGGGCTAGTTGAAGGTGTCCATGCCTGTGGTGGGGAGGGGAGGGGTGGAACTGGATGGTCTTTGAAATAGTGAGACCATGGCTATTAAGCCATGCAGTCCCAAATGCATCTCCCCCTCACATACACCTTAGCTCCATAGCAAGAACGTAATGCATAAGGACCTGTTTTAATTCTGTTCTTGCCTAATGCTCCTGTTAAGGAAACTTCTCATGCTTGTAGTTAAGAGAAAAACAAAGTATTTCACAGAACTGATACACCACCGAAATCCCCACCACTTTTAAAGTTCACTGAGGTAAGGCAGCTGCAGTTTTGCTCGGAATAGCAAAGCTTTTGGCTTTTCTAGCCTGAGCTCCTGCACTATAAATGCACAGACATTTGAGCTCAGTATTCTCAAACCAAGAAGAGGCTTTTGCTGCCTGCTGTCCTTCCAGAGGCTCCTGGTTTAGAGACCCCACCTCAGCAGTTGCATCTTTAAGAAAGATGCTGAGCTGCAGGTTCAGCACAGGAGCAACTAAAGGATCATTCACTCACCAGCCCAAAAACCATAGGGAAAGACCCTTGCTCACTGTGGGGCAAGTGCCACTCAAGCTCCACAAAGGCAGCTCTGCCACCTCCTCCACACCATCCCCACTCTGTCTGGAGAGCACTTGGTACAGGGTGAGCTGAGATCCAGAGTTGTGGAAAACTGAGTAACTTGAACGTGGAATGGTGGGCCCAGGAATAAGAGGCTGAGAGAGTTTTATACCAAGATGCTATTTACTTTGAACAGTCATATTCAGCCACACGTCTAATCAATCCACATGGATACACCTACAACAGGTAATTAAAAAAATAATAAATGAAGATGCTAATAAATTAAGTACATTTAACTTAGATGGGACAATGGTCTTTGTGAGAGCGGCGGCAAAGGCTGGATCTGCAGTCACTCCTCTAGGATGCAAATGCCAAGCAAGAAAATCCCTCTGGACTCCCCATCCCTTCAGTCCTCATCCTGCTTGAGACCATAACTGAACATTCGTGCTGGCCTCTGTCCTTCCCATTGTCCCATGGGATCTCCACATTCCTCCATCCTCACAGCATGCAACACTTTCCTTTTTCTTTCACTGCTTCACTGCATTGTTCCTTCTGTTAGTACACAAACACTTTTCTATCTAATATAAATCAGAGTCTCCTCAGCCCATCAAAGCCACGTCCAACAGCATCTTGTGGCACTTAGCGTGTGTCAGTCCTTCTTGTGGAGGCACCCAAAGGTGACAGCTTTACAAAAGAGAACAAGCTGCAAACATTTCAGAGTTAATACAGAAATTTAATAGAGTCCACAGACACTACTGCTCCATCTGGAATCCAGTGACTTTTACACCTTCATGAGAAACAGAAGATGGATCCCACCCCACACTGAAATAGAAGATTAGGGATTTTCAGAAGTCTTTGCATGACAAAAGCACAAGCAACAGTGACTTTCAGAGGCTTGTTCTCCTACAGTGCTTAAATGCCTTGAAAACATCACCCACACCAGAGTGGAGAGTGTTTGCCATCCCATGCCTTACTTAACTCCTACTACAGGATAAAGAAACTGGAGCTGTGATATGAGAACAGTGATTGAGTTCAGAGGACAAACCATGCACCCCCCTGCACCGATCCACAATACACCAACACCTCAACAGCTCAGCAAAGACTCAGTCCTCCTGCTTCCCTGGAAAACTGCTGCTGTGGCAGCTCCTGAGGAGCAGAGCTGTTCTGGGAGAGCTGCAGTGTCTGTTCAGAATGAGCTGTGGGTAAGCCAATGCACCGTGTGCTCCTGTTAGTCTGAGACAGCTGTGCCAGCAGGCCGATGGTGACGGCAGCAGGACGGGTTGTGCCGCCAGCCCCGCGGAGCACCTGCGGCCTGGGAGCCCTGGCTACCCGCTGCTGCCAGCCAACTACACCACTGGAAGCTGCTGCTTTTCTCCCATGTGTGCTGATCATCCAGTCAAAATGTAAAAACAAGGTGGTACCTGCCTTCAGGGCAGGTGAAGGTGTTACTGTACAGGTACAATGGAACAAGAACCCTTCCGCGATGTGTGCGCACTGCAGCACTGCTGTTGTTGGGTTCTCTCTAAGTAGGTTCAACTGGAACGGACTTGACCCTCTTCCACACCATCGGGAATGGATGCGATCCCTGTCTGCAGCCCCCTCACTCCCACTTTCCATGCCAGGGGAAATGAGCCTCCTGGGTCTTTGCTTTATCAACTCCAGACACTCCTGTTCCCACCTGCTTCTTTTGTTGGTGTTGCCAGCAGAGATCCAGCTCTGCCCCCCTTCAGTCTGTGTGAGTGTCCTTCTCCTTGGGAAGCAGCAGGCTTGACCTGGCCGGAGAGCTGGTGGCTCTTTTGATCACCTCCATCCACCTACCAAGAATAGACATGAGAAAAGCTTGCCCCTCACTCACAGATAACCTTGTCCTTTGGTTATGAGCTGTACCCCTTTCCCAAACCTCCCAAAACAGCCATTTTCTTTCTTTTACAGGTCTTCTGGGAAATTAACTCTTCAAAGGAACAGCTTGAGATGTGGTAAATACCCTGCAGAATACAGTTGTCTGTCCAAGTAACAGGTCCACAGTGCTCTGAGCTCCAGAGAACTCTCATGAGAGCTCACTGTGTTCTCTCCTCAGTGTTATCAAGGATGGCAAAGTGGCAATAATTATTGCTTTTCTTAACAATAAATTAGGAAATAGGTAACAGCCTTGCTCAGATGGAAGAAAGCAAAGCAGCAGTGAAAAAAGCAAGACAAATCCACTGTGAATTAGACATTTTCCCCTTGAAATCACTACATGAGCCCAGTGCATTAAAGAGCACAACTTATGGCCCGGGTAGCTGATACGTAAGCTGTTCACAAGTGTGTGACACTCTCCCAAGGAAGGGGGACATGTGACACCTCAGTAAAACCACATTCCAAAACAACCAATATGGCCCTGCATGACAGGACCCAGTGCAAGGGTTCTCAATGTAGCAGCAAAGTGTTGTATGTGGTGCATTTCACACTCTGTAGAACTCCCTAAGAGCAATTAATTGTAATTATAGAGGATAATAAAATGTAATTACAGAGAAACCAGCCAAGTGAAAGGGAGCCCTGCACTTACTGCTCTCAGCCTTGTGTTATAACTTCTGCTCCCAGAGATGGAAGATAAAAACCAAAAAACTCTTTACAGAACCTGGAAATCTGACTCCCAAAGAGCTGGTGGAGCTGAGCACCCCACAGCCCTTCCTCCCACATCCCTCCCTGGCTCCAAGGAAGCCCCAGACTCCTGGCACAAAGCCCAGCTCACAGCTCTAGGTGTATCCCCAGCTCTCCCCACACAGAGGAGGGTTCTGTCAGAGGAGGGATCTCCAAACATCATCAGTGGGGAGAGGAAGGGAATGTTACTCCTGAGAATGTGCTGGGAGATCACTCAGACTAGGAGGAAAGAGAGGATGGGATGACCAACCACTGAGTTAAGAGCAGGTTATACACCAAGACAGAGAAAACAGAAAATTACCTCTCAAAGGTGTATTTGCTCTCAGCCCTGAAGAAATACACGTGGGACTTGAACTGCAGCTTGAAGACATAATCCTTCTGAATCCCATCTGCTTCCACAGGGCAGCTGACTGTGTAGCCGAGCAGCGGGAGGCTGGCCAGGGGATAATCATCCTGCAAGAGCCCAAGAGCCCAGCCCTCAGTGCAAGGCACCCCTGCCATGCAGCCCCTGTGCCACAGGTAAGGGCTGTGCACTCTTGTTCAGGAGACAACAGGAGGACTCTTCTGCAAGGCCACCAACAGCTTACAATGAAACTTTCCCCCAAGTCCTTTCATTTTTTTTATAGTTATTTGCTTCTTCTCCTCTGCCCGACGCTGCCTCCTGGGCTCCCTCCTCCCTCTCTGCACCCTTTCTATGGAACTCCAAGCACAGATCTGACAAAAAAGGTAAAGTAACCCTCACAAAAGAAATGTGTCCTCAAGGCAAGAAGCCAGAATAACCCAGTTATAATAAACCAGTTAATAAACACAGTTTATTTGGTTAATAAGATGAAAAGATTGTGCTGCACCATGGTTCATTATCAAGCAGGTGCTGAATGTACCATGGGCAGAAAAATCCCTGGAGCCCGTCAGGCTGAGCTGAAGCCCAGCAGGGAGAGAAGCTGGCAATGGAGGCCCAGAGGCTGCTGCATCCCTCACATCCTTTAGTCACTGCATGAGGAGATGCTTCCCCCTCCCCCACAGAAGGTCAGTACCATCAGAACTGGGAATCCTGATGAAGTTCCACAAGCAGTGCCCACAGCCTTTCAGAGAGCAGCTTCATTATGAACTACCTCCTCTTCCACTTGTTACTCTCCTTCAAACAGCAGCGATTTGCCCCTGGAGCTGAAAGTCAAGGATCCCCAGGTCCCCCCAACACCCCGACCATCATCCCCTCACCTACACCTGCCCACCTGGTGTGTCTTGTAGAAGAACAAGCAGAAGTTGGTGAAGACCACCCACAGTTTCTGCCAGCCATTGCTGTTCTTGAACTTCCTCAGCAAATACCCAGAGAGCTGGTTCTGGCACAGAAGGAAAAGAGGATTCCCATGAAATCCCAGGTTGCCCTCCTGCTGCAGGTGAACAGCTCAACGTTGCTCCTGCGCTTGTTCCCTGGTGTCAAAGGCCTCCCAGGTATGGAGACAGCCCCCAGAGTCCATCCCTTTCAGCCACCCTTTCTCACATGCAGAAAACCCACATGGAACACACTGTGTGAGAAGGGAAATAAAGCAGGAGAGGAAACAGAGGACTGGAGAGCTGGGAGATAACATGTGGCAGCTACACAAAGCCAAGCCAGCGTGGAAGGGGGGCTGCAGGGAGGGGAGCACCACTGCCTTGGAGTCAGCCAGCGGGATAAGGAATCCTATGGCATGGAATGACAGTGCATGGATTTTGTAATTTGATAAAAAGACAGGATACACGGCAGATTTACAGAGAGTACCATTTTTTGAGGCATAAACAGGAGGAAATCCTGCCTTAACAAGGCAATGGTACAAGTCTGCCTCTGAGGACGAGCATCCTCACGTGAGCAGTTAGGAAGCAGGACATTTTCCTGGGCATCCCATGGCTCCTCCCCACCAGCACAAAATGTGAGAGGCATCTTTACCTGGATCATGCACAAGTAATCAGACAGGGATAGGCTCTGGTTCCGGTACCAACAAACATGGGTGATTGTGTTGGGCCGTTGGGCCTGGCCCAGCAAATAGCGAGGAGGAAGCTCTGGAGAAACAGCAAGAGAGCAGAAAACTGAGCACAGAAAGGGGGAGAGAAAGAGAAAAAGAGAATGTTAAGGTGAGAGGAGTGATGCAAGAAAGGTGGCTGTCAAAGGAAAATGGATTGTGAAAAAAATGACGGCATTAGAACACGGAACAGATCAGAGTGAGAGGGAGTGCAAGAACTCACACGCTCAATCCCAGAACCTCTAGCAGGGTGGGCTTGTTATCCATGCACAGAAGTGTGAAATGGTGTCTTTCCCAAGGTGTCAGCAGGGAAAGGCCTGTCCCTTCCAACAGAAACCACAACAGAAGCCAGCTCGAGTGTCCAATGTCTGCACCTCAAGCCCAGGTCACATCTATAGCACTTCCCTTACCAAGCTAATCCACACGGTCTCTACATCAGAAAAATGCAGCAGCTCCAGTGCCCAAACTTTTAACTCCAGTTAAACAAGTGCCTCAAGAGCAGAGCAGGATAGGCAGGCACAGACACATGCTGCAGCCCCCTGCCCCATTGCTTTTGTCAGGTTAGTGACCTTCTTTATCTCTCCATGTCATTTAGGGTCCTTCCCACTTCTGGAAGTCTTCCAAGCATGCCAGCCTCCAGGAAGGTGTTCTACCCTGCCAAACTGCTGCCTAAAGTAAAACCATAGAGTAGGTGCAAGCAGTGTAAGGAGTGCTGAGCTGATCTGTCTCGAAATCTGCAGGATTCAGTGGCCAAATGTGCCACCAGTGCTGCCCTGCACTGTAACAGCAAGACCGCAGGTACCAGCGGCTCATAGAATCCCAAGAAGGTTTGGGTTGGAAGGGACCTTAAAGCTCATCTGGTTCCACCCCCTGCCATGGGCAGGGACACCTTCCACTACCCCAGGTTGCTCAGACCCCCACCCAACCTGGCCTTGAACACCTCAGTGGGCACATAATAAACACCTCTGCTCAGCATCAAATGATGCTGCCATGAAAAGACACTTGACTGCTCAGTCCTGCCAACGAGGGAAGGGCAGAGAATTCCAACTGAATTCCCTCTTCTTAATTCTGTGTGCAGTACAGGACCTAACCAGAGCTCAGTACAGCATGGTCAATCTCTAAAGGAAAATATCATGGATAGGGAACTTACAATCATAGAACCATTAAGGTTGGAAAAGACCTCCAAGATCATCAAGTCCAACCTTTGACCAAATCCCACTGAACAATATACCGAAGTGCCACATCCACACATTCTTTGAACATTTCCAGGGATAGTGGCCCCACCACTGCCCTGGGCAGCCTGTTCCAATGCTTAACCACTCTTTCTGTGGAGAAATTCTTCCTGATTCCCAACCTGAACCTCAACTGGTGTAGCTTGAGGTCATTCCCTCTTGTCCTACCCCTTGTTCCCTGGGAGCAGAGCCTGACCCCCACCTGACTGTCCCCTCCTGTCAGGGAGTTGTGCAGAGCCACAAGGTCCCCCCTGAGCCTCCTTTTCTCCAGGCTGAGCTCCCCGAGCTGCTCCTGGTGCTCCAAACCCTCCCCCAGCTCCGCTGTCATTCTCTGGATACACTCCAGCCCCTCAACGTCCTTCTTATCATGAGGGGCCCAGAACTGACCCCAGGATCAGCAGTGCCCAGCACAGGGGGATGCTCAGTCCTCCAGCAAGCAGGATGAAACCCAAAGGAGCAATTCAACCCCAGGATATCCTGGGTTGCCTTTAAACTTTCCCTGCTTTGATCCTGCTGCCGAAGCAAAGCCATGCTGCACGGAGAGCAGAGTGTGAGTAGGGACACGCAGCCGAGCACAGAGGGGACAGGCATGCAGTGGTGTTGGGTGGCCCACGCTGTCCCTGGACACAGAACCGCTGCCGAGGCGCAGTGGCAGATGGAGGCCAAGGCAGGGGGACAGAGCGAGGCGAGCGCTGCGCCCTCGGTACCTCGACAGCCACACTGTGGTCGGTCATGGAGACGCTGGTGTTGCGGTACCAGCACACGTGCATGGTTGTGTTGGCACGGTGATGGCTCTGCCTGTCCAAGGAGCTACGAGAGGAGTGAATGTCATCTTCGGACTCCTGTTCTACAGAGACCTCATCAGAGGATCCTGGGGGAGGAGAATTGGGTAGTGGTTTAAGAAAACCGTGCAATACAAAAAAGCAAGAGGAGCTGGGGTTCCTGAGAAAGGCTGTTTTCTCTTGCCACGGTCCAGTTTTAAGTACGTCAAGCTGAACTGGTGACACAGCTCCTATGACCTCAGTCTGGGTTTCATTATTCAGTTCTGCCTGGGGCAGCTGACTCACAGGATCAAAGGATAGTTTGGGTTGGAAGAGACCTTAAAGCTCATCGGGTTCCAACCCCCTGCCATGGCAGGGACACCTTCCACTGGAATAAAATCACAGAATGGTTTGAGTCAGTGCTGTGTCAAACGAACAAAAATGACCACACTTCATCTTGAGTCAAGGAACAGGACAGAGGGCTCCAAGACGAAATCCTCCATGTTTCAGCACAGCCATAACACCACCAGACAGGCACAGGAATACTGGGCTGTAAAAGCTGACCTTCAGAGACACCACATTTTGGACAAAAAAATTCACCATGTGGTTAAATTGAGAAAAATCTCTGTAAAAGGTGACTTAAGGACACACTTAAGGACTTAAGTTGCTATAAAATTAACAACTCTGTAATGGGAGCATCTCTGCTGCATTTAAAGCTACCTTGAACATCAGTCTAGGAAGACAAGCATGTCTCTTTTGATTAAAACCAAAGCCCAATTGACTCTCCATTATCATATGACTTATAAAAATACTTCCTTTATGTCATCAAACTCACAAAAGGAAAAGCAGAAAGGACAGGACTGCTGCTGCTTTCCAAGGAGGCAGGGAACAGCACTTACTGTTGGAGCGGTTGCACACCGAGTTTTCCAGAAGCATCTCGGATTTCTCAGTAGATTTCTTGGCCATTTCAATTGCCACATTGAGATCTTCCATCCACTTGCTCATCTCCAGGCGGGTACTGCAAGGGAAGAAGTGGGAATGAGGATCCACCAGCCCAGAGCTGAGCCCGTGTGCTGAAGGCACAGGTCACTGCCCAAAACAAGGCACAGCGTCCTTCCATTAGATAAATAAAAACAAAATTAGAATTCCTCCAAAGCAGGAGCTTTCCAGAAAGCAAACTGAAGTCATACAGCCTCCACCTCTATATTCAATCCTTGAAACAAGACTAAACCAACAATTAAACACTTGGACTTTACAGCAAATAAAATGAACTGACAGCTGGCGGGGGTCAGGAGAGGAACTCTGGAGATGGGGGATATGAGCCATGATTTTTGGAAGGATAAATGGCAGCCTGAAGCGCAGCCCATCTTTTAAAGGGCATCTGGGACATACCTGACATCTCAAGCCAGTAAAACCCAGAGCGCAGGAAGAGGAGACTTCCTTCACCCCTCCCAGGATCCACTACAGAGTGAGACCTTCACAGCCCTTCCAGGTGTATCAGTGTCCACAGGGATGCAGCAGTGGAAGGTCTGGCTTTAGACACAGCCACAACATTTCCTTGTTTTGGTAACCATCTCTTTTTTCTGAAAGTTTTTAATTTAGACTGAAAATTCCACACATGGTCTAAGCCCAGCAGCAATTTTTTTTTCTTTTTTGACAGGCAACCTTTGAGCTATTTTTAAGTCATGAGAAGGTAAAACTTGTATTTATTTTTCCAAATTTAAAAATCTTTCAAGCACCTTATGACTCACAGCTGCTGAGAAATAGCTGATCTTAAAAAAACCTGTGTTTTCAGGTCTTAGGTTGGAATTAAAAAAATACATCTGCATACCAAACATATTGGCTCATGTGCCATTACACACCTGATTGATAAATATACTGTAGTGGTTATTTTTCAAGAACAGGTCATCAAGCAGTAAAAAACCCTGTGATTTAAGGCTGAGATTTAGTGCTCCCACCCTGTATCGTTGGCATTCCTGATTCCAGCTGCCTTTTTATAGCAGACTTGGAGAAAGACACAAACTCCTACAGCTGTTTCTGAGACCAGGTGTAGGAGACATCCTAAGTACAAAAAGGCACCAAACTCACTGCACAGGGATAATTTAGGCTGAAAAGAGATTGGTTTTATTACCAAGTCAGCCTTTAATTTCTCCTCTCCCCAGCTTCCTCCATGAGATCCTGCAGGAACTCTCCCCTCCTCACAGCAATTCACAGGTTCTGAATTTTCATTCTTTTGAGTCTCTAAAATATTTTTATGTTTAGATTTTGTCTCCTGAAGTGGTTTGAAGGATGACACTGGAAACTCCCAAATAAACAAACACACTGGCAACTTTATTGCTGCTGTTTGTGCTTTGGGTCAGATAGAAACAGAGAATCCCAGCATGGTTTGGGTGGGAAGGGACCTTAAAGCCCATCTCATCCCAGTCCCTGCCATGGGCAGGGACACCTCCCACTACACCAGCGTGCTCCAAGCCCCATCCAACCTGGCCTCAGACACTGCCAGGGATCCAGGGGCAGCCACAGCTTCTCTGGGCACCCTGTGCCAGGGCCTCAGCACCCTCATAGGGAAGAATTCCTTCCCAATATCCCATCTAACCCTGTGGCACTGGGAAGCCATTCCCCTTGTTCTGTCTCTCCAGGCCCCTGTCCAAAGTCCTTCTCCAGCTTCCTTGTTGGCTCCTTCAGGCCCTGCAAGGCCACAGTGAGGTCACCCCAGAGCTTCTCCTCTCCAGCCTGAACAATCCCAGCTCTCGCAGCCTTTCCTTCCAGCAGAGCTGCTCCATCCCTCTGCTCATCCTGGAGCCTCCTCTGGGCTCTCTCCAGCAGCTCCACGTCCTCCCTGTGCTGGGCCCCAGGGCTGGGGCAGCTCTGCAGGTGGGGTCTCACCTGAGGGGGCAGAGGGGCAGAATCCCAACCCCTTTCCTGCTGCCCACGCTGGGGGATCAGCCCAGGATAAAGTACTCCTTCCCAAAATCCAGCACTGAAAAAGGAGTTGTGAGGAGTCCTGGGCTTGTTTTGAAGTCCAGAGGATGCATGAAACACCCCTCTGGCTCTGCACCACTTGAGCAGTAACTTTCTGGAGAAGGAATCCATCAAAGCCACAGGCATCTGAGGAAAACTAGGATTACCTGGCTGCCACCACGATGGTTTTCTGTGCAGAATAGATAGTGAAGCAGTGTGGCACAGACCATTCATTCTCACTCTCCTCCACCTGCAGGAAAAGAAAAGATTTTTCTCATCAGTGCTCAGTCACCAATAAACACTAAAACTGTCCTGTGCTGGCTGGGACTGGAGACAAACAGGATTCCAACCCGGCTGCAGAAGTGCAGAAGAGCAACTCTTTGAAGAATACCACCTACTTCCAAGTCTATTTTGGCTCTCTATGAAAATCTATGGTGTGTTTCTACTGCAGGAGCACAACACCACTTCCAACAGGGCAAGGAAAGGAAGGGGTTGGAGCAGATCTGGCTCATTACTCACCGGAGGGTCGAGCACTATCAGCTGCAAATCAAAGACAGAAAGAACAATCCCGTTAGAAAAGGTGTGGGGAGGCAGGAGGATTGGTTATAAGCCAAGGTGTGTGCAGGGGGACAAGACACCAGGATAAATAAATGCCTATTTCCAGATCAGCCTCTCACAGCAGTGTGAAAATGAATGGACAAGAGGGTGTGCTCCAGCTGTTTTGCTAATGTGGAAGGAACAGACTCATCGCCTGCAGATAAAGAAAGCTCTGCTTGACACACATCAAGGTCCAATTGCTGCTGAGATCGGCCTCGGAGCAGTTTGTGGCTTTGGTCCTTGTGCCCTGAAGGAATTCCTCAACCTGCCTTAGGCAAAGCCATGTCCTTAACCCTATGATGCAACATGGAACCACTTACCAACATGCCATGCAGAGAGAGATGTCCGTGGATTTTGAACTGATTTGTCCCTGTGACCCCTTTGCTTGTGTACAGTAACATATCTGAGAACTGGAAAGGCAGGAAGAGAACAATCAATGTTCTGAAAGCAGCAGGCAGGGCCAAGGATTTTTTGACATCTCCTTACAAATCTGTTGTTTAAAGGCCACTGTAATGCATGAAAAATGCCATTTCTCTGTTTGTCTCAGTCAGTTTGGCCAACTACCCTTAAAATCTCTCTTTTGTTTACCCATAAGAGAGGAAATTAAATTTTTTAATTCTATTAAAACTCTGTGCCATTAAGGAACCAAGTTGACCAGAAAGTAGTGTCACAGTCATGCCCTCTTAAAACATTGCTTGGAGTGAGTTTTCAGTCTCAGGTGCTGATTTTCAACACAAGCACATGAAAACACACTTCCCCAACAACTTCATCTTGAAGACTTTGGGTTTATAAAAGTCAGAAGCAACACCCACCAGAAAGAACATCCGCTGCTGTAAGCCCTTCTTAGTGAGCTTGTACAAGCAACCTTCCCGGATAAACTCCTGCAGTGGGAAACAAAAACTCAGACAATGTTTGATCTTTCCTGACTCAAGGGAATTTTATTTTCATCCCAGAGTACACAGATGTTGATTGGTGCCCAGCAATGATCACTAACAGATTTCTTAGAGGCCCGATGACACTTTTCCTTCCTTTTTTATGATGTGAATCAGCTCCTTGCTGCAGCCAGCATTTAAATCAGTGAAGGAAGAGAAGGAAAAAGAGCAGAATTCCTGTTGGACACCAGCAGTTCACCTCTCACACTTACATCCCACTGCAGTGACTGCCATAGCATCCCCAAAGCACATGCGATGCTCCTGCATTTATGCCCAGAACATCTATCAAAAACAAAGACACAAAAATCCAGGCAGGAACTGCACAAACTCCTGTAATATAGAGGCCCCCACACCAGCTTAGCCCAGTGCAGTGGCTCTTGCCGTCCCTCCATTCTCTGAGGCTGCACCAGGCAGACACAAGCGGAGCTGGGAGTGGATTTCCAGTACGGCACACCAGTTCCCACTCACACACACAGCACCATACCCCAGTATGCCCAGTGTCTGTACTGGAAACATGAAACTGCAGCCACAGTTTAAGCAGATGCATTTCTGATCTATCCCTCTGAATATCACCAAGGTGATGATCCCATCATCCATGGCATTCTCTAAGAGACAGTTACATGAAGCCTTTAGAGTTGTCCTGGTGACATGGGGGGCAGCAATGGCAAATCCACGCTTCAAAGGCACTTCCTTGGAAATAAAACCAATAAAAGCTCTCAAAACTAAGCAGAGGCACTTACCCTGCCAGGTGCTGTGAGATTGTCTATCCCAATCAGGTCGTGCTGCAGCTCTGTAAGCTTCTGGAAGTTTTCCAGGCGGATGAGGCTGTGCTGCAGCTGTGAGGTCATTTCTGTGACTTCCTTCAACGCATCTGTGTGGAGAACAGCACCAATGGGACCAGAGCAGAGCAACCCAGGCCACCCATTTCACCCCTGGAAAATTGAATCTGAACTTTAGATCCGAAATTTATAGCCAATTTTCGAACAGAATAGTTCAGTCAGAAGGGACCTACAATGATTACCCAGTCCAGCTGCCAACTTTAAGTGTATTTTAGAGGAGGGTAAATAGAGACAGCAAGTGACTTCACAGCATTTCCTGTGCTTCTGGAGATCATTGTGTATCTCAGATCTTGCTTAAAAAAAAAGTATTTACCATGTAGCTGAAAGTAAATGAAAAAAATCAAATCCAACAATTTCTGCCAAAGATTACTTTGTCATGAATGGAATTTACTACACATGCTTTTGATGCTACAAAACAAGCACTTTTCGGTCATATTTTTACATCTAAATGACAACAAGTTCATTAAAAAAACCACTATTTTTGTCCCCTGCTAAAACAGGAGACAAGAAAAGGACTAGTTTTCCAGCTTTGGCTGAAACATTGGGATCCATCATGAGAAAACCAATTTCTGGAATGCCAGGAGAAAGAAGCACTTACGTGAAATTTGTGGGCATAAGTGAACATAAGTGCTCAAGGCGAGGTTGGACGGGGCTCTGAGCACCCTGGTCTAGTAAAAGGGTATCCCTGTCCATGGTGGAAGGGGAATGAGATGAGTTTTAAGGTCCCCTTTCAACCCAAACATTCTGAGATTCTATGAGCCTATAATTCTTGTCTTCCCAGGGCAGGATTTTGGAAGTCTGTGGGAAGGGGTGCTGCCAGCAGGACATGGCTGGGTGCTCACTCACTCCGGCAGTCGGTGAAGTCCCGGTGCTCTGCTGTGTAGTGCTTGCACAGCCTCCCCAGGATCAGCTTGTAGTGCATCAGTCTCTGGATGGGTTTGAGCAGGAAGGTGTTGAGGGGCAGGTAGCAAACCTTTTGCAGCTCAAACTCCTTATAAACCATCTCCAGCTTCTTGAGGCGTTTGGTTGCTTTCTCCAGTTCCGTCAGGACCTCGTCGTGCTTCTGCAGGTAACTGGTGAACTCCTATGGAATTGGACAAAAAGTTACTTGGATCAAAGGAAAACAAGTCTCTCATAACTAAAGAAGGCAGGCAGCTCCCAGTCAAGGTTAAAACAGGGGTCTGTATGGCATTGTGCCTGCTGGGAGCACCAAATGCTGGTAGTGGAAACGGCAGTCCCACACTCCTGCGCTCCCATTCAAGCCACTGGTTTTAATTAAATTACTCCACTACTACAGCACTAATGTAACTGTCCCACAAAGGCACTGTGCTCCACATAAAGTTGACTTCATTTCAGAAGAAACTATTCTGCTTTTGAAAAATATGTATGTTTTTAAATTAAATAACCTTATGAATCAAGGTCTCAATAGGGGAGCTAAATCAATAATTTTTGTTTTCTGCTGAATAATCAACAAACACCTTTCCTCAAGGTAAATGTAGGTGGCCAAATAAGCAACAGTCATTCAAAGCCTTCCTGCAATTATTTTACTCTGTTTTATTTTTAAATTGTTTCTCAACAATAATTGTCTGCAAGTTACCTCAAGATTGACTAAAACAGAATGGGTTTAGATGGGATATTGGAAAGAAATTCTTCCCTGTGAGGGTGGTGTGAGATACTGGAATCTTATAGTGCATGGCTTAAACATTATTATGAAGCTTCTGCCTGTTATGGCAAAACTGTATAAAGCAGCTAAAAGCTCAGAAGCCCAGCCCCCCCCCCCGAAGATGCCTGACTGGAACTTTGGACTGTGAGTTAAGATGCCTTGATAAGATAAAGGGAACACTGTTGTTCATCATCTCAGGTCTAGGGAGAAATAAACAAGGCTGAGGGAAAGGAAGGCATCCACAAGAGAGCCAAACCCAGCAGAAAATCATCCCTGGCTGGGTTTGGGGTGGGGGAGGCCACAGCCCAAGAGGCCAGGTTTGCACAGACCCCCGCAACGAAGGCGAGAGGAGGAGAGTTCTGGGTGCATGGCAAACCCACTGGTCAGAGGCAGTGAACACAAACTGGAGCAGTTGTTAAACCACATCCCCCCAAGGAAGGCCACATCCATGGGACAGTCACGGGGGAGGCAGCTGAGGGGGTGTCATAACTCATCAAAGACCCCTCAGAGTGCTCCCAAAACTTATTCCCGTGGCCTTGCATCACAGGGACTGCACGTGATGCAAAGTGATTCAGTCTGCTGCAAGAGACAGTGTCAAACTGTCCCCCCTCCCAGGGAGGTACCATCTGGCCTGAGCATACATGAATCCATTGGATTCTACGCTTTTTGGGGTCTATGTTTCCCACCACCAAGAAGACCAGCTGGAGAGGATCATCAGGATGCTGGTGGGATCCATGGAGTGGTGATATTTTCTTTAATCTGTCTCTGTCACTCTCCTTCTGTCCCCTCACCTCTTTTCTATTTCTTTCTCTTCTCTCTCTCATATTTACTATTAAATAAAGCCCATACTACTGACTTTGGCATATGGTCTCGTTTGCACCTCAATTCAGGCAGAGGCATTTCTAACAATTTTAAGAACCAGACCATAACAGGTGGGGAGGCCCTGGCACAGGGTGCCCAGAGAAGCTGGGGCTGCTCCTGGATCCCTGGAAGTGTCCAAGGCCAGGTTGAATGGGGCTTGGAGCAGCCTGGGCTAGTGGAAGGTGTCCCTGCCCATGGCAGGGAGTGGGATGAGATGGGCTCTAAGGTCCCTTCCAACCCAAACCATCCTGGGATTCTGTGATTAATGGAAATACTAACCCTGAGCTCTGATCCTTGACAAAACAAAACAAAACAAAACCTCAGTAATCCCAGAATTCCAGGTCTTTAATCCTGTATCTACCTTCAGAGTGCGCATGTTCCTGAGCATGACATCTCCGATGCGCTGGTAATCCCCTTTCACGTGGGCATTGGTTCTGCCTTCCCTGGAACACACACAAGGAGGAAAGAAGAAGGCAACATGCATATGGGGGATCAAGACATTTCTGTTTTCCCCCTCCATCTTCCCCTGTAATTCAAGACATAATCTTTAGCCACTTGACGTTCCTATTTCACTGTTCAGATTGAAAACTTGGTATATTAAATATGGATGCTGCACAAAACAGCAAACACAAAGCCATGCTTAGAAAACTGAGAAAGGACTAGAAAGGAATTTGTGTGAAATTCTATTCAAGAGTTTTATGTTTCAGACCTCCAAATAAATGTCATGACACGACCCTACCCGATACTTTGTTTAAATTGACCACCTCCTTTTGAAAGGTAGTTATACTGTAATATATAACATGTCAGGTCAGGAGAAAATAATACAAAGGTTAAAAGACTAAAAACATGATCTGTGAAATAAACTGCATTGCAAGAACCAAACTCCCACCTTAATCACAAAGATGTTTCCTAGATTTTCACCTAGAGATTCATTAACTGGAAGGTGTGGAAAAAACACACACACTGTCTTTTTGATCTTGTGTTCTTTCTTTTTTCTAAGGCTTGAGAGACACTATCAGGTTGTATGAACAATTGGACTTGACAACCTTAAGGGTGTTTTCCAACCTAAATGATTCTGTGATTACAAAACCCTCGGCCTGGTGCACAAGTCATACAACTACAGGATATTATATACAAGGCAAAGCTTGAAAAATGGGCTTTGTGCAAGGTAGTTGGCACTTTTTAAATAACTTTTATTTCGTAAAAGATTTCTCCTTGCTTCTCTTGATGTGGAAATACCAGTTGTAGTCTGGTTTTGACATGAGGATATAGAAAAAGGTCCCTCCCCTCGCTTACCAGAGTGAGAGCCTTTGTTCAATCTCCTTCAGAAAGCCTCGATGGAATTCATAGATGGGGTCAATGTTGGAGAAGAGCAGTGTCATCAGGCCCTCTGGCATGGCATTCTCCTTGATCACAGCACTGCGGAACCACTGCCAGAAAACCAGAAATTCTCATCAATCTCCCTGCTTCAGAAATTCATTGTTAGTATGAAAATTCCTGCTCCTGCAGTGATGGGGTAGGAGAAGGTATGCACAGGGAAACAGCAGGAAGGAAGACGAAATATTTAGGGAAGACGTAATTTGTGAAAAATGAAAAGATGGGGTTTTTTTTCCTTGCCAAATATTAGGAAGATGAGGCACATGGCTGGCTCTGGGCACAAGCTTGTTTCTGAATGCAATGATGGGATGGTTGGGGACAGCTGAGTGACAGTCAGTTACCCAGTGGCTGCCCCAGCTGCTGCCACTTCCACGCACATACAACTGCTGTCATACACCTGGAGCCCTGTTACTCAGCTGAAGACATCTCGTTGCAGGTCACATTCCACACTTTATCTCTTCCAGGTCCCCGCTTCCTGGCAGGGATGGGGATATTACAAAAATCCTCTGAGGTACCAGGTATTCCCCCTTCTTTTAGGAGAAGTGCTGGGAAGCCTGTAGGAGGAATTGGAGTGAGATGGTGCTCAATGAGCTTGCAGAGAACACCTCCACTGAGGCCACGCAGAGTTAAGGGACTTTTTTTGATGGAATTAAAACAACAGCTTACAGAAAGGCAACAGTCCCAGTGCTCATACACGGAGTTCATTAGCAAAAAAGCTCTTTTAGAAACACAGCTGGAAGTTCATGCTGCCCTCCAAACCGGGACTCACCTGTCTGTTCTGGGTGAAAGGAGGAGGAAACAGAAGCAACAAAACAAGAAAATACTCTTCAAATCCCCATGGGTTTGATGCCCTTTGCAACTGTCATCTGCTCTCAGATTCAAAGGCACAAGGCTGTTAAACTCTTCCCAAGGAAAACCATGGAGAAGATGGCTAGGTTATAAGCAGAGCTGGCAGCTATCACTGAAACTAAACTCAAAACATTTTGAGGCTGTCCCTGTTCATGGTTTTCAGACCAAAAGTTTGCCTAAGTCATCAGGATGGCACAGGATGTAGCTGCTGGAGCAAACGATGGAAGCCCAGAGAAGGCATCTGCTCTCCCACAGAAGGAGCTACGGAACAAGGAAGGGGACAGCAACTTGGCTCATGGATTACTCTACATCACAGGAAGAAATTCCAAGCTTTTCCAACCTAACAATCACCAATCTGTTTAAAAAAAGGGAAAACAAATAAAATCAAGCCCACTTACCACTGTAATAACCTCCAGGTCCTTTAAATAGGTGCGTTCTGTGGCAAGGATCTCCTTGGCTATGAAGTACGCCTTGTCGGTGGGGTAGCGCTGAAAGGACACACAGCCACCGGTCAGTACTGAAATACAAACCTCTGTTTACTACTGGCCATCAGCTCAAACCTTACATCCACTTGCCCTTGCTGTGTGCAAATGGAGCAGATCATTACTAACAGGACATCTCTCTGTTCAGTACTGGTCATTTTCTCTGCTGTCGTTTCGTCTCTGAATCGCGCGTTCTTTTCCTCAGAGTTCGGATTGAAACGCAGCAGGCGCCAGGCTTTCCTTCTCATTGATGTTTATTATTTCCTTATCCATGGCACAGCTGCACAGAGCGTGCCTCCAAGTTAACAAGGTGGAAAATGGCTCCGAGTTCTACCTTGCAAGGCCATTTAAAGGTCCAAATCAACCAATCATGCAATGCTAAGTAATGTGTTTTTATTTATAACCCAGTAACTATCTATTCATGACCTGCAGTGCAGGTTTTTTGACCCAATACCAGAACAGCCACATTTGTGAAGAAGAAGGAGAAAAGATGAAGAACAAATCCACTTCCAAAATCCTCCATATTGTTACATATATATATTATTATATCTCAGAAATCTAAATTCTCTAAACCCAGGGTTCCAACAAGTATCACATTCCCAAATACTGACGTTACTACAAAACATTCTTTGTATTGCAAGGGTATTAAAAAATAATGTCAGTTATCATAGAACCACAGATGGTTTAGGTTAGAAGGGACCTTAAAGCTTATCTCATTCCAACCCCCTTCCCACTAAGGGCAGGGACACCTTCCACTAGCCCAGGGTGCTCCAAGACCTGTCCCACCTGGCCTTGGACACTTCCATTACATGAACTTCCATCTCAAATCAAGGAAACACTTTACAAAAATATGGAAACACGTATTCCAAGATGCCTAGATTTTAAACGCTTCTCCAACCAAACACAGCACAACAGATTTGCAAACAGTCCTTTTCCAAAACTATTTATTTCCACTTCCAGCTTTTATTCAAGCTTTTACTCCTTTGAAGACCCTATTAATGAGCTAAGAAAAACAGAAAACTAAACTGCAGCAGTTGGTGGCTGCATGATTGCTCTGGGCTGCTATTTGAAGAGAAGACAGAATGGATATGGAAGAACAAAGGAATGAAATGGTGGTAAGAGATGTTCTGCAGCTGCAACAACACAAAATCAGCCTGAAAACATAGATGACTAAAAATAATGAAATATTAAGGAACTAGTCACTCTTCAAGGTAAAGGACTGCTCTGTCTCCTTAGCTCACTATGCTGTGCTGTAGTTCTCTGCCAAATGCCACTGAGTTACATCAAAATTTGGTCTCCTCCATTTCTACCCCTCCTGAGGGATACAATGCTTTGAAAATTCTTTCTTCTGTTTCCTTGTATGTTCTGAGTTAATTAAAAATTCTCTTTATAGAGTCACTTTGAGATGCCTCCAGTGCTGTCAGCACAGCTACTGAGTGTTTCCCAAATCCTCCAGCTCAATGTTGCCCACAGAGGAGATTCTCCTGGTTGCTCAGTAACCTCTCTGTTGAGCCCACAGAGAATCCCTGGAGGTGTGTATCCTCAAATAATTAATTCTGAAACACTGTCTAGTCTCTTCTCAGGTTATTTTATGCTAGTTATTGTAGTTCCACACATCAGCCCCCTCCCTGGAGGGACCAGAGGGTATACTTCTACTCACCCCATAGCCATCCTCTTAACTTCAGCATACCTGTCTCAGGTACACAGTGTCAGGCAAAGTCCTACCTAATCTTGGCTTTTTCCCTTGGGCTATTTACCTGACTGCAGTCTCATATGTTGCTGAACCCCTTCTCAAACAGCCTCTTCCCAAAGGAAACAGCCATCATTTTTCTGCCCTCCCTGGAGCCTGAGGTGACACAGTTTCACCATCTCACTTACCAGCCTCAGCAGTTCCTTACATGACAGGAGAATTTCTGCTATCAGGGATGTTTTTACACAGCTCTGGGTAGATCCCCTCCTGGATTATGTACAGGATCCTACTGTACTTCTTTGAAATCTTACAGAGCATGAAGGTGCATGAAAACGTGGGAGCATGACTTTTACATGGGCAGGTAGGATAGGGGGATATTTTTAAAAACTAAAATAGGGGGAACTTTTTAAAAACTAAAACCACACCATGGTCATAACTTGTCACTTCTCATAGCCTGCATGGATCACGTTTTTCACCACCTCTGAGCATTTCTGCAGGTTTTTGTTTCATTCTCCAGCTGACTGTGTGCTAACCCAGGGCACAAGAGATGCTTTTCTTTTCCCAGGTATCTTCTCTTCCTTTCTCCCTCCCCAACACATCAGCCCTTTCTGTTTATTCTCAGAAGTTCTTGCTCTTTCCAAATTGCTCCCTGGTGGAATTTAGTGCCCTTAACTTGCTTTTTTTCCAGCCTTGCACCACTCCTAAGTGCATCCCTTGTGCTGAGTGCTGGCAGCAGCTGCTGGGCAGACCCTGCACCAGAGGAGTGGAAGGTTGGTTTTTTTTTGGCAGAGGCCCTGCCAAAAACCTTCTTTACTGCTCAGGCTCTGCAAGGGGAAAGAAAATCAGCTCATGCCTCAAAAAACCAAACACAAGAACTCTCTGAGGTGGCAGTCTCCTTCTAGAGTTCAAAGAAAATGTTTTTACAACCACAGCAGGCATCAAGGCAAATATTCCCACTTGGAAAAACTGGTGTTTCACCATATCATGTACACACAATCCCACCTGGAAACCTTCAACACTCACCAGATGCAGCAACCCCCAGGTTGTGGGGAGTGAAGAGCTCCACTCTACATTATTTTTGTAATGGCCAAAATGTTTTAACTTTTCACTTCAAACACCAGGCTTCAGAAGTGTTAAAAATAACTCTGAATGGGGGACCTCCCCCAAAAAGCCTAGCTTCGATGCCCTTTCTTAAGTGGGTTGCCACAACCAACCTCCATTAGAAAAGGAACAGGGAGAAATCTACCAGTAAGATGAAAGAAAAGCACAGTGATTTAAAAAGAAAGAAAAAAACCTCATCTTTCTCAAGGTTTCAGTATAGGACCAGCAGCACCACGGCAGCACAGAGCAGAAAGCACACATTGTGAGGGCTGGAGAGTTTGCAGAACATGCCCTGATTAACCAGGTAGAACTACAGCAGTATCACCTTCAAATCAGACCTCTAGTCAGAGAGATATTGCAAGATTACATTTTTCTTGTACAATAAAGCTGTAAAGCTCCTGTGAAATTGAACCAATTTAACACTGGTTTCCTCCTGGGTCTGTTTCACTTAAAACAATGTCTCTGAATAGACATCTAAGCCTTGGAATGCTCAGGAGCTGATCAAGCTTAAGATCAATACAATAAAAAGAAGTTCCCTTCTAAGGAGTCCCACTTTTATAAATTAGTTTCAGCCTGAAGGAGAGCACAAGCTGCCAAAACACCAGACCTTGCAGAATGCGGCAGAAAGGGTTGGGCTTCATGTTTAAGTCAGCTAACACAGACTCTGCTCATTATTTCCAAGCTATAAGGATAAATGAGAGGAGTTATTTTTAAAATAACTATGGAAACTAATAGATCAGCCAAAGCTATAAACTCCACCTCAAAAAGTCTAAATGAGACAGGGAAGCTGCCAGCTGGGCGGGTTGTCTGCAGCTCAGCTCCCAGTTACTGGTTAGACCTTCCTCTCTCTCTCTGGCAGGCACTTACACCACGTCCACACCATGGGTGTTTCTCAACAGCATCACAGAAGTGCCTGGAGGTGCCCAAGAACACGGTAAAGACACCAAAGAGCAGGGGCCTGTGACCTTCTTGCCTGAGGATCCTGATCCTGACAGAGGTAAGACAACCAGAACACTGGATGGGGTAAGTAGAAGAGCAGAAGCAAAGACCACAGAAAGTGGTTTCTTCCTCTGTGTGGATGTATGGAAAACTGTAGATCCCAGTGTGGCCACTGACTCCATATGGAACTGAGTTTGGACAGTGGAGCCTTCCTTGCACTGTAATGGAAGGTCCTGGATCCTTCTCAAGCACCAGAGTCAACAAACCTCTCTGCAAGCAAGGCAAGGAGAGCAGAGAGTCTTCCAGAAAAACACTACTGTTAGGTAGACTTCTCTATCCTACTGGAAGAAATGCAGCAAATCCTGAGCCCTACATGGGGATGAGGAAAACCCCACATCATGTGGGGGAGTCCCTGGTTAAAGCAACCAGTGCTCACTGGTAGGCAGGCAGAAAGCATTCCAGGCACAGAGCAATACCTAGATGTAAGCACATCTTGAAGACCCAAAGCTGTTCCTGGTTTGAGACTCACTGCACCTGCAGAAGTCAGGGGCATTTTTGTGCCCCTCTTTCCAGAAAGTGAGACTCAAGCTTCTGCAAGGCCAGAGCACTGTGCACCTCTCTCTGGACAGAAGGGTCAGCCACGGAAAGGACAACTTCAACAACACAGCCAGCTCTGCTGACCAAGCCCATGATGAAATGGGTGTGAGAGAATTCACACTGAGCTCAGGTCCTCCACAGTTCAAGAGGAACACCTCAGGACCCCTCCAAAGGTCCTGTTATGGTCAGAAAGCATGACCTGGAGGAACAATGTATGGTGAGATGGACCAATGAGACCGTCATGAGACTGCACGGGAAGGAAGGAACCCAGGAAACACACAGCTTATATATTAACAAATAAGGATCTCTGAGGATCATTGTGTCCAGCCCCTCATTCCTTGCAGATCCACCTGAAAATAAACCATATGACCAGGGGCATCATCCAGATGTTCCTTGATCTTTGTTAGGCTTGGTGTTGTGATCACTTCCCTAGGGAACCTGTTCCAGGGATCAGCCTCGGGGTGAAGAGCCTTTCCCTAATGTCCAACCTGAACTCGTTTCCATTCTGGGGTACAAAAAGTGGATTTTGAACACAGTTCCCTGACACACTGCTCCTGCTAAAACAGGGGTAGGTGGTCCCAATGGCCATGCCAAGAAGACACAAGAAATGCCAGGAGGGCACCGGGAACTCCTGCCACAACAGCGCAACACATCCCAACCAGCCTTCAGCACTGCAGTTTTACCACAGCCACCACAGAATAAAACACAATCAGCATTCAGCACCCAGCAAGCAGAGCTCCTCACCTGGCACCTTCAGTGCCCAGCACAGCTCCCACATGGCACCATCATTCCCCAGCTACATCATGACCTTACCTTCCTTTTCATTTCGTCATCCTCTTCTATCCTGGCCCCGCCAGCATCGCTGAGGACAGGGCTCAGCAGAGGGGATGAGCCCTGAGTGACTGCATTCAAGTTCACCTGAAACGCTGGGGTCAAGCCTAGGGGACTCTTCAGCACAAGGGAGGAGAGCTGGGGATGGTCCACGGGGAGGCCTGGATGGGAAGACAACAAGGAAATGGAGTGGAAAAGGAGAGAAAATTATTTCAAAGATAGTGAAAATAAGGTGATTATCCACTGTTACAGCAAACCAGAATTGCAATCTCATATTATTTTAAAAAAGGTAAAAGAGCAAAAAGGCATACAAATCCAAAGACTTCAGCGTGTATCTCAAAGTAAAGGGAGTGTTCCCTGCATCCCAGAGGTTGGATGGCAGTGCAGTAAGGACAGACACTGCCACAACCACAGCTGAGGGAAGGATAAACTGCTTATTGTCAAGGAAAAATTGCTGCTGAGTAGCAGCACAGTTCACAACACAGGGTTATACTGCAGGGACAAGAATACAGCTTTTAATTTTTGCTTTTCAATATAAGAGTTACTTTTCAACACAGGGAAAAGCTAGGACACATTATTCCATGACTTGCCACTCCAGGAGACAAAGTATGTTAGAAATACCCTGGTTTCTGAATGTATCTCCAAAACTGGTCCAAAGGGAAAGGAAAGCCTATTGCTATACAAAGAGGGAGCATGGAAAAAATTTAATTCCTGGCTTTTCTAAATATGCAAGCAGAGTAATCTCAAGGAAAACCATTTTGCAGCACTGAGTATTAACTGGATGGACACAAGCCACAGCTAAACCTGTTAGAAGCAACAGGCACCACTTTGCTTTAGATTATTAAATGTCTTTGTTAAAAAATTATTATTATTATTATTATTATTATTGTTATTTTGTGGACCCTTTAGAGATTTCTGACCCATCACAGTGAATTCAAGCCTCCTCTTTTCAGCATGTAGACCCCCCTCAGGGGTGAAAATGACCATTCAAGATCAACTTTTTTGGGCCAAAGGAAGGCAACAGACACACGATGCACACAGAATTCCTCCTAACCTCACATACTATTTTTCTGATCTTCCCTGTGATAAACAAATGAGTTTTCTCAGATCAGGCAATGAAACAGGTACCAGCACTTAAACATCTACAGCTCTAACACCCTCCCAAGCCTCCCCAGCAGGATTTGTTGTGCCACAAGTGCTAAACCACCCACCCGAAGACAAATGGGGAAATAACATCCAACCCCAAACTGCCAAATCATCATTTCCCAGACTGAAAATCATCACAAAAGGCTTTAAAAAACCCAGTCCTCACAGATATACAGTAACTCCTCACACTGTCATGGGTGCTGCAGGAGGAGTTGGGAGCTTTCGATTCCCAGCTGCTCCGGCTTGGAAAGCACACCCAGGGCGAGGCAGCCCCAGCCTGTAATTCCACATGGACAAACGCAGGAAGCTAAACAGTGCTGCACTCGGTCACCTGGAAGAGATTCAGATCATCCAGGCTGCAGAGTTAACTATTCGTACACTAGTCCAGCACCAACGTTGAAGCAGATTTTGGCTTCTCCCTGAGCAATTGGTCCATTCACATTGCTTTTAATAAAAGCAACACTGAACAAAGTGTTGGTTTCGCCTATCCAGGCACCGGATTCAAGTTTGCTTTTACATGCCAGGAACGCTGAAAAAACAGCTTCCAAACAAATGAGCTTGCAGGGGTGAGGAGCTTCTTTAAGTTCTTGGAATTTAACACAAAGTAATGACAAATTCCAGAATCTGTAACTTGAATTGCTTCCAGACAGCCTGAAAGCTCGGATACAGTGGGAGCACATGGGATATAAGTTGCTATAAACAACCCTGCTTTTTTAGTCAGGTTGTTCTACCTTTTATCTCCTCCAACAGAAGACAGCCAAGTAAATTAATTTCAAACGTTGAATCCGAAAGCAAGAACCCCTCCCCAAAGCCAGAGGGACTAACAGAAATGAGAGGCATTCACAGAATCACTGAAGGGTTTGCGTGGGAAGGGACCTTAAAGACCACCCAGTCCCACCCCCTGCCACAGGCAGGGACACCTTCCACTAGCCCAGGCTGCTCCAAGCCCTGTCCAACCTGGCCTTGGACACTTCCAGGGATCCAGGGGCAGCTACAGTTTCTCTGGGCACCCTGTGCCAGGGCCTCAGCACCCTCACAAGGAAGAATTTACTCCATTTAAAAATACCCTCCTTCAGCTTAAGGCCATTCCCTCTTGTCCTGTCACTTCCCAATTTTATATTTTTTTTCTAGAAGAGGCTATAAGAAGTCACAGAGCAGCTCAGGTTAGCTTTTTAGCAAACATTTGTTTAATTAAATGTTTGATCTAAGCTCAGTGTGATGGTGTGTCTTGGCAGATGATATTACAAATGAGGACTGAAATTTTCATTCTCATAACCCAAGTCTTCTCCACCAGAGCAGCACAGGAGGACTCCAGGCAAGCAGGTAGGATGTACAGCAATTCCTCATTCTCATGGAGAAAGATGGTAAAGGGAGAAGCCATTTCAACTGCTGTTCAGTGTAGAAAACTCATGATTAGGTAGAAATATTGATGTGAAGATCAAAACACGCGAACAATTCCCTTTGACATCAAACCCTGGTGCTCCGAGGTCTTCCCTTCCCCACAGGCAGCATCCTCCAGTTATCTTTAAAGGGATTATTCTTTCAGAGGGATGTTTCTGTGTTTCAACGTTCTGCATGAAGTGGAAATTTGTTCTCTACAAGTAAGTCACACAAACATCCCCAACTGGTGTCTGTAAACGCTGTGAGCACAAGCCAGGCCTCCGCGCAATGACATGAATGAATTCAACGCTGTAGCCCAGACTGTCAGACGTGGCTGCATTCTGTATACAACATATTTCTGCCTCCACATCACACACAAATGCACTTAAGGCAACATCCAAAAATGCATCAGCTCGGTGTAATACTCCACATACTCAAAGACCTTTAAGTATACTAATACTTCTTAGTTACATTATGTAGTGAGAAACACGTATCCTTAAGCAAACAAACCCACAGTTTCATAAAGACCAGAATACACGTAAGAGAAATAAAAAATAAAAACTAATCAATAAAACATTGCAAAAGCACTGTAGTATGCAAAAGCACAGCTACAGAATGTGGTGAGAATGCTGAAAATATCCTCCAGAGCTACTGTGTAATATTGGTCATGTAGAAGCAGGTTCTGTTTGATTTTCACTGAGATAAGAATAATAAGATAACAAGCTTTTGGTGTCATTTCCCAGTTATTTTTTCAGCAGGTATTTCCATTCTTCAATCTAAATTCAATTCCGACACAGAAAGCCAGACTTGAGTATACAGGCTGGCCAAAACAAAAAGTACAGGTTCTGTAAGCTTTATGCCTGGATGCTTAAAATAATTCAAAGACAGACAACTAAAATAGTACCCCAATAATACTGAGCATTATGGGATGGACAAAAGCTATGTGAGGGTCAACTGTCAGCAACGGCTTTTTATCAAATGGAGCATCTCTTGCATTTCCCAGAAAACATTTAAAGACACAACTTTATTATTACATCATTGCTATTACCACTACTTCAAAAGGCAAGATTATTTTCAGGCTAAAACCCTGCAGGGGCTGACCAGAGGACAATGGGAGCCTGCTCAGAGCCTCCCTTCCACCCAGTGCCCTGCTGAACCCATCACATGCACAGACCAAACAACTATTTTCTAGAGTGAAAGTACAGAGAGTTACTTCTAGAGTGAGGTCATTAGCAAGCTGATGTACTACAAATAAAATCCTGGATACCTTCCCTATCTTCCTTATTTCAAAACATCGCTACTAGCAAATTTTCCCTCTGCAAATCTTCCCTTTAAAAAGATGAGAAATAGCTGGGAGATAAGAGAACCTTGAAAATTATCTAAGAGCCTAAAAAACCTACGCAAGCGACTGTAAATTCAAAGATCTCCAACAGGTACAGGTCATGTGAAACATTAAAGCACATTTACAGCACTTGGCACGTGTCCCAGTGCTGTGTACCTGGGAAGTCACACCTACATGTGGTACTAGCAGGATCCTAAGGTTGGCCCTGGTTTTATAGTTATGCCCACAAAACAGCTGAAACAATCCCAAACAACCACCCTTCTTTTGCCACCTGCCCAACTTGTTAAAGCCCTGTTTGCAGGGCAGAGGATTTACCTAAACACTGGTCACAGACACCTGAAGGAGAACCTGCCAACTAGAAAACATGCAATTGCCTTCACATGCTACGTCTGCAAAAAAGGACAATCTTCCAATAAAAACAGATATGCAGGAGAGAGAGTTCAAGGGACGTACCAAGCTTAAAAGAAAAGGTCTCCACAATAAATATAATTCCTACAAAGAAATCTGAGCTTCTAGTCCCATTTGTATCCCAAGCAAAAGATCTGCACAAACCAGGAATTTGAAACCCACACACCAGTGTTTGCCTACTGTGCTCTATTTTCAACGAAGTGGTACAGGTGGAAAACCATGTGGAGAAAGCTGGGAATAAAACTATAAGATGCCTTGGCTAGGAGAACAAATATTTATTCTATTTCAAAGATAAGGGTAATGAAAATAAAGCTAAAAAGCCCATGTTGTCATTTATATCAAAGTTTTCCTTGTTTTATTGCATAAACAATTAAAATTATGAATTAGTACAAATCTGTAGGTTCATAATCGGCAATCTGAACAGACACAAAGATACTCAAAACCCCAACATATAATTCAATCAACATTTACCATATAAAAGATAAAGTTCAAGAGATCAATTTAAAAATTCCAGCTCTCTTTGTTTGAAGGTAATCTTTCCCTGGCAAGAGTGGAGTAGCACCTATGGAACTGGGGAGTCCCTCTAACCAAGGCACACGTACCCCTGTACGTACCGAGAAATGGGAATTTCGTGCTTCGAGCGACTGCGGAACGTTACGACTTTGGAAAAGGCACAGGAACACCTTCCCACAGAGCAGGTTCAGTGAATCACATTCCAAATATGAACTCCCAAACCTCCAGCTCACCCACTGGAGTAATTCTACAGGAGCCCATGGGCAGGTAATTAATGAGGCAGGTTTTATGATGCATTTGGAACTGTGAAGTCTCCCCATCTTCAGACAGAGAATGTATATGTACAGCCATACATATACACACAGCCCTTGTGACAAGTGAGGTGTAAGAGCCCCTAAAAAGGGCAGGCAATGACAGCTAAAGGACTGTATTGAGACCTGTGATTACACTCATTCAGTACTGAGTAATTATGGCTTAGAACAGTTTGCAAAATGACAATAATGGGAATGACTTACCGACAGGTTTGCACCAAAAAAGCATAAAATTACAACTTTTATTAGTGTCTTCACAAAATCTTACCCCTACCAAGACTTGCAACTAGACAAAACCTACCACCACCAAAAAAAAAAAAAGAAAAACCCAAATAAAAATGCCCAACACCAAACCATAATCAAGCCACCAAAAAAACCAAAACAAAAATCCCTTAAACAAGATCACCTATGACTACAATACAAATAAGCACAGGAAAAAAAGAGATCAATACTTGGTATTATCCAGATTATTCAGCAACTCTGAAATTTACTGGAAATTAAAGTGAAAGTTGAGAGTAGATTGATATATCGCCCTATTCCACCCTAAGATAAAATATGGCAAGTCCTGGGAATACACAGCATGTATTACTTCACTAATGAATACTTTAAAATTACAAAGTCTATGCACAATAGATAACACAGGTTAGTGAATTTAACAAAGCTTAACCAGGTGGTGGATAGGTCAGAGAATATTCCATGACCCATGTTTTGTGCAAATTAAGTTTCATTAACTGCATAGATGATGATCAAAAATGCTCTGCTGTAGTGCTTTACATTTAATAAATGTGTTTAAGCATCAGAAGGGTTGTAAGTACACACATGGAGAAGTGCAGGTGGGGATTAAATTGCTCACTCGAAACACCCATTTTGCTTTCTTTCAGTCGCACTGCAACCTTCAGTTGAGCACTGCAGAGAGTTAAGCCCAGCAGCCTGACTCACTGGGAAAAGCCACTAATACTGGCATGCATCCTACAGCTGCATGTGTTTGCTAAAACAGAACAGAGAGATGTGGAAGGATGGGAAACAGCCCTGCTTCACTGTGGAGCCCTGGCACCCTCCCTTTGCCAAGCCAGCGCTGCAACAGCTGCTGGGTGCACTGTGTAGAGCAGGAGAACACACCTGGAAAGTCCTGTGGTTCTCCTACTGGAAAAGCACAGCACTAAAACCTGTGCACTGGCCAGAAATGTTCGTACCTGTGTGCGTCCCCAGCTCCCCCACGGGGTGGGAGGCACAAGGCCAATGTGCAAGGATGTACCTGTGATGCCATTGTGGGTTTCACCCTTTTTTTCTTTTATATATTCTCTGTATCCTTTACACATATACTTGTAGCTTTGTAGCTTCATATTGCAGCTTAGCTTCAACATTTTCCTAGGCAGAAAGACAAAACAAATTCCAGGACCCCTATGCTGTCTTGGTTCTCCTTAGAAACCAAGGCTGAAACCAGCTTACTTTTGTAAGCAGGGCCTGGATCTCATCCTAAGGGGGGAGAATCTAGAAGGTACTAGAACTGGGGAAATTACTTCACCAGGCAGGTTCCTAATTGGGGGGTTCTTGTCAGATATGCTAATTTGCAGAATCTGTAACAATTGTACACGCGTTACACGGGGCGCGCATCTTTGGCCTTTTCTACCTGACAGATTTGTGCACCTGAGGATCCTCATATAAAGGTACCCTTTTTACCACCCTAACTGTGTCTGACTCGTATTTTTAGGACCAGAGAAAAAGGCATCACCTGCAGAGGTGTTTGCTGGGAGGAGCAGGGGGACGACTGCTCACTGGCCACAGACTCAGAGAGTTTACACCTAGGTTTTATCTGCTCTACCACAGCTCCTCCAATGCTGCTTTCTTGCATGGGATACTCAACAAAGATCTTCTCGATCTTGTCCTTTTTCCTAAGTCATTTCCCCTGTTTTCCATGCCATGTGGTTCCTGCAGCAGAGGTTACTGCCTAGGGTCTGCAAGGCTCCTGGCCAGCTCACCACTCACCTTCATGAAAGGAAAACTTGTGTTCTCAGGAAATAAACAGGAATCAGTACCAGGAACTAAGTTTTAATATCAACACTGTAACAAGAAAATAAAACAAACTACAGGGAATAGTGCTGGAAGTTAAGCAGCATCGCCAGGACTCAGGACACACCACACTTCTCCAGTTCACCACTCCCCTCACCCCCAAAAGTAAATGAAGGGGACAGAGTAGGGAAAGACATTGCTTGTCTCACCTTCTCCTGCCACCTCAGGAGACAGCCAGGGGGGAAGAGGACAGCTCCACTGCACTGAAATAACCCACACATGGTGCTCGAGCTCCCTGAGAAGGTCTGAGCTGCCACCTTCCCTTGAGGGCAGCTGGTTTTCTCTCCATCTCTACTGGAAAGTGAATCTGAACTTATGCCTCTGAAGGAAATGATGAAGAACCTTTGCTCACAGCTTTCTTGCTATAAGAAAAACTCTACTTATGAACCAAATTTTCTGCTCTTTTGTGCCTGTCTGGGAAAGCTTGAACAAAACAACACAGCTCAGCATGCAAAGATATCCTCAGAAGCCATATGGCTTTGGAAATCAAGTGAAGCACAGAAGGAAACCATGACAGCTCTATGCTCTCAGTCAGCCAGAGCACAGACAGAACTAACAGGGGCACAGCAGCAGCTCTGAACTCTCATTCTGTACCTAAAACCTTCATCTGAACAGATCTGTACCAGGGTCAAAGCTCCCCTCACCCCTTCCTCACCCGTGGATCCACACAACCTGCCCTAAGATAGAAGACTGAAATCCTAGTCACTACCATTCCTCTGGAAAACAAAAAGGGCACTACACTAAGAATCTTATTGCTTCCTTTTAAAAAAAAAAAGAAAATCCCTGAGAGTTAGAACTGCCAATAAAAGATCTGCACAGTTGCAAAATAAGAAAAGAAGAAAATAAAATAAGAAGAAAAACATTGAAGATGCCTTTCCAAACTAACTGTGGTGCAAGAAGGCAAATTGGCAAGCCTGTACATTGAAAATACAGGCAGCTTTTTACCAAGATCTTTTGAAAACTAGAATTTCATTGGATTTATTTCCATCTTAAGCTATTCTAACACATTTAAAGGAATGCTTGTGATTGAGGCACAGGACATGAAACACAGTTATATGTAATAGCTGAATCCTGATTCTTTTTTTAAAAGATCAAAGGCATCAACAGCCTTTCCTACATCTTTATCTATATACTTGTCCCTGAAGCTACCACCTGTTACAGAGTTTGCAGACAGAATTCTATCTTTATGCTGATTTTCTTTTCCTTCCTTAGGTTACACAATGTAGTTCATCTTGGGAAGAAGTCAGACAAACCACCTAGAAACATACTTAAAGGCACCAGCTCTCTACACCACTGCAAACCTCCTCCAAGTCCTATTTCAAAATGTCACACCACACACCCATGACATCATCTCCACAGGCCAGAATAAAGTCCCACAAAGAGCCAGAACACACATTCTTACAGGAAAGAAATAAAATAGAAATAACATATAGCAAAAAAAAAAAAAAAAAAGAGCACCTTGTTGTGCATTACTGGAGGTCTGGGCTAATACTTTGTTCTGAATGTGCTTTGTCTTTCTGTGCTGCTGGCAAAGGGGACAGGTTTCTCATGGGACAGCACACATTGCACTCAAACACAAGATAAAAGCAAGCACTGTGCAGAATAGTTACACCTTGGTAAAACTAAACTGGAAGAAATGGGTGACTAAAGGAGGTTTTACCTCCTCGTGTTCTGCCTCATGTTGAAAGTATTCCATCGAAGTTTCAGTTGAGAAATAATAGTATTTTTTAAATGTCTGAGTAAACAATGAAGGTCTTTAACAATATCTCAAGACCATATTTAAACTGCTACCAATAACATTGACCATAAAGTTATGTTTGTAACTAAGCTGCTTATTTTGGAGGCATCAACTGTATTAGTACTGCACTCACTCTACAAAGGACTGAAAAGGGCAGAAAGGAACCCAAAACCAAATGGCTGAAGAAGATGATGCTTTCCATCACAAGATTTGGGTCAGGTGTTAACAGATTTCCCATTCTTGCTTGGATGTAGTCTAAAAAATGCTCTTAACAAGCTGAAGCTCAGAATTTCACCCCCACAATCCATGGCAGTTGGGAAGGACATTTCACAACTTTTGTTGTTTCGCCTCAATAAATGTTGCTAAATTAAATGTGATCAGTTAAGCAACAATTCAATTGTCTTTTCGATTACACTTCCGAACTTACAGCTCAAGTCTCACATCAAAGCCACCTGTCTAAAAGAATTTACAAAAGCCCTGAAACCCTGTTGTCTCCAGTATTTACCTCTCCTAACAACTCCATTTCTCAGAAAAATTACAGTATTTTTCTGCATGCAGCCCATATTTTAAAGAAAAAGTTAAAGCTATCACCAGGTTGACCATCAGCTGTCCTCCACAGATACAGGACACTTTTCTGAATTAATTTGTAAGTATTTTTATGCAGAGTGATTAATAACAAGAAAGAAGGGAAATGTGATGGGGATTAAGTGCTTTTATAGTCTCTGTGTATCTCCAAACTGCTGCAAAATGTTTGCTGCTGGACTGCTGAAGACATCTGGAAGTCAGCAAATAAGCTTGTCTTCACAAGAAGTTTGGAAACTGCTATTTCCATTTGGTTGTATATGCATTCCCTCTTCCAAACTACCTTCCAAAAGTAGGTATAGGCTATTTATTCTTCAAAGCCTACCACAGACGTGTAGCACAGGTTGGTATTTTAAAACTGTCCTTCAGAGATCATTTGAAGATTGTTCGTTTTTTTTTGATTATGGGAACAAAAACAAACCCAAAATGAGGATCTTGCTACAGCACAGGAAAACAGGCAATTTAGTGGATGCAGCTGCTGGTTAACAAGCATGTGCAAAAGTGACTGTTTTATTTGGATTTTGGAGGAACAGCATATTATATGAGACTCTTACAGATATGTTTACAGCTGAAGAAATCGTTCAGTAAGTTGTGATGTCTGCATGAGCCAGTTGATACTTAAAATTCTCTGAAACCAGTGTTTTTTCCTAAATGCAGTATTTTCCAACATTGTAGCCTATTATAACCCATTCTTGATGTAGTGTGATGCACAGAAACAGAGCACCAAAACTTGCATTCTTGGAGGGACACTGAAGAGGCACATGAATTTTAAAAAAATTTTTAAAAATCAACTATGTTATGTGATTTAATATCCAGCCACTGGATTGACTGATATCACACCCTACTGACTTCCAAGCCTGAACAGCACAGAGGAATCCACCACAGAAATCAAGACAATCAATTGATTTGTGACTTCTCTGTCCAGTCTTCTTGAGTGAGATTTTTTAAATTATTCTGAAAGTCAAAGGCACAGTTGTCCCCGGCGGTTTGAGCAAAGGGGTTACTAAAGAAAAGGTTTTCATCCAGAGGCGCAGCCGTTCCCGAGTCCCAGGAGTCGGTGTCCGTGCTGCTGGAGTCTTCTGTGGTGGTGGGTGGGTAGCTCAGCTGCTCCAGCTGGTCAATAATGTCCGTGAACTGGAAGGCTGAGCTGGACTCGGAGCGCACGGAGTAGGCAGGGAAGTTCAGCATGGAGCTGGCCTCGGAATGGTTGGCAGAGCTGTAGGTGTGCAGGGAGGAGGTCCCATTCAGCGGCAGGTTGTTGAGGGAGCTGCTCTCAGAGCGGTTGTTGATGAGGGAGCTCGTTTCTGAGGGGCTCAGGAGGCTTTGCATTCTGCTTGCTTGGGCCTTCACCTCAAACAGCTCCGAGGTGTCTGATGGCCTCTCATTGCCGTTGAAATCGCTTCCTTCTTCAAATTCAAACTCCTCTTCCATATTCATATCCACGGCCTCGGTTGAGTACCTGTCGGGGCTTGACTGAGCAGAGACTGTGTTTTGCTGGAGGGCATCTGCAGTTAAACCAGCTGACTCTGACAGACACTTAGAAAACTCAGAACCCTTTAATTCTAACCCACTGTACACATAGGAAAATGCCTCAGAGCCCCCAGCAAAAAAGGACATTTCTGCTGGGTCGTCATCAATAAACTCCTCCGACACCTGTAACTGGGAACTTGTCAGTGTGAAAAGAGGGGCACCTCGGCTGCCATGCTGCTGCTCTTTTTCAGCAATGAATACACCTGTGGTAAAGTCATCCTCATCATTGTCATTTTTACAACCAGCAACCCTGCTCTCCTTACTACTCCTCTCTACATCTACATCACAACCACTCTCAACAACAGGACAAGACGGGTTACAGTTTCCTGCAACACTACCAAACCCAACACCTTGGAGCATGGGAGATCCAGGCTGCTGCATCAGCTTCCTCCCCGCTTCTTCCACTGGTGCTGCAGTGGTTTTGTCTGGAATCCTTGTGTACGGTGCTCGGGGGTCCAAGGAGGAAGGGCTGGGTTCAGCAAACATGGGCAGGATAGAAGCAGGACCGGCCAAGGAGTGAACCGAGTGGAAGGGGGCAGCTGTTGAGGCTGGAGACCCTGGAGTTCTCAAGCCCTCACTGAATGGGACACTCTAAAAGGAAAAAAAAAAAAGGCAGAAATACAACAGATAAAAAGGTTTTTGTCATACATAAAAAACAAATGTAACATCCAGTTACATCCAGATGCAGAAGGAATATATGCTTCACAGGAGCTCACTTTACAGCAAACACTGCACAGAACCTGATCCAGCAGCCCATGTAAAAGGCAAGGTTTTTTTTCCTTAATTCTGATAACTGGATGGAAAATTAAATGCATGGATTTTATAGCTGAACAAGCATCCACAGGGAAAAATAACAAAATGACAGTGAAATTCTGTGATCCTTCCTTAACCTCTCCCATGTAACACAAGTGCTTTCAGTGAAATGATTGTTTCTTGCTGTGTCCTGCAGAAGGCATCTTGAGACTGCCAGAGAGTAGTCAGAGAGTACCTGGAGATAAACTAATCCTCTGAAATAACAACACCCTAGAAAAGTCCAACATTTCCTTTTCGGTTCAGTGGAACTTTGAGTAAAATATTATTCAATTTACACTCCACTGGCTACAACTATCAGATCAGTAACACCAACAAAAAGAACCGTGCAGCCAGACAAAGAGCAAACAGTGGAAGCAATCCTGGTGAGTTGACTCCTTCACTACCACCTCAGAAAGTTGTTTGTCAATGCCCCTGACCACACCACCGAGAGCGCTGCAGAACTGACCTGCTTTGGCACATCTGTGTTCGAGGTGCGAGTGGATGCTCTGACCTTGCTGTGCCTCCTGTGGAACAGACCAGCCTGTCAGCATCCAAGACATGCATCAGCCTCTTTCTTTCCCCCATCACTTCTTGTGATCATTCCAGTAGCCAACAGAAACATCTCAAGCTCTATTTTATCATGTGTTGTTAATAACTAGTTCAAGTTTTAAAAGGTCAAAAGAGTTGTAAATTAAATGATGCAAGAGTAAGAAACGTATAAAAATGGAGTAAAGCAAGATCCAGATCATTCACGGAACTAGAGAATCATTAAGGTTGGAAAAGACCTCTAAGATCATCAAGACCAACTGTTGCCCCAACACTACCCCATGTCCCCAAGCACTTTATCTCCACGTTTTTTGAACACCTCCAGGGACAGTGACTCCACAACACTTCCCTGGGCAGCCTGTGCCACTGCCCGACCACCCTTTCAGCGAAGAAATTTCTCCCAGTATCCAACCTAAACTTCTCATGGCACAACTTGAAGCTGTTTCCTCTTGTCCTGTCACCCACTATCTGGGAAAAGAGCCTGACCCCCACCTGGCTCATGGGGAACTCAAGAACAACTTGGGGCTGAATACTAACTGGATACTAAACAGCACATTTTAGTTTAATTCCATCCTCTGTCATTACTATAAACATCTACAGAGGAATGGCTTCAGAACCAGAATGAGCTAACCTGCAACAATTGTTCAAATTTTTACAAATTCAGTCAACCATATAGAAGTCTGTATGTTAGACTCCAAAAAGTGGTATCCTACCTAACTCTCGTAGTTAGGTCCATTCTATGTCAATAATGAAACAGAAAATCAAATTTTCATATAGAAAAGGAGCTCAACTGGAGTCTGAGACACTAAAAATACTTATTAATAGTAGATTGATGCAAACTTTAAAAAATTCCTACTAAGTCCCTATAATCTTTTGGATTAGGAGTAGGAGTCTCCCACACATAGTTTGGATTAGGATTTGGAGGAGGAGGAGTTTCCCACATGTAGACTGGACAGCTTTAGAGTCAAGTAAGTAAAAAACAATTTTATAATGAAAAAGCATATTCTTAATTTATATATTTTCATGTTTAGAAACAATTGAGTCTTTAAGGTCACAGTTTCAAACTTGCAGATCCCAACTTCCATTATGTGCTCTGCCACTGGCTGATTGCACAGCCACAGTGGCACACACACAGGTCCTCATTAACATTATGGAATCTTGAGTATGTGCTGAACTTTCAGACAGCTAAGCCACACATTGTCCATAGACATCAAAATGTGGTACCAAAACTTTCCTAATCTTCTTACATCATCACAAAATAATAAATCCTTTACATTTTTGTTTAGCTACCTTAAATTTGATAACTGAGGATGAGCCTGCCTCCAAGCAGCATGAAAACACTGAAATTTAGGCAATGAGGGCACTGTGAAAGTCTCAGCTGTGTTTTGCCTTACAAAGCTATTTCATCTTACCTTTCATATGGGGTTCTCTTCATCCCACTGTCCTTAATATAATCCACTAGTTGCTTCTGTGTTCGTCCACTGTGAACCCACAGAAGTACAAAGGTTATCAAACACAGGGGATGAGCATTAGAGATAGAATGACTTTAAAATACTTCTTCCTTCTGATCTCAGTTTCTAAGACATACTGAGGCTGTTGTGTTTCTCCCTACCTGTATCTGAACGATGACCCTCTGGTGAAGAACACTGCTTTAGCCTTTGGCTTTGGCTGGTCGAAGAGCCTAAAGAACGTGTGATACTCCACACAGATTTTCCAGAAGTTTTTACACTCATCCCTACTTCCCAAAAGAAACTCCAATGTATCTTGATATGGGCCCTGGGAAAAAAAACATAGAAGTTCAGCAGCACCTAAAATGACAATAAGGAGAAAAGGAAGGCGCATATGGGTGCCAACAAAAAAGCTGAATTCCAGCGAGAGGCAGGACTTTGCTAAATCACTTCTTGCATGCCTTAATGGGAGTGATTCTGAATGAAGCTGAAAATTATTTAATAGCTTTCAAAAATGTTTGCTTACCTTGAAACTGTAAAAGTGTTTAGACTTTAGAAACCTGCTCAATATAACTCAGCTTTAGAAATCTCAAAGAAAAATTTAAATATTTAAGCGAAATAGTAGCTACTTTAAAATAGTAATCTTTTTCTAAGAGTTCTGATGCTTGTTTCCCTGAAATTTAGACAAAACTGGAAAATACTGCATACGTCAGAGTACAGTTATCTCATGGAATTTCTGAAGGGCTCTTTGTGAGACACATTGCTACACAAGCAGACAGTGTGTCCTGTTTCAGGTGTCCTTGATACATGAAATTATAGTATGTCCAAAATTGGTTTTTTCCTCAATTTTAATATAAATTAAAAACTGAGTGCAATCTAGTCATCCAGCGTGGAAGCAACAACAACTTTGATGACATCTGCAATCAAAAACGTCTACTGTAAATCAGCTAAGCATGAAAAATAACACTTGTGCTATACAGTTGTATAGAAAAGATGAAGCAAGAGTAATCATACCATCCTTAAAATGAAGCTACAACAATACGGTTTCAGCCACCTATTCCTACCTGAGATGTATCAGGTAATTCTCATTTGATTCAAGAAAGTGGATATAATTTTTCAAAGTAGAAGTACTGAGACAGGGTGCACCAAATTCCTGGGTCTACTAATTCTTCTCTGTTTTACATTTATACCTGTGTAAGCTTGTGTCAAGAATAAGCTGAGATTGAAACACAAAACCTAAAGATCCTAAGTTGTGGGGTGAGAAAGGAAGGATTTACCCGTGAATGATGAAGCCAAGCCTGCCCTGCTGAGGCTGTTTCATAAAATCACAAACTCCAGAAACGTTCATAATAAAATGAAGCGTAGGTATTTTTTTCAACACTGACCAGTCTATAGTACAGTAAAACTTACACAGACCTCTGGGTGGAGCTTAATAAGGAATCTTTTCCTCTTGAAGCTCAGTTTACGGACCTTGGACCAGTTGAAGGTATTGATTTTCGTGTTACCCTGAATTAAAATGAGAACGATTAAATGTTAGCAAAAGTGTCAGAAAAGCAGAGTACCAAATAAAATTCTGTTGTGGGTACATAGACATATGTATGTGGACACATTCAGCTGGATTTTTAGTTCTGGTAGCAATATTCCCTTAAACAAGAAAGGCCACTGAGCAGTCTGAGAGGAATTGCAGGACTGCAGTGGCTGATGCACCTCCAAAAGAAGCAGCCCCACAGTAACTAAAGGACAGGTAAGACTCAGCTGAGCACCCAAACAGAGATATTTCAGTAGATCAGCTGCCTCTGTGTTTTGGGGAGAGGAAAACAGTATCACTGCTTTCATAAACAGGACTCTGAGCACAGAGTCACTTATTTAATACAACAAACATAGTAACACTAATTGGCCCAACCACTCCAATCAATCAGCATTCCTATACAATAAGAGCAACAATATCCCAGCAAAAATACACTGGAATATGAAAAGAAGAGAAACCAAACCAAAAGTCCAGGATGACAGACGTGACCCAGGCCTGTTCCAAATGAATTGATTTTCTCTGATGACACACCTAACTTCAAGCAAAGACCCTCTACTTTACTGTCACTTGGTTTTGATGCTCCTCACTCTGCACAAGAACAAGCTGCACCGACCAGTATTTTGGGAGCTTAAATGACACTCCTTGACCATAGAACACATTAGATTTTCAAGACATCAGAGATACCTTATGGTAGAATGGGAGACTTACTCCCAGACTTGCTAAAGGACAGACAGACACAGTTTGCCATCTGTACCTGGAACACCAGCACACCCATGTGTGAAACTGCCAGATTGATTTTGGTGCCCTCACGGTCAGAGGCAAGGTGGAATCTGATGCCATACATCTCCAGTTTCCGGGCAATTTCAAGCACTTGAAAGTCAGATTCAGCAGGAGTTTGACCCCTGTAATGAGGAAGAAAAATAAAGTTTTAAGAACAACCTGGTTCTACTATACTGCCAACACTGCTAACACACTTAAGTCTGAACTCTGGCACTAAAATTTTCTGTCTCATCTAGTTGGGTGGTTTCACTCCAAGTCACATGTAACATTGAAAATTCTGTAATGACACAGCTGATGGCCAATGTCAAATGCATCCCAGGACAAGTGCTGAAAGAGATTTTAATTAGCTCAGAGCTTTTTCAGTTTAGAAACTATGAAGTTAAACAAATCCAAATTCAATCCACAGTGCTCCTCCTTCTGCTTGCTTGTGTACACATCAGCATTAACTAAGATAAGAAGTGAGAGCTGGTAGAGTTGCACAGCCAGCAAAACAGAAACAATGCAAATATTGCAACAGAATGACCCTTTTCAGGTCAGGTTTTGGGACCACAAGATTATTACTCTATTACTTCCAGGTGCAACACATTCCTCCAGTCTTTGGCTGGATAATTCTCTCTCTGCCAAGGAATCCTGAGAAGGATCTTTAAATGAAACCTCATCTTGCTGTCAAAATTACCCTAAAAACAGGAGGAAGCTGTACACAGACAGGAGCAACTGCTCTGTAAGGGTGCACAAGGTCCAAAACCACAACACAGAGACTGTTCCTGACTCTGGCACACACCTGTCACAGTTTCAGCCCTCACTGACTGCTCCCCAGCTTAGCTGACGTCAAACCACTAACACTTTGCCTCTCCTGCATGAAAACGGTTCTTTTTTTCCTCAATCCCCCCGTTTTTCTCAGTGAGAGGGAGTGTGTTAGATTGCAGTGCATTTTCAGCTGGTACTCATACTGACAAGAGCTTTGCCCTCTAAGTCAAAGCACTCTCTGTAAGTTCATGGGTCCTGACAAGGAGTTAAAGGTCCTCCATGAACGAGCAAATGGTGCTGTGGAAATGAAGGAATTCTTAGAATCATAGGATCATAAAATCATTAAGGCTGAAAAAGACCTTGAAGATTATCAAGTCCGACTGCTGCTACTGATCATGCCCCGGTTACACTGCAAAGCAAAAAAGTCTTTATCACAAACATAAGCATGTCACCCAAGTAGGTCTCTGAACCAGAAATATCCTGCAAGAAAACACTATTACCCAGTTTTAGGCATAATATGGTCCAGGAGAACCAGGAAAAGCAGGAGAACCTTTGCCTGTGCTAACCCTCAGGAAACCCCACTGCAGAGCTGCCTCCAGATCTGGGGCCCCCAGCATAAGTGGACACTCCATAAAATGAAGCAAGACTAGAGAAGGGCACAGAGATGCTCCAAGGGCTGGAGTGGCTCTGCTCTGGAGACAGGCTGGGAGAGCTGGGGGTGTTCACCTGGAGAAGAGAAGGCTCCAGGTAGAGCTCACCGTGGCCTTTCAGTACTTAACAAGGGCTAATAAAAAACAGGGAGAGGGACTTTTTATATGGACAGAAGGTGATAGGAGAAGGGGAATGGTTTTAAATTAAAAGAGTTGAGATTAGGATTACATTAGGAGAAATTCTTCCCTGTGAGGGAGGTGAGGCCCTGGCACAGGGTGCCCAGAGAAGCTGGGGCTGCCCCATCCCTGGAAGTGCCCAAGACCAGGTTGGACGGGGCTTGGAGCAGCCTGGGCTAGTGGAAGGTGTCCCTGCCCATGGCAGCAGGTCAAAGCAAGATGAGCTTTAAGATCCCTTCCATCCCAAACCACTCTAGAATTCTATGAAACACCAGCAGCACAGGACCCGCTGGGGCATTCAGAGCAGTGAGGCTGTAGCAGCCACAGCTGGATAAACTGACCCCCCTACATCACTGCTGACAATGATTAGAAATAATAAATACCAAATTACTTCCATGTGCAAGTTCACTAGGATAAATGTAATGATACAAGGAAGACACCGGTGCTAAACAAATATTATTATCTATTTACAAACAACCAGGGCTGAAACCGGATTAGATTCCTGCACACACAGACTAAGCAAATTTTACAAGCCTTTTTTCCCAAGAAGAAAATGGCCTTCCTTCCACAAATCTGCATTTCATTTCATTAAAACAGGTGATAAACTATTTTTAGCATTACCTATTTTTGTGTACTATGCAGTGCCAACCACAACATCTGTACTAAATAAATTCTCCTGCTTCCTTGACTGGCCTTTCTAGTCATACTCCTTAAAAATACCTCCTTCAACCCACCTAGAGTCATGTGTTAGATTAAACAATTGTTTAGTGCCATATAGATTTTTTTTTTTTTTAATATAAATAGAGCTGTCTCTACAATTCAGAATACAATTATGAAACTTATATGCTATGGTTTTAAAAACAGAAGTTGTTAGTAAAAGCAATGCTTCTTTGATACTGACTAAAGTGCTCTTTAGTGTAAAACACACACATACACAAAATGCCCTGAGAAAGTAAGCCTGACTGCACACAAGTTTGACAACAGGATTTCAGCAGTACTCTGTTGCCTTGTTCATTCTGGAGGGGAAAACAAAGAATCTAAAACACTACAGCAGGAAATCACAAATTCATTTTGGCACGTCCAGAAGGCAGGGATTCAATGACATTCCTGACTTTACAAGCTCATTCCATAATCCACCCTTACCCAAACGTCACTGTTATGTGACCATGTAATATAAAGGGAAGAATATAAGAGGAACAAAAACCTGATTTCAAATGGAAACAGAAATGCCAAACTACAGAGAGAGCCTCGTAGCTGCATTTCTACCAGTGTTACTACTACATGTATTAGTTATGTCTAGAGTTTCAACTGGCAAAGCAGATTTCTCTTCCCCTCACTGAAATGAGTAACACTGAAGCAAGTGCTTTTAATATTGGCTTTGAGTGTTGTTTCCATTTCCACCACAGATTCCTTAACTGCATCAAAAAAGCTGGAGTACCAGGGTTCCTATTTATTAAATACATACAAGACAAAAGAGGTAGATCATAAATCCTACTTTTGGCCAGAGCTTCCTGAGTTACACTCTGAGAGCACTGTGTGTAACTCCCACCCACACTAATTCCTGCTGTAATTCTTCTGAATACAGCGACATTAAGAATGAAAGCAGGGCTTTGTCTTTTAAAGAGGGTGCTGAGGTTGGGAAGGAGGGTTGGAAGGGAAGGAAGGCAAAACAAAAAAACGGCAAGAGGAAAATTGGAGCTCTGCAGTACTAAAAATTCCTCATGAACAGTCTGGTGTAACTGATGTAGAACCACTGACAGTTATTTCGTGTACCATTACATATGATCCAAAGCACAGCACATCTCAGAGCATTAAAAATAAGATACCAGCCAATTTTAAGAATGTTCACTTGCACACAACCTGCCTGTACCCACCAAAGAAGGCTGAGCCTGGTGTGGAGGAGCTGGGAGCAGAGCCAGGCAGCTCTGACTGTACCACAGACGGGTACAAAGAGAGGCAGTCTCAGAAATTGCCCTCGGATGCTGCCTGCAGGCTTAGCTGCACAGCCCAGTGCCAAAACAATCTGCTCTAATTTTGTCCAGCCATTAAGCAGATAAATCTACTTAATCTTCCCCAGGTCAATGGACGACACACTAATATCAGTATTTCCAGCAAAAACTGCTGTCAGTGCAATAGATGTTAGTGTAGAGGTTCCTTACAACCATCCAGCTAGACAAATATTGGTTGTGATACAATATTCCCACGGCAACGGATTCAAAATAAATGCTGTCAAGTGGTAGGTGATTTACAGAGTATTTAAACCCAGTGATTAACATAGAACTTTAAAGATGAAGTGTCAAGTTAGAGTTTTTCTAGTTTACACACAATTTAAAGAATTTAAATCCAAGGACAACTAAGCTAACACGTTGTGAAAGGACATGAGGGATAACAGTAAATGTAAATATAAATCTATTAAATCTTCTAATTCTTTCCTGATTTATGTATGTACAGACAAAGAAACCACAGACATGTGAACACAGGCAAAATGTGTCATGTTGAATCCTGCACTCACCTTGCAGCAAGTATTCCACTACTCACAGGAAGGCAGAAAACATTGTATTTTGAGTGCCTGGGTACCAGGAATTAACTGCACCAGTACCAATACACCATCTACAAAATATACATCTTTTATTTTTAATTAACTATAGAAATAAAATAAGTTACTTCAGGCTCTTGCTGAAGCAGTAACTAATGTGCTACACCAAAAATATAACTCATCTTGTTTACCATTACTACATTTGCAAAGTATAGAAACCACATTGCTATATTTTTGAAAGTAAAATAAAGGATTTACAAATGTAAAAAAAAATATATGTTTAATAGAAAATAAGCATTCAATTGCCATCTTTCCAATTACAACATTCTCCATATACAGAATGGATTGGAAACACAGGTTCTGTTTTATTGAGGGTGATGATGTTCTACCACTTCTAATAGCTACAGTGAAGTAATTAAAACAGGAAGGGAAAACTGGGGCAGAAAGAAAGTGCCACAGAAACAATCTGGAGGAGATGAGCCATCCTGCCAGAAATGGGTTTCTCTTCCTGGACACCCAGTTTGTACAAGAAATCTCTGTCAGGAGCAATCATCAGTGAAAGAATCACAGAATCCCAGGATGGTTTGGGTGGGAAGGGACCTTAAAGATCATCCAGTCCCACCCCCTGCCATGAGCAAGAACAACTTCCACTAGCCCAGGCTGCTCCAAGCCCCATCCAACCTGGCCTCAAAAATATTAGTCTGCTAAAGGTAAGTGGGGGAATAATAAGGTAATTAAAGGACATAAAAAATTAAACCAAAAAAGTAAAAATATGACACACCAGGATAACATGATAGAGAAGCAATTTTGTCTGTCCAACTGCACTGTGCGTCGCCAGGAAAAAGCCAAACGCCCAGGTCCCTGCTCCTGCCTGCTCCTTGGAACACAAATGAGGGAAAACATGTCTGCACTGAGAAAACACAGAACCCTGCTCAACTGCTGAAGATGGGAAAGGGTGGTCAATCCTCCCTAAGGGAAGAGGGAAGGGATGTGTGCGCTAGTTCGGGCCGGGGTTAATTTTCCTCACAGTAGCTGTGATTTCTATTTGAGCTCGACACAATGTTGATAACCCAGAGGTGTTTTCCTTATTGCCCAGCAAAGCTCGCCCAGAGCCAAGGCCTCTTTTGCTCCACACCCAGCTCCACCAGGGAGGGGCTGGGAGAGGAACAAGGACTCGGGAGGGGGCACAGCTGATCCCAGCTGGATATTCCACCCTGTATGGCCTCATGCTCAGCATATAATGCTGAGGGAAGAAGGAGGAAGGGAGGACATTTCGAGTGATGTTGTTTGTTTTCCCAAGTCACTGTTACCCATGAACAGATCCTGTTCTCCTGAGGATGGCTGAACACCTGCCTGCCCGTGGGAAGTAAGGAATGAATTCCTGGTTTTGCTTTGCATGAGTGTGCGGCTTTTGCTTCAGCTATTTAAACTGTCTGTATCTCAAGGTGTGAATTTTCCTACTTTCACCCTCCCAAATCTCTGCCCCAACCCACCAAGGGGGAGCTAGCAGCTGATGGGGCTAAGCTGGGGTTAAACCATGGAAGCCACAGCTAATTGTAAGATTGCAGTGCTTGCAAAATGACATCTCTCTAACAAAAATGTTTCCAAAGGTGCAGGGGAAATTTGAAACGTGCCTTCAAGGTACCCAGGTATTGCTCACATTCCATGGTAACCATTTGTAATTACATACCTCAGCTGTTAATCTTAACATGGCTTGCATATATACCTCTAAAACACTGCCTTAAAATCAGATTTACAATCATTTTAATAATATGGCTGTATTAAATGCAATTCTCATGATACTAATTTTGCAAAGTACATTTATGAGGCAAGGCATCTTTACCTATTAACCTTCCTCTGACTCCTTCCTAAAAGGCAAAAATACAAACTTTCCTTACTGTAACGAATGATTAGAAGAAACTTGTTTGAAAAAAAAAAAGCTCAAATCCATTTAACAAAACTACCAGTCCCTGACTCAGAAGACAGTCACAACCCTTCCATCAAGGGAAGCAAAGCAGGAAAATTCCCCACAAGCAGAATCAGCTCAACAGAATCCTGGTACATGACTAACAGTGGGCTGTTCTGTCCATTCTCTGGGGGTACTTAGATCTAAAAATCCCACATTTCACCTCAAATTTGAGAGCCATCAGCCGACACTGCATGGCGTCATCAAAACCTTGCATGACCCATTTGCATCTTCAGACTCCACAGCACCTTGCAGCAGTATCACAATATTGCTACAAGTTCTGTGAAAAGGATGTTTCCCTCTTTTAATTTGCTCTGAAGTTACTAATTCTTTCAGCACTTTTCTTTAGACAAGAGAAAAATAATGAAATGAATGGTGCCCCTCCTCCAGCTACCTTCTCCCAAGGTGAAGAATCCTTCCACGTATTTTAATTTACTTCAAAATTACTTTAAAACATTTATTTTTTTCTTCATCATTTCCACGTGCACCTCAAAGGTTCAAAAGCAGAAAAAAGTAACCACCTGATTTCACGAAGAATAGACAAAGCTGAAATTTCATCATTAACAATAATTTCAGTACAAGTTAAAATGACTGATCATAAACAGCAAATAGTTAATCACTGAAATTCTCAGGAACTAATTTTCCAATACTACAGGATGTGTCTTTAAACACAGATGCTGCCCTGAAAAACCTTTGTTCAGTCTTAAAAGAAAATCAGTCAGCAACAATCCACAAGTTTACCCACAGAGAGCAAAGGAAAATCTAAGTTTGGATTAGAACACACAAGCATGCACAATAAAATGTGTGTGTGAACATTCGCAATTTATAAAAGAACTTCTAAATTTATAAAAGAACTGCTAAATCCTAATATGCAAGGTCTCGAAAAATACAGAAAAGTAAGTTCCTGCAGTTCCTGACTCCAAGTTGGAAATAATTTTATTTTAGTGGCAGAGTTTGTCACCAATAATCTTCCCTTATTTCAAAAATACCCAGCTGTAAGATAAGGTATTACATGAATTCTGATGGAAGTTATTTCTTCCCCACTCCCTCCCTCCTTCTCCATCTCCCTTATGCTTAATGTGTAGCAAAAGAATATGATGCAATTGATATCTAATTATTTAGACAAAAGCAAGAGCTCTGCATATGCTGGCAAAACAAACTTTGTAGAACGGAAATTCTGAAGAATAATTTTGCATAAACGCATTATTACATGACAGCTGTCTTTGGCACACTATTAAAGATACACTGCAAAAATCACTTGAGAAAAACCACTGCCCAACAACTCCATCCTGACTATGTAACTATTGCTACACCCAACTTTTCTTGCTCAAATGGTGTTTAATTTACACACTCTAACGTCATCTTATCACGCAGCTGCTCGACCTCCCCCAGGCAAGCCCATCTGCTGCCCCAGGGTTACATTAGTGCTTTACATTAATCCTCACTTACACATGCTTCCTGTGGAACTCCAGGATCTTTCCCTCAAGTTTCTCCTGGTTTGGCAAATACTGGTTTGTTTTAAGGTGTTCTCGATCTTCCGATTCATCGAAATCCCCTATTTCAGCTACGACAGAGAACAAAACAATGTTAGAGTAAGAAGAAACCATGAGAAAGGATTGATGACAGAAGTACTTGGTAAGGAATTAGAGAGACCACAAGAGCCTTTAATGATTCAAATTTGTGCATGATGCTTTGTATCCAGCTTCATTTTACCAAACTCATATTTATCCCAAAATGACTTCCAGGGGATTACAGCAGTATTTGAACATGGTCTGGAAAATTTAGATTTCTTATGGGTGCAAGATGTGAGACTTGTAGAAGACCTGTGAGGTGGTCTGGAACATTTCTTCCTTACAGATACCTTATACCAAACATCATAATTCAATTTATTTTTTAGTAAATATATGTAAAATAGTAATAGACAAGGCTACTTGGGAAGATGGCAAATTACATCTGGAATTTTGGTCTCCCCTTCACATATCCATGTCTTTCAGATGCAATGCTGTGAATTTAGGAAGAGATTTACAGAAAAAAAGAAGCATTATTGTAAAGTGCAGAACAGCTTCCATCTGATACAACATGAAATGACCAGAAGTCTTTGGCTTGGAATACAGAAGCACAAGGCAAGCAGAACATATGGCAAATGTATATAAAAATTACAAGCTGAACAAATAAATTTTTAAAAGCCATTTACTTTTTTCCTAATAATAAAATATGAAGTTGCAATATTAAATTCAAACACAAAAGGTTTTTAAAGCTAAAAGTATATATGTTATCCTAAAATCTTCTCAAAAACTAAGCTGTGAAGCTCATTTCTGTGGAAGGATGCCAAAAATATAAGCAAATTCAAAAATTAGACAAATACAAGGACCACCAAACCCAGATGCAGAGTCAGTCTGTGGTGCTGTGTGTGCAGTGATGATGGGATGGATGCAGCAGAGTTGCCATATGCTTGCTCTATGTCTTAGTGCTTCCCCATTGCATCTGCCATCAGCTACTGTCAGAGAAAGAACTGGGCTTGTTCTTGACAAGAACACAGCAAATCCTGTTTAAAATCAAGCCAGCACATGAAAGAACGAGTGAAAAGTACTGAAAGGTGCTTTTGTAAAATAATTTCTGCTGAAAATAAACTTTCTCACAGCGCACCTTTCAGAAGGGCAGAATCAAGCTAAGCAAGGCCTGATGGTGAGATCTGCTCACCAGCTCCACAGTGCTGGAAAATCATGAGCAGGTTTTGAGGTGTCACTCACTGATGGCACACATACAAGACAGACTTGCTCTTCCAATAAAATCACCAGAAGTAATACTATCATAACTGTATTATTATATTGCATTGCAGAATTAGACAACCAATAACTATTTAGCTGTGCACATGTGAAGAAGCATCATTGATCAGCTTTTGCTGCCAGCCAGCAAAGAGCCACCAACAGGCCCTGTCTGCAGGTCGGGTTGCAGACCTGTGAACACTTCAGCTGCTGCTCCAGCTATTTGGTGTTTGAACTCACTCAAGGTTTCCACCCTCCTTGTCTCAAAGGCCACATTTTAGGTCTTTAAGCATGTACAGGCTGAGCCAGCAGCAGCATGGAGTGCTTCCAAAAAAATTGCTTCCTATTTCCACTTTCAGTCCCAGTGAGGAGGAAAGCTGCCGACAGCCCCACTGCAGAGCCTGTTCCAGCATGGCTCTAGTTGTATTTCACCCAGTTCCTGTACAGCCATCTCCTCCCAGACACAGGGAAAGTGAGAAGTGAAGCTGAGGGAGCACAGAAACAGGTGGGAACAGCTGTCTGGAAGATGTGGAGTGCTGGCAACACAGCTTGCAGAGCCAGGGAAACAGACAGCAAAGGGCTGGTTTCGTACTACCCCCCTGAAGCCAAATTCACCTCCTACATAAGCACCAGCTGCTCCTCCCCACACCAGCCCTGATGACCATCCCAGGGTTGAAAATCAACATATTTACAGTGTGTGGAGAAGGAAATACTGTGAGACAGAGACTTCTTTTAGTTACCAAAAGCTTCTGTGTGCGATTTAACATGGGTTGGCCCCGTCAGCAGTGCCAGCCCAGCTGGGATACTCACACTGCAGAAGGTGGGAGACCAGCAGAGCAGCCGTGTTGTCGCTGCAGGTCAGTCGCTCCTCTGCCAGGTCCCTCTTGATTTGCAATGCAAACAGGTACCTGGAGGAGAGGTACAAGGCTGCAGTTACCCAGACCATCTTGACACAGGAAAGGACAACAGAACAACTGAGCAGAAGGTTATAAAGGCAGCATCTCCTGATCCTTCTGCTCTCCAAAGAATAACACAACAGCCTGGCTACCAAGGAGTATCAAATCAAACCAAAATAACCTGTGACTAGTCCAGTGCAATTCACCAGCACAAAAGGACTCACAGGTACAAGGAAGCAGAAGGAAAACCACATTTTAAGCAGGCTTTGTCTGTGCAGTAACAGCAGCTGTCATTTTTAGCTGGAAAGAAACTTAAAGAACACTTCAAGTGATCTTATCTATTAGAAAAAAAGATGGAAGAACATCACTGAGATTCCAGTATTTTGTTAGGAACACTGACAAGCACTTCTGTTAGCACTCAACTAATCTACTCAGCAGTTGTATTTTCCAGAACTATATTAGCAGCCTACAAAAACAGTAAGTTCAATTTACTTTTCTTATACTGCTATATTAGTTCAACTAAAATATTTCCCATTCAGTGGTTAAAGAGGAATAATTTCTGTTTAACAGCTTTCTATGCTGTTCCTTTTACTTGGAAGAAGATACAGGAAGGACTCCAGTAAACAGGCAACAACTCGCTACTACAAACCTTCAAACTGACAGACTGATCCTTTTTCTTTACTGAATTACAACCTGAGAAATAGCAATAATGTTTTTTAAAGAAGAACTTATTTTAAAACTTTATTCCTGAAGCAAAAAGATAATAAAAGTTATTGAATGGTAGGGTTTTTTTTAAATTTTAAACTACTGTAAATATGTATTAAAGGCTTCTCAAAAAGTGTGCCCTGCTTTCAGCATGTCTGATGAGCTCTCTCAGTTTCTTCAGTACTTTACTCACAATAAAGAATACATTATCATTAACAGCATCATTAACTATCCAGCTGCTTTAAGTGCAGACCATAAATACTCAATAAATAGGCAAAATACAGTTCCTGCTCTAAAAAGCTGTATTCCTAGTGAATTTCCTATATGAAACAGCAGTTAATATAAGAAAACTTGGTGCAAAGGAAATATTTAGGTAGTATTTCTCCTTACAAGAGACAATCACAACAGTTATCATGCTGGTTTTGTTCTTAAATACATCTGAAGGATAATAAGGAACCTCTCTAAGAGGAATTCCAATTAAAAGTAGTGAAACTGTGAAAAGCACCAAATGAGCTCTTTAAATAACAACATCTGGGTAATGTCCTTGTTAGAGGCACAGACTTCAAACCAGATCCCCAGGTGATAGTAGGTGGATAGGGCTGCTTAATTGACCATAGATCAATTAGCAATCAGCAAAAATGACCCATGATAAGCAGGGTGAAAAATGTGAACAGTGAAGTGTGCTTGCAAGTGTGAGATTTGGAAGTTTAAATCACTTATTAAAATATGTACTGATTATTTTGTGTTTACTCTACAGGCACTGTTTATAAACATTAGTATTTTCTGTTACTCTGACTCCCTTGACACCATGATGCTGGAAAGCCTAACCCTAAGCAGAGACTGTGCTGTTCTTTGTTTTGAAAAAGTATTTCTTCTGGTAACATTTGTTTGACTTTGTTCCCTGATTTGGGGGTTTCAGTAAGTGCAATTTTGGCAAGTTTCGGTCCTTTTCAATGTGCCTCATTTCATCCCAATCCATTTGGTTGGAGTCACTCCATTCCCAAATTTTCTTTTTTTTTCAGTTGTATTTCATTTTATCATATCTCACATCCAGAGTGATTGTTACACTTTCTTCTCTGTTTTCAAGGACTGTGCTGTTTTCTGTTTTGAAAAGTATTTTTTCTGATAACATTCATCTGCCAACACCTGTCTGCTGGAACTGTAACATTCACTGTAAGTGCTCTTTCACTCATCTTCCATCTCAGCTTTGCTTGGAAGCAGCTGTGCTGCCCTCCTACTCTATTAATTCAGTATGTAATACAAGTCCAATGGTTCTAAAAATACTTTACCTGGTATATTCCTCTTGCAACTGACCCGGATCTGGAGGGAAAAACTTTACAGCCAGACGAAGCATTGTAGTCTTTGGTCCTAGAAGAAAAGTTGGTAATTTCACAAAAAAAACTGGTGTTCTTCATGAACACATGCATATTCTGTTTGCCAACAGGCATAAAAATAACACAAAGAAAGTCTAGGCAGATTTCAAATCCCAGCTAACCACAGCAGGCTCTGGTGTAGATTGTCCATGTCAAGGGAGATAGAGCAGCTGATTTCCAGAGGAACTTGGATACCACAGACAAGGTGAGTCTGCAGGCTGAATGCTGGAGAAAGAGTTTCATGCAACATGAAGTCTGTAATACCCCAAAGCAACTACTTGGCTGCATAAAAGACCATCACAGGTGACCCAGGGAGAGGGTCCCAGAAGGGGAGCAGGAGGGAGACACATCCCACAGGCTCCCAACACCCACTTCCACCATCAGGACTGATGCCAGCACACCCAGCTGGCTCGCCATGGAGATAAAAGGGTGTTTGCAGCCTGCTCCCAGCACGTCTGGTAATACCCATGTCCTCCCATTTTCAACACCGTTCTTGTACATCTCAACAACAAGAAGAAAACTAATTTAATTGTCAAAATTAAAGAGAACCCTTGCTCACCCTTGGGAACAGTCCATAATGCTCTGAATTAACAGTTCCAGCATCACAAGTCAGCCTGCAGAACCACAATCCCTGTTCCACCTGGATTTCTGAAGGAATTACTACAGGGCCTGACCGTCTCTCACCATGCCAGGACTGGGCACCACTGTTTTCCCATTGTTTTCCCTGCCTTAAAGCAAATGAGGCCAAGTATTCCACAGGCAGGCAAAACACTGGCCAGCCTTTGCTTACAGGAGCCTGCTGAGCATCCACCTGATGTCCACAGGCACCCTCTGGACCAGAGCCAGGCACAGTCCCCCAGGACTCCCCATGCCACTGCTAATTCAAAGTAAACTTAGCCAAATTAAAAATAAATCAAACTTGTTGGAGCACAAGCAGCCTGCTTTAATTTATTTTAAGCACCAAGCTCTCTTAAAGCCTGTCAAAGTCCAAAGTTTAACCCCATCAGCCCCAAAGTGCACTGATTTCTTCTGTCTGGAATACCTGATTCCCACAGGCCAAACGTTCCTTCCCCTCACCCTCTTGGTTGCTAATGAGAGAATAACAAACTTTGCTTTTTGACAAGTAGCTGGGAGAACTCACAGACTATCACAGCTATGACAAGAGCAGCTCCCAGCCTCCAATTCCAGAATTACCAAAGCTTTGGTGAATGAAAAAAAACCTAAAATCCACATCCTAATTACAGTGTAGTGTCTAGAAATAAAGGGAGGCTGGAAATAACACCCTATAATGACACAGAAAGCTCACATTTGGCAAAGATTAAGGATTCCACAGTTCTAGAGATACACCAAGTGAAGAAAATAAACAGTTTTAATGATTCCAGTTAAAAGACCAAAATTTTACATCAAATTTCTGAAAATATTCTGAGCCTCTGGAAGACCTTCACAAGGTTAAGAACAGTCCTGCACATTACTGATGCCAGTCAAGTGGAAGTATTAATGTGGGAGCAATTTTGGAAGTGTTTCAAGCATCACTTACATCAAATGCTAACAAATATAAAAAACTGAAAACATAATACTGCAGATTTGCTCTTGTCACACAACCCTCCTCTTTTTGTTTGGTCAATCTTGCCTCTTCTCTATGAATGAGTTGCACTCAAAGAAGTGCAACAAGGAAAAGAAACATTTACCCAGTCTTAACCAAGATGCAGAATTCATTTTAAGAAGCCAAGTCTGAGCAAAAGCAAGAAACAAAAAGGATGTGAGGAAAAATTACCCAGGCAGGAATGGTGAATATAACACTATATAAAGGGGCAACACCTCAGAGAAGGTATCCAAATGTCAACCTGATACTGTGTGCCTGTTAGGAGGCTGGAAATTTGGATCCTAACTCCTTCCCATCTGGAGTGCTTCAGTAGTAAAACTGATTGCATTCATCTGAATTTAATAAAAAAAACCCCAAACCTTATCACACAAGAGAAAGTTCAGTGTATGTCATGATAGGTCATTAGCCAAAACTAACTGGGAGAAGAACTTTTGTTTTTAGAGAGGATGTCAAAGACTGAGAAGTGCTTATCTGCAGGTACACAGCCATCACCAGCAACATCAACCAACAGGTCTGAGCAAGATCACCACCCTAAAGCCAGTAACATCTGTGTTCCCCTGCTGTCAGACTAAAAGTTAAATGGTTAACTTCAAAATCATCACACTCTGCAGAAAAAGCCCCCAACCAAACAAAGCCCCCAACCTACAGAAAATAGGACATTTCAAGCAATTTAAAATTGATTTCAGAATGTGAACATCTGCCAGACAACTGACTGGTATCTCTTACAGACTAATTTTTTTTTAAAAATTAAATAAATCTTTCCGTTTCACTGGCAACACAACATGGGTGGTAGACTGCAGAGCAGCCATAAATCTTAGTACATCCCCATGCTTTTAGACCATTTTAGAACAATATTTGTATCATCAGGGAACACTGTCTGTGGTCTAAGGTCAAGTTTCCACAATTTACATAGTGTAGGAGAGGATACAGAAGGAGTAACCAAGCAGCACTGCAGACCTATGATCCACCAGGTCTTTTGACTAGGACATAAATCCCTCTAGCCAGGAGCATATAAAAAGATGGCACTCCCAACATCTTTTTGGCAGGAAAAATAGAGTGAAAATATTCTGTACTCTCCTAAGGGAGCCTTATTTTATAGATGATTTGGCTCTTCTGCTTAAAAAACAATGTTGACAAAAGTCAAAATCATGACCTTAAAGTTAAAAAATTAGCTAGAATTGATGATTTCATATTTTCTGGCAATCAATTTTAAACAGAAGGGTAAGTAAAAGCTACTTCCCAGTACTCATATTCAACATATTTCAACAGGATTTGGAAAGGAGTAGGAATCCACCACACCCTCCTGATCTTGTTCTTCCACAAAGCCTCTACAATCAGAGCCACAAAACAAACAAATAGCTTAACTGTGTTCTACAGGGGAAAAACAAAAAGTTGGATCTAATCTTTCAACATCTGAAGAACCACCCAGCATCCTGCATTCTTCAACTATTTTTGGCCTTTAAAGTGCCTGTCACATTAACACTTTTTAGGTGGTATAAAGACAAGACAGCATCACTACTGCAGGATCCTCCAGGCCAGGCAGCACAAGCACACTTCACAGCCAAGGCAGAGGCTCTGATATTGCAGGCACCACCCAGGTGGGAGATCCCCACCTCTGCTCTTCCAGCAAAGCTGCTCCTGAGCACGTGGAAAGAGCTGACATGGGAATCAACCAAAATGTTCCTTTTTCTTCCCACAGTATGACAACACAACTTCCAAAAGCTAACACAGCAAGTGTTATATTTCACTTCAACGTCACACCAGCTGGCCCAACCTATCCAGATATTTATCAGAGAAAGAACCCTACCCTCAGGAAGTTTCCATTCCACCCACCACATACTACCTATTGAAATGTCAGGCTGGCATGCCCCAGCAGGAACCTCCATCACCCCTACCATGTGTAATTTGCAGGGAAGCATAACCAGTACATCAAGTAGTAATTGTGAAAGCAACCCACATAAAGAAGACGCAAATTAAGGAAAACTTCCTTTTTTAAAACTACTTACTCCGTACTTGTTTAATAACAGGTTTCATAGGTTCCAGCCAAATCTGAAATTGAAGAGGAAAAAAAGCTACAAATTTACATTCTTATTAAATATAATATGAGAACATCAAAAGTAAATTCAAATTAAACAGTAATTTATGAGTAGCATTTCTTCCTCAATGCAGTAATTCCTTTGCTTTGCAAAAAGTGTACTTATCTATTTGAATTGACATTTCTCATGCATCAATAGAAAAGCCACTGATCTGTGCTTAAAGCTCATCTGGACAGAAGAGGAGCCAAGTCAGCAAAAGCAGAGCCCCACTACCAAGAGGACAGGAGTCATGCCAAAACCCACAGTCTGACAGAAGCCAGGCTGCAGAATTACAGAAAGTCTGCAGAACATGAAAAGGTCCAACATTTTTTTCCCTTCTGTGCTTTTTCTGTCACTTTTACCTACTTAAGGGTTTTTACTCAATATTAGCTTCCCTCCATTTTTTCCCTTCCGACAAGCACATTTTAAGACTATTGTTCTACTAAAAAGAACATCCATAAAGGTAATGCAAAATATTCTGAAAGCTCAACCTTTTATTTTCCCCACTCTTCCAAACAGAAAATTGTTACAAGACAATTATGTTTGGTCCTTATTAGTTACTGCTCTGTTTAAAAGACAGCTGAGGATTTTAAGAACCTTGTTAGCTGCAGAAACAGTTTGGACACCATGCACAAGAAATGGAAACTAAATAAGCTTTACTGTGTTTCCTCAGCTCAAGAGCAGCATGGATTAGTGCCACTAGCATTCCCTATGTTCTCAGTCATATTTTCTGGATGTGAGTCCTAAAACTAAAAAAAGTAAGTAAAAATGTTAAAAAAACCAAACCAAAACAAACCAAAAAGAAAGTTTGGGGAACCTTTTCTAGTTTAGAAGCCACATTGTCCTCTTTGCAACGTACAGGATAAGTGACTAGGAGGCTTAAAGGTGTCAGCATTGATCTAGATCAATGATTTAAAAAGGTTGCAGGCCTGTGTGCCTGCTGAGGTTTGTGTTGATTAGAAAGAGGTTTGTAATGGCTCTTCAGGAAAATTAATTGATGACTGAATTAACTGAGGATAAATACAAACACTACAAAAATTACACATCGTAATTTGATTTTATGAGCACTCCACAGAGTACACTTTGAGTTCATGTTTCCCCTTTCAGAGGACAGGAGGATTTTATTTTTGTCCCTGCAAGTAGGAACATCAGCAGCTATTTAACTGCTTTATATAATTTCTGAAATGTAACAAGAAGCAGAATTTGATTCCTCCCTTCTGCTTTAATAGCTCTCGTCATTCTGGTGAGTGAAACAGATTTACAAGAATCCAAGAGATAATCCCACAGGAGACTACAGAAGACTTCAGCAGACTGAGAAATTTTTGTCACTTGAGGAACTGCATTCACCCAACCTTTTCATTATACCAAATTCATCAGGGAACTGTACGCACCCAATATGACTGGATATTCTGGAACTCAATTCCAAAGTAGTCTGATTCAATCAAATTCAGATGCTTGTAAACTTCTGTCAATAACGTCTGGCCGTAACACTTTGACTAAGGAAGCAATAAAAAAAAGTTACAGTGAGATTAATAAGAATAAACAAGAATAAGTTTACAGCAAATTCAAAAACAAACGGCATCTTTAGAAACTGGAGAAAAAAATACCACAAAGATTTTTCACATTATTCTTGCCACTGTAACACACAAACACCTAATATACAGACACGACTCCATATAAAAATCCTTCTCAGAACAAGAGGAACTGAAGTTGGAAGGGGCCACTGGAGGTCACCTACATGCAGTCTCCTGCTCACAGCAGGGTCAGCAGAGAGCTGAGGAGACCAGCTGCAGGCTATTTGCAGCTCCCTCAATAAACCCACACGTTTGTTTGTGTAGCTGAGTAGTGCGGTCTGCCTCAGCTGCAGCACATGGAAGCAGGAGCTGCCAAATCCCTGCTCCACACAGACCCCTCACTCCTTCCCACACCAGGAACCCCAGGGCCACACGCAGCCTTCGCACCAACCAGGCTGGAAATGCCTGTGGACAGCGGGAACCCAACCAAACCTCCTCTCACACCACGCTTGCTGGGGAATCCTTTCAATGAATCTCTCCCTCACCAACCCTTTCTGACAGTCAAGTTAGGGGCAAAGCCACAAACACCTACAGCAACACAGGAGCGAACTTCCACAGCACACCCAAACCAGCAACACTTGGGGCTGCTGGTTCAATCACCCAGCTTGCTCTCAGCATCTCTCCCCCTGTGACTGTAGCAGGCACCAGGAGGAAAACAGCATTTATGAACCCACACATCAGTCCACCTTCATCACTCAGGAAAGGATCCAAAAAGGCTGTCGCATCCCATTCCAGCAACACACAAAACCTAGCAGGGTTCAGCAGGAGGTTGCGTGGCCACCAAGCTACACCTTGGACCATGGAAGCAGTCCCCCAGCCGTGGTGACAGGGTGTGGCAGCATTCTGGTTGGCCGGGTTATCCAGCAGAACACTCTGGCAGCGTTGATGCCACCGGGGTTTTGCTCATTTGGAAAAGTCCAGTGATGGAAGACTCTATGACTTTGCCACCAAAGCAGGCACAGAGCTCTCTAATGACTCTACGCACTCAGAATAGTACCTCCTTTAAAACTATTAGGCATTATAATAAATTATCACAGAATCACAGGATGGTTTGGGTGGGAAGGGACCTTAAAGCCCATCCAGTCCACCCCCCTGCCATGGGCAGGGACACCTCCCACTATCCCAGGTTGCTCCAAACCCTGTCCAACCTGGCCTGGAACACTTCCAGGGATGGGGAAGCCACAGCTTCTCTGGGCAACCCATGCCAGGGCCTCACCACCCTCATAGGGAACAATTTCTTCCCAACATTTAATCTAAATCTACCCTTCTTCATTTTAAAGCCAAATTAGTGTTAGAATTAGAATAATTTAATACAATGCAAATTAAAATACCCGAGAGGAAAAATGTGCTATTTTAGGCTTAAAAGGTAAAAAATAAGGTGAACATTGGGGAAATACTTTCACATCACTGAGGTGCATAAAAAATTCAAAAGTAATTGCCTCTTACAGGAAAAAGATATAAACTGCCAATGCTTTTAGAATTGTGCAAATGCCTCTGTAACACTTAAAAAAACCCCGAAATTTCATAGAAAGAAAGTCTGACAGCCATGCGGTGTTGCAAATCTGAAACAGCTTTGGTATCCGCAGTGGTGTGAGCAAAGCTGACTGAATCCAACACTCAGAGAAAAGCACAGAAGCAGGGCAGAGAACGACACAAGATGGGCTTGTCCCTCTCACTCAGGCTTTCACCAGCCACGCTACCTGTAAGAGCCACCACAGCTTCAGTCAGGTGAATTCATCTGGAGCAAACACAAGCCATTCAAAAAGCTCCTTGGTATCACACTGGCTCAGGCCACTAATGCTGAAACCCCCAAATAAAACTGCAAGTCAGGAGAAATGATCCAGTTCTCGGTGACTGCAAGGGGTACAGAGATGCCAGGCTGAGTGCTGACACGGTACATGAGCAGGAGTACTCATCTCTTTTTCTGAACAAGTTTGGTCACGTCTAAAAAGGCATTGTCTTGGTAAGAATAGAGCTGAACTTTTTTAGCCAAAATCTGTGCTTGCAGAAGACTCTGTGGGTATGGGTTTTGGTTTTTAAATGGTGACAATGAAATAAGGAATGATACAGGTAATGGCAAGCCACATCTCCAGTAAATGACATTCTTTCTCTGCTGTCTCCTGCACATTTCCCAGGCAGGTTACAGACTCTGCCACAGGAGACACACAAGCCTGGAGAAATGCATTCTGGTAACTATGTTTTTTAATTCCAGTTGAAACAAATTTCTTGCGATGGACTTGCGCATAAATCTTCAAATAGTAACAGAAGAAAATATCCTCAAATATAGTAGGACCCTTTCTTTTTTTTAAGGTACATCCACACACATCTGTTATTGTACACCTCCTTCTCCCAGGCCCCTCAGATCCAAGAAGGGAACACTTTTCAGCCAGCAATGTTTGTGGGGATGCAGCAGTACCCTGACCAACCTCATGTGCAGAAGATGGGACATGCCACTTGCCTTTTCATGGACAAACCTTATCCACAATCTACAAACCTTTAGAAGCCTCTGAACAGGAGGTGTCCTGTGACCCAGATCTCTGATTTCTCATTCATGAAACAAGAAGCGATTCTGGTTCCAACCACCTTCTGTTAGAACTGATACACTTGGATTAACTCGTGAAGGACACCTGCTAGCAATCAGACAAGTTTTACAGCCAAAATGTGTGCTGCACTGATCAAGGAATCTGTGTGCATGGCTAGTTCCATACACAGGCATTAAAATTATCCCAACTAGATTCTAATGCACAGATTTCTTCCATTTAAACTGAGTCACATCTCTTGGCTCCATCAAGTTCCGTGCCTGAAGACAATCTAGCTGCCTTCATCTCTCCCAAGAAAAGAGCCCATATGGCACAGATCCCTGGCACTTCTCTCCTTCCACTGTCAAGAGAAACTTGTCTCCTTCAAGAGAAACTGGAGATGAAGAAATTAAGATGGTTGGAGCTGGAAGCACTTGGCAACTGATTAAATTATAAAGGTATTAACATCCAAATGTTAAAAGCGTAAAATAATTTTGCTTGGGCTACCAACTGTAATTTTGGGTGTCGTTTACACTGACAAGCTAAGAAAAAGCCCAGTTCAAGCTCGGTATCCTTTTGCATCCTTCAAAGGATAAATGTCACATTTTGAAAGAACAGCATTAATTTTATTTTAAAATAAAAATGGGGTTCAAAAGCTTGAGACAGAACACAGTCTTTTATTATTACACCTCAAATTATTTGGGAAAACTCCTCTTAGAACTATTTAGTTCCTCAAGTTATTACATTTATAACCATCCTTTCCAAAGAGCTGAACATTTTGAAGTAGACAGAAACAAAAGTGATGTAGTGGGCAGCTCCATGTTATTGTTTAATTTGCATAAAAGCAGCACAAAGCAAAATACTTTAAGTAATTCCTTAATTACTGTAACTTTGACATCAGGGCAAGTAGCTGCATGAATGCAGTTCATAAAGGTCCTGCTTTCAATACAAATTCACAACATGGCATACTTTCCATTCCAAACTTCTCAATTACTCTTTATTTTCTGCCAAGACAATGACTAGTGATATTACTGAATTATTTCACATAAAAAGGAAGAACAAGAAAACAGGGTAAAAAAACTAAATAGGCAGCTAACAACAGCTTTCCTCAGTGACCCAGCTCCAACTGTACTGTAGATAATTTTAACAAGTCATCATCAGAAGACTGTTCAATAGAACAGATTTATTTCAAATTGATTTCTGTAGTGAGGTCAAGCTTGAAAAGTTCCCTCAGAGCTGTGCAAATGCCAGCAGGGTACCCTGACAGGCAGTAACAGCACAGAGAGAGCCCTGTGTGGCAAGAGAAACTACACCTTCAGACAGGGCCCTCTCATTGCCAAGACAGCATCAAACAGGAATAAGCATTCCCAGCTGAAGTTTCTTGCCTCATGGAGGTATCTGTATTTTTTACTTTATCAGAAAAATAAACATATTTAATGTTAGGAATGCTTAGGACAGAGGAGTAAAATATAAAGACTTTTTTTAAAGTTGTAACAACAGTTACTTTTATAGAACCATGTAATCACAGAATGGTTTGGGTGGGAAGGGACCTTAAGGCTCATCCTATTCCAGCTCCCTGCCACGGGCAGGGACACCTTCCACTATCCCAGGTTGCCCCAAGTCCTGTCTAACTTGGCCTTGGACACTTCCAGGGATGGAGCAACCACAGCTTCTCTGGGCACCCTGTGCCAGGGCCTCACCACCCTCATAGGGAAGAATTTCTTCCCAATATCCCATCTAACCCTGCCCTTGGCAGGGGGATGCCATTCCCCCTTGTCCTGTCCCTCCAGACCCTGGTCCAAAGTCCTTCTCCAGCTCTCCTGGAGCCCTTTTAGACCCTGGAAGGGGCTCTGAGGTCTCCCTGGAGCTTTCTCTTCTCCAGGCTGGACACCCCCAGCCCTCCCAGCCTGGCTCCAGACCAGAGGGGCTTCAGCTCTTGGAGCATCTCTGTGGCCTCCTCCAGACTCACTTCAGCAGATCCATGTCTTCCTGGTGGGGTCTCACCAGAGCAGAGCAGAGGGGAGAATCGAGCCAAGTGTTTGCTATTTTCTCAAAAATCACTACCTACATGGCAGATTCCCCCTCTGCCCTAACATCTGAGCTTAGGAAGAGAGAAAAACAAACTCATAGCCTAGGATTTTCAGTAGACCATAGCTCCATATTATCAAAATCAATTCTTCCTCTCTTAACTCCCAAACTTGTCTTCCAGAACATCTTAACTTCCTGCTTCCACATATTCTAATTTAAAAACCAAAAACCCCAGTATTTTCATAAGGAGTATTCTCATCTTCCAAAACTGGCAAGCTGCCCTTGCTCCAACTTTCCAAAAGAGAAATCCACTTTTGGCAGCAGATAAAATGGAAGGGAAAATCAGTCCAAAAGTCAAGAGTTTGGAAAAAAACAGAGTTATAAAACTGAGGTATAGAATGGAAACTCTTGTGCAGCCAGAGCCAGGGGAGCCACTGGACCCACGCACCAGCAAACACCTTGGATTTTTGTGTCACAGAAATCTGCAACTGTCAGGAGACCAAATCCTCTAGTTAATAGTGGATGTGCAGGAGAGGCAGAAGTTTAGATTTGACATCGCCACTGACAAGCAGGAAACACAGAGCCAACGTGGAGCACCCTGTGAATGGCCAAAGCAAACTAAACTGATTTAAATAAAAGTCCCTTCAACAGACACAGATTTTTATTGGTTTTTCTTCTCTGGGGCACTTTAGAGAGCTTCCTAATGAAAAAATGATTTTTCATTTTTTGGCAAATTAAAAAAAATAGACGATTCGCAACTAAACATAGACTTGTTGTTTCCTTTCTTAATCAGAAATATGCAAACATTTTGGTGAGTTTATAGCTCTGTTTATCTCCAGCCCTTCCGTAATCTGTTAGATCTCTGTCCAAATGAAGCGTGAGACAGAAAAAACACCCTCAAAACTCCCTGTTAATAACCATCATTAATGCCACACATAAACAAAAATGCATTTCTGAATACAGGGTGGACATTAGAATCCTTATTAGAAAGAAGGAAATAATCTAAGATGGCAAGGAATACCAGTCATTAAGTTTGTGCTTTCATGGCTGAAACAAGATGACCTTACAGCTCTGTATCTAGTATTCAATCTGCAGACTGGAAAAGCAAGAAACAACCGCCTTTCCTTTTCAGTACTTTATTAATTTCCTCAATTTCAAATGGAACTAGTAACTCCAATGAAAATACTCCCTGCTCCCCCACAAAAACAAGCACCAGGTAATAACTCTGTCAAACACTGTTTTCATGTGCTCAGCCAAATTGCTTAAATACTATTCTATTTTGATCATCTGAACATTTAACAGTAAGTGTCAATTCTTTCAATTTTTCTCTTAACTCTTTGTGAAGAAAATGGTATTTAAATACATTTATTTTTTCACTCTTCTACATTGACAGGTCCCAACTACAGGTTACTTCACTAAGAGACCACACCAAGAATAGTCTGCAGAGCATTTAGCAGCTTACAGAGCACAGGATGCCCAGCTGGAGACATGACTCTCATACAAGGTCCTGATGACCTGCAGTCCCATCCTGCCACTGAGTGAGGATGCCAATCCTCAATTCTTCCAGAATTAGGTGAAGACCTGTAGGAGCCGATCTAGCACACATGAGTTTTGTGGAACTTCATCCACCTTTCTGCCCTAGTTGCTGGTATGATTTTTTTTTTTCCCCAAAACTTTTTTTTCCACCCTAGAGAGCACAGTTCAGCTACTGGGTTTCCCTCTTGCAACAGCAGTCTTACAATGTGGCTTCATTATCACAAAACGAGACAGCGTGCACTTTCATCTTGAAAGTCCTTTATTAAGAAGAAGTTATTATGTTACAGAAAGAAGAATTATTGTGTTACAGTATTTCCACACAGCACTGAAATACCATTTACTCAAATATGGAAGCTGCAAACCCAAATAAAAATCTCAGAGCTATTTTAAGTTCCATTATTACACTCCATATTGGGCATAATTTTTTGTTTAGGGGGGAAAAAAAAAAAAATCATTCTAAGACTCTCTCCCCATGATTTTTTTTTTTTGTCCTAAGATTTCAGTGGTTGGTTTTGATGTGGGTTTGTCAGAGTTTTTTTAAGCAGAATCCACAGCCAGACAAATTACTCTAGAAATGGAAGCCTCTGGCTCATTTAATTAAGGCGAGCTTTAAAATTATGATCATTTAAAGGATCATTTAAGGCAATGTCAAAGCACATCACTGCCAATTGAACCAGCTCTACCCAACAAACAAGCTTTTCCAGAGCAGCTAGACTTGCTGGATGCCTGAAAGTAGGAAAACAACAATTGGCTGACATGGGAAAGATTCCCAAAAGGGAGGGAATTATGTGAAGGAGATTGGAAAGTGTATACTTAGGTAGAGAGCACGTGGAGACAAAAAACGGTCCTAAGTTTTAGAAATGGTGCTGTGCTGAAACACCAAACTACTTGGAATAAAACACACTGTGGTCAGAGTAAAAGCAAGCAGCGACATGGCTGAGAGCATTCAGCCAACACACGGTGCCCCGGTGTACAAACAGCAACGTGGAGGAGCCACAAAGTGGGCACCAAGCAGAAATTCTCAGTTGTTTTCATTACCTGGAGGGGTAAATAGATACATGAACCCCCACACCTCTACTTCACACACTGCTGTAGACTACTTGGGGAAGAAGGAAGTTGCATAAATCAACACTGTGGGCCACATCCTTGGACAGTTTCACAGGTAACTGCTGGATGATTTGGCACCTGAGCTCCTGCTTGTTAATAATTAAGCATCCAGGTGACAACAGTGACACTATCACAGAGAAGAGCTGCTTTGGGGTGGCTGATCCCAAATTCAGGTTCATAACAAAAAGTCTAAGCACCTACTTTGTTCACACAAGCTAATAAAGAGAAGGAACTAGGAAGTCAGGAGACTGATGTCAATTTTCCCCCCTTGAACTTTGTTACAAGCCCCTACACACTTGCATGAACCCCTGAACCTTTCTATGCCCGTTCCCTCCGACAGGCCTGGCCACTCCACACACTCAGACTGTCAGTGCTCCTGGGACCGTGCACAGCCTCATTTCATAAGTGTGTATATGCATATAAATAAAACTATATTTTTAAGTCATTTTAAACATAGAAAATACTTTGTTTTCCTCTGTTCATAAAAAAACCCACCTCATTAAAATTGCAAGTCCTTCTCCATTAATTATGCTTTTGCCTCAAAACCATCGTCCATGCCCACATTCACCAGATTTGATTTGGGCTTTCACAGAATTCCAGAATGGTTTGGGTTGGAAGTGACTTTAAAGACCATCTCATTCCACCCCCTGCCATGGGCAGGGACACCTTCCACTACACCAGGGTGCTCCAGACCCCATCCAACCTGGCCTTGTCCAACACTTCAGGGATGGGGCAGCCACAGCTTCTCTGGGCACCCTGTGCCAGGGCCTCCCCATTCTCACAGGAAACAATTTCTTCCCAATATCCCATCTAACCCTGCCCTCTGGCAGTGGGAAGCCATTCCCCTTTGTCCTGTCTCTCCAGAACCTTGTCCAAAGTCCCTCTCCAGCTCTCTTGGAGCCCCTTCAGGTGCTCAAAGACTACAATATGGTCTCCCCAGAGATTTTCCTTCTCCAGGCTGCACAATCCCAATTCTCCCAGCCTTCTCTCCCAGGAGAGGTGTTACAGCACCCAGGTACTGTACTTCCCCTGCAAGGTGTTAGGCTACTCCAGGCTGACACCCTGCTTTGAGGAAATCTGCCCAAAGGAAATAGTTTAAAACATCAAGAGGACAGTTATGACAGACTCTTTACACAAAAGACAAATACAAATGTGGTATTTTTACAGAAAAGGCCAAAACTCCCTTTTGTTTTGTGCAAAACTGAAATTGTACCAGCTGTCCTAACATCACTCCCCACTGTACTTTGAGCAGAGGTTCGATAACATGGTGATGGGTTAATAAATACCTACAGGCCAGATTAGATAAGGCCAAGCTTTTCTAATTTCCCCTTCACCAGCAAAAGTCTTTCCTACACCACTGGCTTTGGGCTATCTGCCTGAGACGTGGGCTGAGGGCACAGTGACATTTTTCCTTCATGACTTCAGTTGAAGACTCGTCAGACAGTTCTAACAGAGTCTCTACAAAGCTTTTCTTTTTTTTTTCCCCCTCTTCTAATTCTTGTTTTTATTAATGAATGACTGCTCTGTCAGAGAGAAGGGCCTACCCCCCTGCCATATCCAACACTCCAGCTTTGAACAGTAAATCTCTCACACCAGGCATTGCCACCATAGCACAGCTTTTTAAATATTCAATGTATACGGTCTCTCTCTTACCCAAGCAGGCAACACTGCCTTTTCCAGATGTGAATTTGGTTGCAAGGAGAAAGGGCTGACACACAGGTGTGCTTTTGCAACCCTGTTTAGCTAAATGCACATCCCCAAGCCTGTGCTGCTCTGAACCCTGAGAGTACCATGCCACACCATCCTTGCTCAACTCCAAGCCCCTTTTTTCAGTAGGCACAAACCTAAAATTTCTCTGATCTGCCTCTCAGCACACTGAACTTCTGTAGCTGTCTTTAGCTACTCATGGGTTGATTCTTGCTTTGGTTTGGGGTTTCTTTTCCCTTTCAGGCTCCACATATATTCTACAGAATTACCCATCTGTGGGTCCAACCTTGAACGTCACACA